>NC_141921.1:12485676-12795869 GCF_057802395.1 Ceratotherium simum simum | reverse complement strand
GGGGCTGCTTATATGAATTCCTTGTTTATTTAAGCAGGCTCCAACTAGATTCTGTTGCTTGCAACCATACATCCTAACTAAGGCCTCTGTCTTTACCCTCTGAACCACTGTTCAATCTTCTCTATCTATTCCCCACAAGGCCTGTAATAGTACCTGGGAGAGGGCTTCCTCATGAATCCTAATGCCTACTATGTGGGCCAAAAGAAGGGAGGTAGCTTTTTCATGGGTTCCCCCATCAGTGGTAAATTATTTTGGTCAATCACTGTGACTTTCCTCTCCCACTTTCAGGCTATATATATTATACCTCCAATTAGCTATTTTGAGCCTAATGGGCAGCCTCAAATCCTAAAATAACATTTTATTTTGTTCTTGCTTCTTCTGGCACCATATTCAATATCATATCAGAGTTTATGGGACCTGCCTCCGGTTTGATTTGGGAGTCCTCCAAAATGGGAAGGGTGTTCAGATGGTAGGCAGCCAAAAATGTCAAATGTTCTGCAAACCCCATTAATCAGGTCTTGAAGCCATCTCCCTTGGAGGATGCTCTGGTCCTCTCCCTTGGGAAGCTTTGAGTATTTTCTTTGGGGACAACCTATACACGCATACACTTGGCTTGGGTCCTTCCCATCCCTCTTCTCTCCAACTCTATACTCACAATTAGGATAGTAATGACCCACCCTGGACCACGCAGTCAAATGCCACCAAATGAGCATGGTATCCAAGGCTTCCTGCTAGACCTCCTTCAGAGCCTGACTCTCAGTGGCCTGTGAACATAGTGAAGAGAAACCATCAGCATGCTCACAGACCTATAGTAGCCAGTTACCATAAGCAACCATCCTAGCACTGGGGAACACATGAGCAAGTGAGATGTGGTCTAGCACCTGACACACCTGCTCTTTCTTACCTGTGATTTCCCACTTTTGATCCAGGAACTCTGTTTTTTAAGTAGTGTTGCACTTCACTATTAGATGGACTTAAGCTAACAAAAACTATAGACTTTCTCTCTTCTTCATTTCTCTAACATAATACCCACCCTGACACTCTAAAAATTGACATCACTGCGGGTCAGCAATTGCTAAGACAAGCCTGAACTGAGTAGCTCAGCAAAGTTATCAAGGCCTTGAACTCCCAAAAGGGGTCAAGGGAGTGAGGGAATTGACTTCCTTCTGGATTTTAAGCTGACTTCTGACTTGGTGCTCTGGGTCTGTCTTGATAATACCAAGTTAGAACACAAAAGACTTTTGCAATCCTGGAAGAGTTTTTCATAAACATAAACAATCATAGACATTATGAATGTTTCTAGTTTTCTATAATTGATGGGGTAGGACTAGTTGTTAATAATGGAGATTTTCTCATGGCCTGTGCTTACCTCCTGTGTGATATTACATGTCATCACCTTTTACTGAGATCAAGCAAAGTTACTCAAGTTGTAAATTCTCCCATATGGTCTAGTGTCATTATTGTATTAGCATGACTTTTTTAGCTGTGAGTGACAGAAAACTAGCTTAAGCCAAATAAAGGGGGAGTCTTACTTGACACACAGCTAAGTTGAGGTGCTGAAACAATGTTAGCAGGAACTAGCTTCATTCTCAGTTCTCCTTTCCCCTCATGTTTCTTCGGGTGATGACAAGGATAGCCCCCAACAGCTCCAGCCCTACATTCCACTCACTTAACAACTCCATCTAGCAGACTGCAAGTTTCTCCATATAGTTGCAGAAGAATTCTGGGGGGTTGAGTCTCACTGGCCTAGCTTGGGTCACATGCTCACCTTTGAACCAATCACTGGGTTCACTTAGATGGAATGTTCTAACTGGACAGGCCTAGGTCATGTGGCACCCTAGGAAGCCAAGTTTGGGGTCAGCTGTACTCAAGCTACACAGTTCGAGAATTGGGGAGGGGAAGATTCTCAAAGAAAATCTGAGCAGGCAAAAAACATGTTCACTACTCTTGAAGAGCCATTATTCATGCTTTTCCAAGGTTTTGGAGAATTTATATATATAATGAATATATAAGTATTATATATAAATGATTCAATAAACACTTTCAGATAAATTCAAATGACCAATCACTTTTTCCAGTAACCTCTGAACAGTAACAGGGGTTCCTGAAACCCCCATCCCTTCATATTGGTAGACCTACACAAGACAAATAAAATCCATCTAGTGTATGTCCTCTGCAGTCATAGGGATTTTATAGTACCTGCTCTGACATCCAATGCTGGAAACAACTGACTCCATAGGAAGTGGCTAAGCCATCCTGTACAAGGAACACAATGTGATAGACTATTTTGGTCTATTCAGAGCCAGGAAATCCATACAAACTCAGATCTTACCTGATTTTTTTTTTTTCTTCACCGTCACAAAAGGGAATCTATTGGCTATGGAACCCAGAGATGATGCAGTTAATCAGTAGGTCTTTAAGGTGATCTAAAAAATCATCCATCTCAGACAACATAGACTTCCTGCACTATTTTCTAAAGGGTCTGGGTTTCCAACTTCAAGCTTATGCTGCTTACCCTAAGCCCAGTCACTCCCCATTCTTGGAGAGAGAAAACTATTCCTGGTTTGGTCCTTCCATGACACCTTTTCTTTCCACATTTTTGTGTGTGTGTGTGTGTGAGGAGGATCAGCCCTGTAACATCTGCCAATCCTCCTCTTTTTGCTGAGGAAGACTGGCCCTGGGCTAACATCTGTGACCATCTTCCTCCACTTATACGGGACGCCACCACAGCATGGCTTGACAAGCGGTGCGGTGGTGTGCACCCAGGATCCAAACCGGAGAACCCCGGGCCGCTGCAGTGGAGCGTGCGCACATAACAGCCTGTGCCACTGGGCCAGCCCCCTCTTTCCACCTTTTTAATTTGGGGAATTCCCAAAATTAAAGCTTTAAGGTAGAGAACCCAGACTGGAAGCAAAGAGGATGGGAATTTGGGGCTCTTCTTTGCCTTGATTTTTCTGTGGCTTCCACACCTGGATGAGGATAGAACATCCAAATGCTCTGTCCCCGCATGCTTCCAGTAAACACTGTAGAGTCTAGACTTGATCCCTAGCAACAAACCTACCTCTTCTAAACACTGCCAAGTTCCAGTATATAACCACGGATTTTTCACCTCTTCCCTCATCTCCACATTTCTGTAGGAAACTCAAGCCTCACAATCAATACTAAAACCACATCTGACCCATTCTATTTTTGTCATGGAGGGTGGCTTGTGTCCTTGCTTCTTGTGAGTTCATCATCAAGCAGCACTTAGGACTTCCTAGAATTCTCCCTCCTTAAGACAAAAATGGGATCTTCCCATGGCTGAGGCCTACTCTTGTGAGGGTTGAAGACAACTCAAACTCCAGGCCCATCTTCACTCCCTCTTTTCCTGATGCTTTTCAACCTTAGGAATGCTATAGCTGGGATTTATTCTTGGCCAGCAGCCCCCTCACCCCCAACTTCCTCCAGTGTTCTGCCTTTTAGGAGCTGAGAAGTGTCTACCGTCATACCTCTATCTGCAAACCTATAGGGCCTTTGTTAGGGCTTTCATCTGTCCCATGAAGTCCTCATGTATAGCAGGACTCACTGGCGTCCTTTCTGGGTACCTACAATCACCTCAATTGATTGAGTTTCTGTCACTCCATGACTTGAGCTGCCTCCCCTCCTCCTTTTCTCATGTTAGTTTCAACAACCGGAAGAATCTAAAAGACCGCTCTGGGCTTGGCAGCTGGAATTTTCCCCAAAGCTTTACCCTGGTAGAGCTGTAGTCCTTGCCTGTTACACAGGGGACCTGATTCATACTGTTTGGATCTTTGGCTCCTTTTTCCTCTGCCTTCTATAAGAGCGTTTCCAGCCCCAATTCAAAAGTAGGCATCTTTTTGGCCAACAGGCACATGACAAGATGGTCAACATCACTAATCATCAGGGAAATGCAAATCAAAACTACAATGAGATATCACCTTACACCTGTTAGAATGGCTATAATCACCAAGACAAAAAACAACAAATGTTGGAGAGGATGTGCAGAAAAGGGAATCCCCTATGCTGCTGGTGGGAATGCAAACTGGTGCAGCCACTACGGAAAACAGTATGGAGATTTCTCAAAAAATTAAAAATAGAGATACCATATGACCAGCTATCCCACTACTGGGTATTTATCCAAAGAACTTGAAATCAACAATTCAAAGAGACTTATGCACCCCTATGTTCATTGAAGCATTATTCACAATTGTTAAGATGTGGAAGCAACCCAAGTGCCCATCAACTAATGAATGGATAAAGAAGATATGGTATATATATATACAATGGAATACTACTCAGCCATAAAAAAAGAAAACTCATCCCGTTTGCAACAACATGGATGGACCTTGAGAGTATTACGTTAAGCAAAGTAAGCCAGACAGAGAAAGACAAACACCATATGATTTCACTCAAGATAAACAAATACATGCACAAAGAGGACAGACTAGTGGTTACCAGAGGGGAAGGGGGTTGGGGGGTTGGCATATGGGGGAAAGGGGTACATATATATGGTGACTGACAAATAATAATGTACAACTGAAATTTCACAATGTTATAAACTATTATGATCTCAATTTAAAAAAAAAAGTAGGCATCTTTTCTCACACCCTCTGATAGAGCAGAGAAAAACATCTAACAGCCCTGTGGTTGTAAACCCTCCCAACTGCTAACTTGGTCAGAGCATTCAGCACACAGCCAACTGACACTGAGGCATTTGTGGCCTTGAAAACTCCCTTTATCAGACTTAGAGGTTCTGCTATCACTTTTCCACATCTGGTATCCACTACTCACAGTGTCTCAGTAGAGTACCCAACCAAGAGCACAGTTTTCTCATGCCAGGGATGGCCTTCCCTCAAAATACCCTCAACTTTTGGAGCCTCATAAATCTCTAGATTAACTGAGTGGCCTTTCCCTTCACCTGTCCCCAGTAATTAGGTCAATGATTCTGGTGGCAGTTGGGGCTATTTTCATATAGGAGAACTTCTAACCATATCCAACACTGAAACTCTCTTCTCTGGTAGCTCCCTGAGACTGTGGACTAGTTAACATCTTTAGCAAACTTGAGTAAGGCTGTGTTCTCTCCCCGCCTGAAGGCCTTACTGGACCCTCTTTATCTCCTCAGGGACCTAATAGAAGTTTGCACGGCCTCTTCAATTTCAGGTTTTTCACAGTTCTTTTGAATCCCACAATTCATAGAAGCTTCTAGAAGTCTACATCTACCTCCATGCACAAATTTTCTAATGTTATCTTGGTCATAGTCCTAAACATTTTGATTGGCCTTATTTCTAGTGGTAGTGATGAGTCTGTGGTACAGATATAAACTTCAGTAAGATTCATAAAAATCCCAGATGGAACTCCAAAATATAACCCACATGTCCTCAGCCTCATTTGTCTGTACCAAATGAGATTATACTATTTATATAACCTTTTCCTACCCAAGTAATTCTAGCATGAGCACCCGTTTCCCTACTTATAGGAATTAACCCCACCTCAAAATGTCTTTCAACTATTTCTGAGAGTCTCTCCAGGGCCTCTTGAGTTCTTGAGAATAAGTTCTTCAAAGACTGGTCGTCTTGGCACCATACTACTTTTTCAGCTTCTGCGGTAGATGATTCCCAGGAGCTTGCAGCTCTCAGGAGCTTACTGCATCTCCAGTAGTGACCACAAGCAGCAACCCATTCTGGCCTCCAGGAAGGACAATGCATTCTATCCTGGCTGTTCCCACCTCTGCTGGTGGGGCTGGAATTTGCCCCCTTGAGGCTGGTGTGACTTTAACTAAATGTCCTGATGCTACCTACCTTCCACCTTCTCTCCTTCCCATTGTGTTTGTTTCCCAAGATCTGGGTTATATAGCCTTATTCGTTCCTTAACATTTTGTTAGCATTGGACGTGAGAGTTGAGGAAGAAGGAAGAATGAGGGATATCTGTGCTCCGCTCCGACTCACTTCTCTCAGAGAGTCTACTATCACTACTTCACAATTATTTCATCACATGTCTACTTTTCTCTCTAGACTACAGATTCCTTATTTACCACAGTGCATGACTTATATTCGGTTCCTAGTCAATGCTCATTGACTGAGTGGAATACTATGATAGCTTTACATGCAAAGTACTAAAAAGCTATAGAGGAAGAAACAATTAACTTTTCCTGGAGAGGATGGGAAAAGCAGTACTTAAGGCTTGGTCTTGAAGGATAAATAAGAGTTCATCAGGCAGATGAGACAAAGTGAGAATAATGGTTAACATGCTATAACCCAACATACAGTGTATCAAACAAGATAGAAGTTTCTTTTCCTGTCATATAATAGTCCAGAGGAGGGCAGTAGTCCAGGTTGGGTAGCAGGGTTTATCCATATGCCCTGCTAAAACTCAGGGAAATTCTATTACTCAAAGGAAGGAGAGAATGGTTACAGCTACGCATTCTGGCTTTAGGGAACAGACTATGCAAAACTCAAAAAAAGAACAGCCTGTTTGGAGAATAGAAAAGTTCAGAATGCCTAGAAAGTAGAGTGTGAGGGGCAGAACAGGTGGGAAATGAAGAGGAGGCTTGATTATACAGGTCCCCTATCTGTCTCTCGCCTCATCTTCTTAGCCCTCTGCCACACACACTCATTCATTCACATCAGCCTTGGCGTTTCCTCTGTCAGGATCAGATAGGCCTCAGGGCTTTTATGCCTGCTCTCCTTCTAACTAGAATGTTCTTGATTCCAGATCTTCACTATAACTACCTCCTTCTCTTCCTTCAGGTCTCAGCTCAAATGCCACCTCCTCAAAGTGGCCTTCCATGACATTGCTAGCCAAAGGAGCCCCCTCCACTTCAACTTTTATTCCACTAGCTTATTTTAATTTCTTACAAGCACTTATCACAATCTGATAATTCACTTACATTTTTTTGTTTACTGACTATATCTCCAGCTAGAAAGTAAATTCTATGAAGTCGTATATATGGTTCAGATATCTGTATAACCAACACCTAGAACACTGCTCCACAAATGTTTATTGAATGCCCTAAGTTTAATTCCTTTGTTCTTTTTCATTTTGTCTTAGAGCAACTCTGGGACTTGCCCAAAGCCACAGGTGTTTCAGTGTTCTTTCAGCACCTTCACACCATCTGGGTCATCAACTCGGCCACCCTCCAACTTTGATCCAAGATTTGCACCAAAACATAAGTTTTGGGTTTTAAATATTTCACAGTCTTGAATGTGTTCAACATACCAGAATACTTATGAGACACATAATTGTTCTAAAAGAATTTACCTTTAGGAATTTTATTTAAAATGTGAGGTTAGACAGTGTGGTATCAGCAAAAGGGTAGACACATAGATCAGTGGAACAGAATAGAGAGCTCAGAAATAGTCCCACACATTTATGCTCAATTGATTTTTGACAAAAGTGCAAAGGCAATTCAATGGAGAAAGGATAGTTTTTTCAATAAATGGTGCTGAAATAATTAGATGTCCACATGCAAAAAAAAAAAAAAAAAAGAACCCCAACACATATCTCATACCTTATAAAAAAATTAACTCCAAACGGATCATAGACTTAGATGTAAAACCTAAACTATAAAACATCTAGAAAAAAACATAGGAGAAAATCTTTGTGATCTTGGATTAGGCAAAGATTTCTTAGATATGACATAAAAGCACAATCAATAAAAGAAAAAAAATTGATAAACTGGACTTCCTCAAAATTAAAAACTTCTGCTTGAGAAAGATACTGTTAAGAAAATAAAAGTAAAGCTGTATAAGAGGATGTGGTATATATATATATATATACACAATGGAATACTACTCAGCCATAAAAAAAGATGAAATTGTCCCATTTGAAACAACATGGATGGACCTTGAGGGTATTATGTTAAGGCAGAGAAAGACAAATACCATATTTCACTCATACGTGGAAGATAAACAAACACATGGATAAGGACAATAGATTAGTGGTACCCAGAGCAGAAGGGGGTCAGGGGGGAGAGTGAAAGGGGTAAAGGGGCACATATGTATGGTGACAGATAAAAACTAGACTATTAGGGGTGAGCAAGATGCAATCTATACAGAAACTGATAAATAGTAATGTACACCTGAAGTTATACAATGTTACAAACCAATAGACCTCAATAAAATAATTTTTAAAAAAAAGTAAAGCTATGGACTGAGGAAAATATTTGCAAATCATATACCCAACAAAGGACTTGTATCCAGAATATATAAAGAACTCAGTAATAAGAAAAGAAACCACCTCATAAAAAATGGGCAAAAGATATGAACACTTCTCCAAAGAAGATATACAGATAGCACATAAAAAGATGCTCAACACCATTAATCATTAGAGAAATGCAAATTAAAACGATGAGACACCACTACACGACTATTAGAATGGCTAAAAAAAACCCTGACAATATCAAGCGTTGGTGAGAATGTGGAGCAAATGGAACTCTCATACATGGCTGGTGGGAATTTAAAATAGTACAGCCACTTTGGAAAATAATTTGGCAGTTTATTATACTTATCATATAATTATCATACAATCCATAAATTCCATTCCTAGGTATTTACCTAAGAAAAATGAAGATTTACATTTGCACAAAAACTTGCACACAAATGTTTAAAGCAGCTTCATCCATAATCACAAAAAACTGGAAACAACACAAATGTCTTTTAATCGGTGAATGGATAAACTGTAGTATATCCATATAATTGAATACTACTCAGCAATAAAAAGGAATGAATTGCCGATACACTCAACAACATGAATGAATCTCAAATGCATTATGCTAAGTGAGAGAAGCCAGACTCAAAAGGTTACATGCTGTATGATTCTATTTATATGTTGTTCTGGAAAAGACAAAATTATAGGAACAGAAAACAGTGACTGCAAGGGATTGGGATGGAGGGAGGTGCTGACTACGAAGGGGCAGTATGAGGGACTTTTTTTGGATAATAGAACTGTTCTGTATCTTGATTGTGGTGGTGGTTAAATGACTGTATGTACTTGTCTACACCAGTGGTCCTCAACTAGGGGCGATTCTGCTTCCTAAGGGACATTTGGCAATTCTGGAGACATTTTTGGTTGTCACAACTCAAAGGGAGAGGGAATGCTATGGGCATCTATTGGGTAGGGGCCAGGGATGCTGCTAAACATTCTACAATGCAACAGGACAGCCCCCACAGCAAAGACTTACGCAGCCCCAAATGTCAGTAGTGCCAAGGCTGAGAGACCCTGGTCTAAACCAGAGGTCAGGAAACTATAGCCCAAGGGCTAAATTCAGCCCACCACCTGTCTTTGTATTGCCCACATGCTAAGCATGGTTTTTAGAATTTTTAACAACTGCAGAAAAAAATCAAAAGGAAAAGAATATTTTGTGAAAATTACATAAATTCAAATTTCAATGTCCGCAAAAAAAATTCATGCCTATTCATTCATGTATTATCTGCGGATGTTCTGGCACTCTAAAGGCAAAGGTGAGTATTTATGACAGAGACTGTATGCCAACAGAGCCTAAAATATTTACTATCTAGCCCTTTATAGTTAAAAGTTTGCTGACCCTTGGTCTAAACCCATAGAAATGTACACAAAAATGAGTAAATTTTACTTATGTAAAATTTTAAAAGTGAATTTAAAAATGTGAAATTATAGATGCCTACATTGAGTTACAATGAGCTGTGCTAACACACTCGCTTCTGTAAATGTGCATGTCCTTTCTGGTTTTTCTTATAGAAGATAAACAGTGAATAATAAGAATTCATCACTGGCTGGGTTCTGATGTGAAAATTTCCTGTTTAAAAAAAAAGTATATTCGACATCTCTGACCATGAAAAATCTCATTCAGTCTCGTAGACACAGAGACAGTTCTCTAGAGGAGACATCTGTGGCAAAGCAGCTAACACCCCGTGCACTTGTCATCAGATCAGTAACGAGGTCTGACTGGGTCTCTCTGACCGTGACAGCCCCTGGACTGAATGGGGCATTTATCACACTGTCTCGGACAAACCAGCTGACCATCATGCACACGGGCCCAAGAGCCTGTCAATTAGCTCCTGTCCATTAGCCCCTGTCCAAACACTCAAATGCTCTGGCCCTAGTGCTGCAGTCACGTTACCAGTCCCCTCCAGACCCTGGAAGCGTGATCAGGCATGAGCGCCCTGTCTCCTACCATCCCTCATCTCCACTTGGATAAACTGTCAGTTAATTAGCTAATGTGGGTTAAAAACGCTTGAAGCTGAAAAATGCTCAGCTGGGCTATTGTGATAATCATCTGCTGGCCCCTCCCTCCAATTCCCTTCACTCCAAAGTCAGCCCATAGGACTCCCTGCTGTCTGTTGATGGGAAAGCTCCACAGGAGGTGAACGAGTGGTCACTCATGTTCAAGGTCGGAGCCCCCCTAGTCTCCTGATGTTGATGCTATGGATTCAGCCAACTAGTATCATAAATCCTGAAGCCCAGGGTCTTGATTGGCTTTCTTCTTTTAAAAGCATGGCAGATCTAGGGTTTCCCCAAATTATCAAATTTTGGATGATCTTTGACTTCCTTCTTCAGCCAGATAGACCATTTAGAAAGTCAAAATAGCCTTTGGAAAAGATTATGTGGGAATTGTAGCATTATTTGCTCCAAGTTTACAGAGCTTTAAACCTGACATTCCCAGGGCCAAAACTCAATTCTCCATCTCTCAATTTAAGCCGCTCTGGGAGCCAGGAGAAATCTGTTTCAGAAAGTTAATCCCTAAAGGACAGAGTGACGGCTACAGTGCCCCAAGCTCCTGAAGCTTCATGCAGTTATCAAATGCCACAACAGGAAGGTGCCCAGGGCAGATACATGTTACTCCTGTCCATCTCCCCGTTCTGAAAGGTGTTTCCGTGGAGTGGGACTGAAAATAGCTGACCTCAATTGTCCAAAGCCCTTTCAGAAGAACTAACAGCACAGGGCCAGCCCCGTGGCTTAGCGGTTAAGTGCGCGCGCTCCGCTACTGGCAGCCCGGGTTCGGATCCAGGGCGCGCACCGAAGCACTGCTTCTCCAGCCATGCTGAGGCCGCGTCCCACATACAGCAACTAGAAGGATGTGCAACTATGACATACAACTATCTAGTGGGGCTTTGGGGGAAAAAATAAATGAATAAATAAAAAAATAAAAAATAAATAAAAAAAAAGAAGGATGTTCAGCGATGACATACAACTATCTACTGGGGCTTTGGGGGAAAAAATAAATAAATAAAATTAAAAAAAAAAAAAAGAAGAACTAACAGCACAGTTTCATGGTAGCCATATTTGGGCAATTCCGATATGTTCCCTGATGATCCATAGAAAGCACTTAGAGCATCCCGTTTCTCCTTGCATCTCTATCATCCTTCTTCTCCATCTCCATTCCTAAGGCCTCATGGGTACTCACCAGGGCAGCTGTTACAGCCTCCTCACTGGGTTCCCCCCTCCTCTCGCCACGTCCCTGCTGACTCTAAGCTCTCCTCCTCTACTGCCAGATAGATCATTGGAAAACACAATTGTGACTATATCACTCCCTGCCTAAAAGTGATTGATGGCTCTCTATCATTTACAGAGTAAATCCAAACTCTCTAACTTGATAATCAAGTCCGTTCAAAATCCTGTTCCCTTGTGGCTGACCCAGTGGTATAGTGGTTAAGTTCGCACATTCTGCTTCGGCGGCCTAGGGTTCCTGGGTTTGGATCCCAGGTGTGGGCCTATACACCGCTTGTCAGCCCTGCCGTGGCAGAATCCCATATACAAAATGGAGGAAGACTGGCACGGATGTTAGCTCAGGGACGACCTTCCTCAAGCAAAAAGAGGAAGATTGGCAACAGATGTTAGCTCAGGGCTAATCTTCCTCACACACAAACACAAAAAAATCTTGTCCCTACTTCTCATCTTCCAACACACTATGCTTGTACCATCCCAGGCAATTTCCACTTCCCCACCTATGACTTGGGCATGCCAGCCTCTGTGCCTATGCTCACACCTTTCCTTCCTTCTGGAATGCCCTCTCCACCTCATCTCCATCCATGAAAAGCTCTTCCTCAAACGTCAGCCCAACTGCCACCTCCTCCAGGAAGCCTTTCATGAGCTCACCTCTGAACTCCCAGAGCAAGTTATTCTCTTGGGCCTGCTCTGCTTTTCATGGTGGCTGTTAACATACAGATGTACTCTCCCCCATGAGACATTGACATCTTAAGAAAGTCCTGTAACCTAGTGTGTAGCAGAGAGTAGGTGCTGGTAACCGCTAGCGACTGGTGAACAAACTGCAGCAGAGAGATTATAAAGTAACAAGTGCATGAATCAGAGGAAGAGAACAGGGATGGAAGGAGAACCACAAATCCTTATAGAAAAAGAATGGTTGAGACTTAGCTGTTATCTTAATAACAATAGCTCACAAGGCCTGGGCATCGTGCTAAGCATTATCACATTTACTCATCACATCTACTCTATGATGTAGGTAATATTATGATCTACATTTTTGAGATGAGAAACTGAGGCTTGGAGAGAGCAAATTCATGGTTTTAGCCACTGGCCTCCTTGTTGGTCTTGAAACACATCTCACATACTCCCACCTCAGAGCATTTTTACTTGCTCTACCCTTGGCCTGAAATATTCTCCCCCCAAGTATAGGCAGGGCTTGCTTCCTTTCTTTCTGTAGGTCTCTGTTCAAATATCACCTTATCAATGAGGCCTCCACTGTCCAACTTAAATAAAATGGCAAATAACCCCAGGTACTCCATCTCCCTCTTACCTGCTTTATCTCCATAGCACTTATCTCTATCTGTCATACTACATGTTTTGTTTATTTGTTTATTTTCAATCTCCTCCCACTAGATTATGAATTCCATGGTCACATAGCTGGTCAGAGGTGAAGCCCAGATTCAAACCCAGTTCTGACTCCAAAGCCAGATAACAAAGTTATAGTCATGTGGGGCATAGTCACAGCCCCCAAAGGCAAATACCTTTGATCATAGGGGAAGCTTTAGGGAGGCTGATTTCATCTTAATATGAGTAGAATCCAGTTCTCAGCTAGGATTCTCTCTGCCTCTTAAAAACCAGACAAGATTGGTCAAACCCTCATTCCCAAAGATTCCGAAAAATATTCCCAAAGATTATTGAAAATCTCCAGGGCAATGACATTGTCATAATTACGTCTGTCTCTGAATCCCTGCTTCCACTATCTGAATTTAGCTTATGGATTGCCTCACTTCCCACGTGTGTTATCCCTGTCCCGCACCTTGTCCTCAACCTTGTCATAATTACCATACACACACCAAAAACAATCGCTTACCAGAAGGCTTTGTTACCAAACTTTACTGAAGATTCATGGGACAAAGGGGACTTAGCATAACCACAGAAAACCTCCCAAATTTAGATTAGACATTCTTGTTCTTAAAAGCCTTTCTACTACTATACTATATTATTTGACTTTCCTTTCTCTTCTGCTTTCTCTCCAACCCTGTCTTCCTGGGCCCCAAATTCTCAAAAGGAAAAACAAACAAAACACCCATTATCTTATTCAAACCATTTAGCTCTGTCCTGCCCCTAAACTCAGCTCTCTTTAACCTCTCCCTTTATATAGCCAAGGATTTAGCCAAAATACTTGGGTCATCAGATTAGATTCTTCTCATTTTTTGTCTTAGTTTCAGTCATGGGGTGTAGTTTAGTTCTTCGAGTTCATGAGAAAAAAACTTTCCTTCAGCATTGACTCTCCAATGATGGGACAGATTACCTCTGAAAGTAGTGAGCACCCCATCCTTGGAATTATGCAAGCAGAGGCTGGACTGATATCTGACTAAAATACATGGAGATTTGTGTATAAAACGTGAATGAAGAAGATGGTGAAGATCCTTCAACCTTCAGAACCTATGATCCTGTAACAGTTCAGGCACATTTGCCTTTTCTGAACACCATGCAAAATCACAAGATTTTTTTTCTCTCCCCAAAGCCCCAGTACATAGTTGTATATTCTAGTTGCAAGTCCTTTTACTTCTATGTGAGCTGCTGCCACAGCGTGGCTCCTGACAGACGAGTGGTGTGGTTCTGTGCCCGGGGAACTGAACCCAGGCTGCCAAAGCAGAGCGCACCAAACTTTAACTGCTAGGCCATCAGGGCTTGCTTGCCATAAGACTTTTTCAATTGCATGTAATAGAAACCTAGTTCAAACTGGCTTTTAAAAAGGGGGGAGGAATTTGTTGCCTCATGTAAATGAAGCCAGGTAGCTGAATCCAGGAGCTCAAACAAAGTCTCCAGGTATATATCTTCTCCATTTCTCGGCACCACTTACCTAGTGTTGACTTCTGTCTTAGGTGGGCTCTCCCCTTGAGTGGCAAAGACAGCCACCAGCCAGCTCTAGGCCTACATTCTTTAGCTTCACTCTCCCTATCCTCAACCTCCTAACGAGAGAGAGCCTCTGTCTCAGTTGTTCCAGCAAAAGGGTCTCATTGCCCCACTGGGTGGAATGCCCATCACTACACCAATCACTGTGATGACTGGCCTGGCCAGGGTCTCAATGCCCATCCCTGGAATTCAGGGGTGAGGCAGGCCCACTTGAACCACATGGACAAAAATGGAGGAGGTGTGTTCCCTAAATGAAAACTGGGAGACTATAACCAAAAGGAGGAGACAATTTCAGGCAGGTAAAAACAATAGATGCCCACAACAATGGCCAAACCCCACCAATTTCATGAAGAAGACAGTCTGATGAATAGAGGAATTCACCAGTCAGATTGGATCAAATCATTGACTTAGTAGATTCATGCCACTCTAGCCTCCAAGAAACTACTCAGCACCAAAAAAGTGAGATTCCATTTTTCACTTATCAAATTAGCAAAAAATTTTTTAATGTTAATACTCATTGCTATGCCATAAGACAGGTATATTTATATCAGGGTGATGGAATGTAATTGGCACAACCTTTCTAGAAAGCATTTTGGCAGTACAGATAAAGATCCTTAAAAATATTTTGATCCTCTGACTCAGTAATTCCATTTCCAGAAAAATTTTTAAGAAAATAATGCAAAATATGAACAAAGATTTATACATGAAGAGTTTCATCACAGCATTTATATAATAGCAGAAAAAGAGAGGAAGGAAAGACGGAAGGAAGGAGAGAAGGAGGGGGAGAAGGAAGGAAGGAAGAGAAGAGGCAAGAAAGAAAGAAAGAAAGAATCTATATGTCTAAGGGTAAGGGTTTGGTAAAATAAAATATGGTAACGCCATATAGTAGAAGATTATGCAGTCATTAAAAATTTTTACAGAGTTTTAAATGATATGGGATAGTTCTCATTTTGTTGAATAAGAAAGCAAGATACAAAATTGTCTGTGCAGTATATTAACCATGTAAAAGAAAACCACATATGCCCAGAAATTAAAAAAAAGGAAATATATTAAAATGTTAGCAGTGTTTATCTCTTAATAGATGCTTTACATATTTTTTTCTTTTACTTATATTTTCCACAATGAGTAAATATTACTTAAAATTTTTTTTGGAAAGTTACCCCTTCTCAGCTCCTAAAAATTTGGCTACCCCCTTAACCACGTCAGTAATTTGGACACCTGGGGAAAAATGCTTGGTGGTGGACAGATGAAGGCTAGCAATATTTTTTGTGTCTTACAACTTTTCCCCAATCGTCCACAGAAAGATCAGTTTTTGTTGTAATTGCCAGTCCTCCCTTAGAAAGAATGCATCACTTTATCACATGATTTTTTTCTTTTTTTAAGTATACTAAAACCTGGGAACAGAACATAAACTTGTGCTGAACCCTAATATGAAAACTGCCAGAGAAGTGCCAGTGCAGAAGGGATGCTCGGGCTGACAGATGTCAGAGACTGAGGTAGAAATGCCCCCATTTTAGGCCTGAAATGCCTGCAGGGATTCCAGCGTGCCACTTTTTCGGCTCTGTGGACACATGCTGCCTAGAGGCCACTCAGATGACAAGGTCTCCCTCACTGCAGGCAATGGCTGATTGCAAATGATTGCTGGCTGGGGAGACAGAAAACAAGATTATGTTTCTATGACAACACAAATGGCACTACCTCCAGGAAGCTTTCGCTGACTCCAGTCTCAATCCCCAGTACCCCTCCAGATTGCATTTCTCCCCCAAGGAGCCATGGCCCTGGTGCTTTCTCTGCCCCTCTCACAGCAAACGTCACCACTGGTGATGTGGTAGGTGGTACTGTAAGAAGACACCACCAGACTCTATCAGTCAGTTCCTGAGTCTCAGTCTCCTCAGCTGTAAAATGGAGACATTAATTTCAGCAGCACAGAGCACTGCCCCCCTTTTGGGACTCTCTTTGGGAACAATCTGACAATCCAGTCCTCAGGCTCCTATAATATGATTGTGCCCAAAGAAACCGCCTGGCAGCCCAGAACCGCAAAGGAACACTCACCAAGCCCTGCCCAGTGATGGCAATGCCCCCACCCCAGCCTCCTCACCCAGACCTCCAGCCAGCCGCAGCCAGGGAAGAGACAGCCAGCAGTGGCTAATGATACCCCTCCCATCTTCCGGACAGAGTAATTGCCAGGTGGGACGATAGGACCCCAATTATTGAGGGTCTGCCCAGGGGTGTGGTCACAGGCATGTCCAAAACCAAACTCAGCTTCTCCTCAAATGTGTTACTCTTCCTGCTCCCTGTCTCAGAGAATAGCAGCACCCCAGGGACCCAAGGTAGAAATCAGGATATGGTCCTCACACCTCCCTCTCACCTATGTCTCCTGGCCAATCCATCACCAGGTCCTGTAGCTTCTACCTCTCTCAAATCCATTTCTTTTCATCCCAGGGCTGCCACTGTAGTTCATGCCACTGTCTTCCTCCTCACAGGTCTCCTTGCCTCCATACTGCCCCCGGCCCGGGAGCCTATCTCCTCCTGCCTCTGCTGAAGGCCCCTCAGCAGCTCTCAGAAAGAAAACCAGCCTCAGGAACTTTAAGTCCCCAACTTGCCCCAGTGTGGCCCCAGCTTTCCTTTCTCACCTCATCTCTCTCCACACCCTGCCTCATGCCTTGTAGCTTCTCCCCAATTCACTGTCCTGTTCCTAACCTGCCTGTTTTTACTCATGCCGTTCCCTCTGTCATTAACATCCTTCTCTTCTTCCCTTTTCCACTAACTCGTTCCCACTCATATTTTAAGACTTAGCTCAGATTTCCACTCTTCCAGAAGACTTTTTGCTCCCCCATTCTCCCCCACACACCCCCAAACTAGGCTAAGTATTCTTCTCATTGCTGCCACTTACTGAGAACATTCCAAGCGCCTTTGATGTCTTAATGCATTTAATCCTCACAACAAACCCTGGGCCTAGCTTCTCCTATTATTCTTACTTTACAGATAAGAAAACTGAGGCTTTTAGAAGTCAAAGCAAATTTT
The DNA here is from genome assembly GCF_057802395.1 of Ceratotherium simum simum. Classification (NCBI taxonomy): domain Eukaryota; kingdom Metazoa; phylum Chordata; class Mammalia; order Perissodactyla; family Rhinocerotidae; genus Ceratotherium; species Ceratotherium simum. Next base: position 12,778,526 of record NC_141921.1, on the reverse strand, counting down.
CCAAGGCCAAACAGTAAGTGGCTTAGCAGTGCTGACACCCAGGTCTATTTACTTTTTTATTTTTTAAATAAAAAGAAGTGTATTGTCCTTTTCTGATAAAAGTACTAAGAAAAGAGTAAAGAAGCACTCCTCTTTTTGTCAATTTGGCCAATACCCTTGGTCTGGCATGCAGTAGGCACTCAATAAACGCCATCTCTCTACGCCTATACATACATGCTGATTTGGACAGCATTTTATATAAACTGATCACATCATTCCTGCAGTCCTGTTTCCTGAAGCTGGAGCCCTTGGGAGTGCACTGAGCACCCCTACTCCCGCATGTCCTCTCCCCTCCATCCCCCACTAGAAAGTCAGGCTCTCAGGCCTCTGAGGTGTAACTCCGACTTGGCCTCCCTGAAGACAGAGACGGGTAGAATTGGCTCTTAGTGCCCAAACTACGTCTGTACGGAGACCAAGCCGCGCTCAAGTTTGGGGCTACCCCTGATAGGCCCGGGGATTCCCCCTCGTCTTCCACCCCACAATCTCCAGCCCTAAACCTTCAAATCTCTGCCCCAAAACCTCAGACCCAGACCTCCAGACTACGGTTCCGCCTGCTCAAGGTGCCCCCCACCCCCTACACTCCTAGTTGGGCTCTCAGAGGTTCCTACACGTCCCCCACCGTCCCCCTAGGGAGAGTTTTCCAGACCACGGCTTCCTGCTCCACACCAGGCGCACCCGCGCGGTTAATTACAGCCCCATCCGCAGGCCTGCGGCCGCGGCTACCCCACCAGACCCCGGCCCGAGCCGCGGGACCCGCTCACGGGGAAGGCACCCCCCTGTTCTAGGCTCTGACGCCCTTGGGTCAGGGCCGCGGGAGGCACTTCCAGCCAAGCGCTGGCGCCGGTGCGTCCCGCTTTACGGAAAGAACGTCCGCGAATAAATCCGGAGCGGATTTGCATCACAGCAGCACGGGGAGGCCTCCCAGCCGCTGAAGCTCCAAGCTGAGGACGTCCCTACTCCGTCCTGGCCCAGTGGGAGGGTTGGGGGCACTGGGGGGAGTGGGAAGGAAGCTGCTGAAGGGAGGAAGTGTGCGCACTGGCCGTGAAACCTGGGGCAGGAACGCAGCTTAGCGGGATGCAATCTCCTCCCCTGGGCTGGGCCCAACCTCAGGCTGGGCCTGGGTGCTTGTCGAGGGAGCTGGGAGCAGAGAGGTTTTGTGTGCATGTGTGTGTCTTGGATTGAGGGAAACAGCCCAGGCCCGGAGATAGTGAGTGCAGCAACCCCCACAGCTACTGCTAAGACTCTCCCAGCCATAGTCTCCTCAAATCCCCCTACCAGCTTCCTCTGGGGCTCTCCTATCCCTGCGGCCTGCATCTCTGTGACTACTATGTGCTCACAGAGCACAGACAGTCCTGACCTCAAGTCCTGACCCTGGTTTATACTACGGCCCATTAGACTTCTACTCGAGCCACATGGACCGGCTTTGCAGGGTAGTTCATTCATCCCACACAGCCAATCAGTGCCCACTCTGTGCTGGTGTTCATGCCATTTCTCAGCCAAGAAAGTCTTTTACCCCTTTGCATCAGCTAAAATGTTACCCCCTCTCTAAGCTCAACTTTCAACACCTATGCATCTTCCGTGAAACTTGTAGGAGTCTGTGCCTCTGTCTCTCTAAGCTCCCAGTGTACAAAGTCTGAACCTCTCTTTTAGCCCAGACACTTCTCAGTGTATCTACCAAACTTGTTTTTTCCATTAGGCTGCAAGCTCTCAAGAACAAGGACCAGGACTGGTTCAACTCTGTGTCCCCAGTGCCAAGGGGGGTGCCTGGCATTTAGTGGGGACAGCAGTGGCTGCTGTGTGATCTTTGGCAAGTCCTGTTCCCTCTCTGGACCTCAAACTCCTTCCTTACCCTTACAGTGAAGGATCTAGATGAGATGACCCCCAGGGGTGCCTCCAGCCCTGACCCTGTGACCCAGAGACTTCCTAGATCTCCCAGCCTCCTATAACGACCCAACCCTGGGCAGGGCAGGCGTTAGGGGTCCATCTGAAATCCTTTGAGTCAGTTTAACTGAGGCAGTTGTGCAAGGTTGCTGAGGCTTAGGGATCCAAAAGACTAGGAACCTCAAGGCAGTGAGTCTAGTGCCAACACACCATGATGCTAGGCCAGCTGGAAAGTCCTCTGCCCGAGGCTCCAGAGGGCCAACAACCAGCTCCAACTTCAGGGGACGGAGGCTAGCCCATCCCAGAAAGTGAAGAAGCTCCCATTCACAGCCCCTCCCCAACACATACATACTGTCTCCAGGAAGAGTGGCAGCAGCCCCTCAACCCCCTGAAGACCAGCCAGGATCACCCCACTCTCCATTCCAACCTCCTCACCTCCAACCCAGCCCGGCTACCTCCAATCTGAGCTGAGAATACCCAAAGGTCCCAGTAGAAAGAGCTTTAGTTCAGCTTTTCTCACAGCACAAGCTGTCGGCCCCTACTGCGCACTTCCCTAAGCGGAACGGGTGGCCTCTCAGAACCGGCAACAGGGACGATTTCTCCCTGAAACGCCCATCCCTTTTACCTGTTGAAGCCACATGGAATAACGCTAATCTGAGACCACAGCCCTCAGAATTCAGACAGACCTGGTTGAGATTCCAATTCTGTTATTCCCTAGCTGAATGATCTTAGTTACAATATTTACCCTCCCTGAGCCTTAGTTCCCTCATCTATAAAATGAGAACAATGATTTATATACACAGGGTGATTGTGGGCATTATACCACAAACACCTGTCATAGGTACTGACACATATAGGATGTCAAATGTGAGCATTATTTCTTTTCCCTAGTCCCTGCATTCTCCCCTGAAGCTGCCTGACACTTGCTCTGGAAGCTGAGAATGGAGATATCTGAAGTTAGAACTGATCTGGACCAAACCAGGACTATAAAATACTAAAAGCTGCAGCTGGGACCAATTATAGATTTCAAAAGAGAGCAAAGGAAGTTTGAGGCCTAGAGAGGGGACAGCATTTGCCAAAGGTTACACAGCAGGTATAGGTAGGTAGAACAGCAGGCAAGGGAGAGGGACGCGAATAGGGGTGTGGGGAGAGGTCAGGGCTCAGGTATTGAGCTGAATTCAAGGACAGGCAGCTGAGCAAGAGGATCTCCAGCTGACATTGCCCCATTTCCTGTGCTCAGCAGGGCCTGGCATTTGCTTTTCTCTGGAGTTGCTCCTTCTGGGTTCCTCAGTTTGCAGTAGCTTCCCAGAAATGCTAGATAAATACCTCTGTTGTTTGCTGAGTAATCAACCCCATAATCAGACAAGGGTCCCCATACACAGTGCTGCCTTGAGACTGGCTCCTTCTGTAGAGATCACACAGCGCCCCCCCCCCCCCCCCGCCCCAGGCACCACCCCAGACAGAAGCCCTTCACAAGGTCCCTTACCAGGGCCTTGCTTGGGGCTCTGAACCACCCCCCACAGGGTAGCTTTGGTGTATACCATGTTGCTCAAGGCTCAGCATCCTCTTTGGAGAGAGTCTGTTCCTCCCAGTAGCCCCACGAAAAGTGTGGTATATGGACTGTTTTCTGTTTGGTACCTTTCTTCCCAAAAAAGCCAGACATGGGTTGCCATTCCAATGTGATAAGGAGTCTCACTAACCTTTGAAGAATGTCCTGGGCTGATGTTAACCTCAATCATGGGGAAGCTGGAGGCATCGGGGCCAGTGTATTACGCTACTTGATGATTTTTTCTTTAGGTTATGTTTTCTTTGTTTATTATAGTTCCCCTCTCTCTATCCCCACCTGTCACCCCATTCCCCTCATCCTCAGGAATCACAAGTGTGTCCTCATGGAAGAGGTCTGTCTTCTGTCTGGTTTATTGCAGGTTTGTTTCCTCACCCTAAGCTTGTGTGTCCTGGGCTCTCTGCCTCCTCCTTAGTGTCCGTGTATGAACTCCTTTGCCCAGCCCCTGTGGGGAGTCCTCTGGTTTAGACATCCACCTGAAGGTAGGGGCTTCACTAATTGACTTCTCAAGACTTCCAATTCAGGGATACTCCAACCTTGTGATCTGGGACTCAGTGATGCCAGAATTCTGTATTTCTAAGATTCTGTAACTCAGATTTCACCATGCTACAATTCTGTGATGCTAAGATTCCATGACTGGATTCAGTCATTGAGAATTTTATGATTTTTGTGTTTCATGAATTTGTTGTTGACATATTAACAACAGCCAGGATTCACCTGGCCTGGGTTTTTGTATTTGTTTTCCAGAGGATGTAAGTCTCCACTCTGGGCTCTCTTCTCTGAATTTGCTGAAGGGCAGAGGAAGGAGATGGCTGGAAGGTGAAGGTAGCATTCCCACCTCCGTGGAGCTTCAGGGGGTGGGATATGCCCAGCGCAGCCCAGTCCTAGGCCCCAGCACTCAGTCCACCCATCTCCCCACAAGCCCCTCATTTCGGCTCCAGTATCTGAGGGTAGCAGGAAATGCAGGCTCCTTTGCAGCTTTCCCACCCAGCTTCCTTTCCTCCGTGGCCTGCCCCAGGGTCCAGGGAAAGAAAGTTTACTGGGAGACTGGCCTGGCCAAATGGGCAGAAGGAAAGGGAGGCATAAGCCAGGGCAGGGAGCCAGAAGAGGAGATGTGGGAGATTCCCCAGGGAGCCCTGCAGCCTTCCCTGAAGGTGAGGAAGGAACAGAGTCCGGAAGTGGGAGTGTGGATGAGGGCACTGGTAAGGGTGGGGTGGCCGGTATTGCACTGTGGGGCTGGAGCTGGGCTTCCGGCCATTGACCCATTGGTGACAAGTGACCTCCAGCCTGGCGCCCTGGGGGCAGTCTGGTCGGGCCCCTACCCATTGACTTTGTTCCTGTACCTGAGTCAGACTCCTAGGAATACCCGGAGGGCAGGAGTTGGTGGTAGGGAACCTGATTCTCCAGGACTCCTTCCCGGGAGGGCCCACTGAGGCCAAGAAAGGGGGCAGGATTTTCCAAGGATCACCCTGGGGTTTAGGGCAGAACAAGGACTGGAACTCAGGGCTCCTACCTCCAGCCCAGAGCTGTTCCCCCTACTCTCCAAAGGGTCCCAGTATTACAAAAGGCTCCCCAACCACACGGTTTGGCCAGACTCTGGGCTAGAGGATGGGCCCGCCCCCAGGCCACCTCCCCCGAGCCGTCTGGACCCCTCCTCCAGCCCCGAAGTGCTTGGCCAAGCTGCCAAACCCGATTTTCCGGTGGCTGCCCAAGGCTGGCTGGAGCTGGAAGCCCTCCTCCGGGCATGGACCCCTCCGGCCACCGTCCTTCTCTCCCTCCCCCCGGTGACCCCACCCCCGGCTCCTCCCACACCTGTGGCACCACCACTTCCTCCACCTGCCTGCCATCTCCCGTGGGCTGCTCCCCAGGCACCGGGAGGTGTAGTCCAGGGCTGCCCCTCTCTGGGCCTCAGTTTTCTCCTCTATAGATGGGGAACAAACGACTGCCTCCCATGGATCAACTGTGGGGAGGTTGCAAAGAAAAGGGGGACATGAATAGCAGCGGGCCACCACTTGGACGGTGGGTTGGTGCAGTGTTGGGAGCACAGCCTAGGGTGTGAGAAGGAAGCACTGCCCTGTGGAATTCTGGAGGTGTGGTTGTTGGGGTGAAAGGTGCAGGGTAAGGGAGTGTGCCCTCTGGATTCCTCAGGTTATTTCTTTGGGAGACAAAGAGACGGAGAACATCATCCCAGACTAAGTGCCCTTGTTACCAGTGTTCAGAGCCCTCACCACAGTTTAGTGTGTGCCTGTGTGATCTGTTTCATGTCTGTCTCCCACCGAGCTGTTAACTCCCACCAGGAAAACTCCGGCTGTTGCTCACTGCTCTGTCTCCAGAACTGGCCACCCTCCCTGGCACATAGCAGACACTGACTGAGACTGAGTTTCAGATTGAAAAGCAGAAGCAGAGGCACCCTAGGGGCTGGAGACAAGCCACGTCAGCTCACCTAACCCAGGCCCCGGCACCCTGCAGCCACACAGCCCGAGCCTCCTCCTCTGGCCTGGGAGCCTGGTGTTTTCAGCCTCCAGGGAGCACTGGCTGGGTGGGAGACAGTGAGTTGTTCCCAGTCATCCAGGGGGTCACCTAGACTAGGGTGGTGGGTGCCCTCTGGCTGCAGCTGACTCTGGGAGCCTGGAGGGGGAGGAGAGGTGGGAACCTGGAAGGGGAGGGGCAGGGGAGGAGCCATCATTGCAGAGAGAGCTAAAAATAGCTGGAAGAGATGATGTCATCGGGTTCCCACAGCTCCGCACCCCCCTCACTCACACACATATGCACATACTCTCACAGACATAGATACACACAGACACAAGTGTAGGCATGCATACACACACACACTTATACAGGGGAGGGAGACTTCTGGGTCCCAGGGCTGCAGGGGCAGGGAAGTCTGGTGAGTGTGTATGCATGGGTGTGTGTGTCTGTGTGTGCCTGGGTTTGCATGAGTGTGATTGCATGTGTCTATCTATATGCTTGTGTGTTCGTGTCTAGGTGCATGCACGTTTGTGTCTGTGTGTGTTCATTTGTAGGCATGTGTATGTGGTGTTACATGCGGGGAGGTCTACGAGCATTAGTGCATGTCTCTGTTTATAGGCATGTACTTGCATGCACGTGTGTTTGTTGCATTGTGCGTCTGTGAGTATACTTATTTACATGTCTGCATGTGTTCATGGACTGTGTCATATGTCCTTATATGTGTGGACGTCCTTGTGGGCCTTGGGCACTAGCCCAGCCGTCTTCCAGCTCTGACTGAGGTTCAGAGCCACCATCCCCCCACCCCACGTCCTGAGGAGCCTCAACCCCTACCCAGCGCTGTCTGGGCACAAAGTGTCAGTGAATTCTCTGCCCTTCCGCTCCTCTCAGGGTCCCAGTCTCTGGCAAGCCTTGGAGGAGACGGACACAGACACAATTCGTTTTCTCCTCACAGGCTTCCTGAACTCCAGGGGGCCAGGCCAAAGGTCTCCAGGTTCACTTCGACCCCCATGCCTCAGGGAAGGGAACCCTGGAGCTAGAGCCAGATCTTGGGACATTGGGATACACACTAACCCAGGCACAAAGTGACTCATCAGAGACAGAGTCCCTCACAATGTTTCCTGCCACTGAGACACAACTCCATGGAGACACACCCCACAGAAACCCAGTTATACCTGATGACACATTGGCACACACTCAGAAATCCAAATGGAAAATCTCCAGGCCAGAGTGCTTAGCACCCTTCCCGTTTCTGGACTCAAACTCAGGCTTGCCCCACCCCCAAATGCCCCAGCTCAGCTGTTAGTCCTGGGAAAACACTGACCTCAGAGAATGGCTGAGGGGCTGAAGGCAGTACGCTCTCCTCAGAAGCAACAGTCTCCTTCTTCAGGCTGTCCCCCCTCCCCCTCCTGACCTTCATTCCTCTTAGCAGAGCCCATTCCTCTCTCTGGCACACTCGTACCCTCACAAACACACCTCGACACACACAGCCGGCCACAGAGGCACCTTCAATTGCAAAGGCACACTCAGCCACACATCTGCTTATACTCCCATTGTTCTGGTCTCACATACACACTCTCAGACATGCACACCAACAGCTACACCTACACACTAACCATCACAGGCACACAGATCCACTCGAGCACTCACAGGGTTACACTCAAGCGTTGATATCCTTCTTTCATCCTATCCCTTTCTTTTTAGTTGCTGTATGTGGGATGCCACCTCAGCATGGCCGGAGAAGCGGTGCGTGGGTGCCCGCCCGGGATCTGAACCCTGGCCGCCAATAGCAGAGCCTGCACACTTAACCGCTAAGCCACGGAACCGGCCTTTCCAATCTGTGCCTCTACCTCTCACCCCAAGGACCTAGCTCCCTGTACCTTCCAAGATGTCAACAGAGACACTTTTCCCAGTGTAGATGGGAGTGCAAGGCAGGAAGGCCCCCTACCTCATAGGGCAGATCAAAAGCTGAGGCCAAAGATGGAGAGATGATGTGTGTTGCTGACCTTGTCCTGTCCTTCCACTGTCTAACTGTGATCCCTGCTGCTGTCACTGAAGCCTGTCCCTGGGAGCATTCACCCCCAATGCTGCCCTCATACCCTGTGTAGTAGGCTGGAAACACCTCGGAGTAGAGTAAGGCAGTTGGAGCAGAAATGATTGTATTTGTCTGCTGTTCACCACCTATGGCCCCCAGGAGATGCAGGTCCGGAGCCAGCCAAGCTTCTGGACTAGCTTCTGGGCATTTCTAGAGGATCAGGAAGCTGCCAGGTTGACAGAGGTGTCTGAGAACTGAGGAGAGGAAGGGGAGGGAAGAGTGTGAGGAAGGCAGCAGTTCCAGAAGCTCCACAGCTCTTAGACTCACCCACTTCCCCAAACCCTCCACTTCCAGCCAATACATTCTCCATTAAAGCTCTCAGCCTTTAGGATGCCTGCCATCAAGACCCCACCATACCTTTCAGATATTTCAGAGGGTGTGTCCCCTGGAGTGCCTACGCAGGGCTAAGTTGGGGAAAACTTCAGTGGCCCTGTTTTTCCAACCTCCCACCCCGGCTCAGCGCCCTCGGCTAACCTTGTGGTGGAAGAATCCACACGCTGGTGGTGGCAGTGTGGGTGTTGTTGATACCCGTGGCCAGGGTGCCAAGATTGGGGGCTGCAGTGGTGGCAGCTGGGCCTTGGGGTTTCTGCCGGTACCTTCTGCGGCTACACTTAAACATCTTGGGAAACCGGGGCCGAGGCCAGCCCATACCTGGCCTGTGATAGGGGGATCTTAAGCCCCGGGGCCGAGGGGCTCGGACACGGTGAGAAGGCCCCATGGGCACAGGGAGCTTCTGTAGTGTAGCTGAGGGGGCTGCTGGCTAGGGCAGCTGAGGCCTCTATGACATATGGAGTCTACATGAGGGTGGTGCTCTTTATGACAGGTCCTGGTCCCCAGCCCCTCCTCCTGGGTCAGGCTCCCTCACTAGTATCTCCATGGGTCCAGCCTAAGAGCCAGAAAACCTCAGCTTGGCCTCTTGGGAAAAAGAACTCTGAGCAGGGGAAACTCACCCCCTCACTTTCTCGCTCATCCACATTAACAATATTAACAACGTTGATGAGCACTTACTACATGCCAGTACTTCACAAACATTATCTCATTTAATCTCACAAAAACCCTACAATGACATTCCATCATTATTCCTATTTCATATACAGTCGGTTCTTGTTGTTTACGGTAGTTATGTTCTAATAAAGTCACCACCATGAACACTGAATAAGCAAATATTGAGCCAATGCTCCTAAGAGAAATACAGGGTTACATTCCTACCAGCCTCTGGTTACAACATTTTCGTCAACTGATTGATCAGTATGTAACCTAGCCTTATGTGTGTTTCTATTTAAAGACACCTAATTTAAAATATACTGTTGAGTCATTAACGTTGAACTCACTGCCAACAGCACTATACCTTGTACCTGAATGAAGTTTATGTGTCACTCATATTTCCTCTGTGAGGCACATCACAGCCTTCTTGTGCTTAGGAACACTAGATAGCACTTCAGCATTACTTTTGGGGGCCATCTTAAACAGCAAAATCACCAACAAAAAGTACAAAAGTGTGAAAAACGTGATACTAAAGAGACCACAAAAAGTGGAAATACACATTTCCATTATAAGAGCTGAAACAAGACGGCAGAGTGTCCCCTTGTTCAACCTCAGCTGAGAACATGTGAGTTGGGCAACTCACATTTTTTGCAGCTCTGCACATGTCCATGAATGACCACAAAAGTGCCATGAGTATTGGTTTGGGGTTACAAATAAATTTTAGTGAGAAGGTAAATTCACAGATATGGAATCTGTGAATAATGAGGATCGACTGTGTAAGGAAACTGAGGCTCAGTTAAGCGAATCACACAATTAGATGTGGCAGGGGTTCAAATCCAAGATGGCCAAGGTCCAAAGTCCAGACATTTAACTCTTGCTATTCTGCACTCATTCATGCATTCAATCTTTCAGGAAATGTTCACTAACAATTTCATATGTGCAGGGCCCTGGGGACATAGATGAATGTGACCAGTCCCAATTCCTCCTGAGATGAAAGAGAAAGCCATGTGGATAATCAGTGCAGGTGGAGGAACAGCTAGGTCCCCAGGGGATGTAAGACGTGCCAACCTTGGGTCGATCTCCTTTCTTGTAGGAGACAGGAACATCAGTGGCTCCGCCAGGCCTTGCACTGAGTTGTTGTGGAATTTTGGACTTGCCCCTTTTCCCTCCACACCTCAGCGCCCTCTCCTTTTCCCACTTATTGCACCTGTAGGCCGCCTTCCAGCCTCCACCTTTTCTCTGTTCTGACAGGAACCCGCTAGGAGACTGTGGAGCCCTCAGCACCACCCTCAAAGGCCTCACACCTCCTCCCCTCCAGGCTCTACTCTTGCCATCCTCAGTCTTAGACAACTGACCTTGCCCCCATCAACTTCTAGCCACTATACCCGTAATTTTTATTTATTTATTTATTTTCCCCCCCAAAGCCCCAGTAGATAGTTGTATGTCATAGCTGCACATCCTTCTAGTTGATGCATGTGGGACGCGGCCTCAGCATGGCCGGAGAAGCGGTGTGTGGGTGCGCGCCCGGGATCCGAACCCGGGCCGCCAGCAGCGGAGCGCACGCACTTAACCTCTAAGCCACCGGGCTGGCCTGCCACTGTACCTATAAACCTACCCACCCTTGGCCATCTTCTTCCTCAAGTCCTAGACAAAGGCCTCCTCCCCTGTTCTTTCTGGAAGCCAGCCCCTCCTGCCTTCTTAGAGATCCCATCAATATAGACAGTCTGCTTGGTGCTTGAGACATAGACTCTGGCACCAGACTGATGGGGGTGAATCCTGGTTCTGCCACTTACCAGCTGTGTGAGCATGGCAAGTACTCAACCTTTCTGTGCCTCTGTTTCCCCATATTTAAAAATGGAATATAAAGAGAATCTATCTCATAGGATTGTTGTGAAGGGGAAAAAAAGGCTTACTACATACGTAATGCACTTAAAACATGATCTGTACAAATATTAGTGTCAGCAGCCCCTTTCCTGTTTCTTTAGCTGCCTCCTCCCATTAAAAAAACAAAACATGAAAAAATCCACTTTGCCCATCCCACACCCCTCTGGCTGTGATTCTCCCCACTCTGACCTCACTCTGTGGTTATTCTCTTATGTCCCAGAGTGGGGAAAAAAATCTCATTTTAAAACCCTATAACTATTCTATTATACAGACCGGGAAACAGAGGCTTAAAATCAAGTCTAAGAAATGCCAACAGGGTCACACAGCTAATAAGCAACAGAACCAGGATTCGAGCACCTGGTCCGAGTGCCTCGAAAGCCAGAACTTTCCCAGCACCTCAACATCAGGAGTGGGAAGTGGGATGGGCAGCCCCAGAAGGATTAATGAAGGTGCGGGGTGGCGGGGTGGCGGGGGGTGACACTTGTGGGACCGTGGTGCCACCTGCTGGCAGAAAGGGAAGAGGCATACACAGAGTGCTAAGAGAAGACTGGAGGGGGAAAGAAACGGTGGGGAGGGAGAAGAGTGAGGCAGAAATAGGAAGGGAGGAGACAGATGGGGAATTTGAGGTTTTATGGAGGGGAAAGCATTAGGAGCTGTTTGCTACTCAGAGGAGGGGCAGAAGCTGCCAAACCTTGGTCATTTCCTTGAAAGTGTTTGTGTGTGTGTGTGTGTGTGTGTGTGTGTGTGTGTGTGTGTGTGAGAGAGAGAGAAAGAGAGCGAGCGAGAGAGAGAGACTTTAAGTGCGTACCTCAGATGTTGCTCTGTTGTTTGTTAGTGCTGGGAGTCGGTCCGCAAAGAGTAGAGTGTATGTGTGTGTGAGTGTGCACTCATGAACACTAGTAGATGTTTGTGTATCTGTGTGTGAATACATAGATTGCAGCTTGCGCAGATGTGTGCGTCTGTGAGCACGTAGGGCATGTATGAACGTAGGGTGTGTATGAATGTATCAGCAGACACAGGGTAAGAAACATATGTACACTATTGTGGTAGATGGCACACAAAAGTTCTGGGGGGCCACTTGCCTCACCCCGAGACTTCTCTGCCTTCTTCAGATCAGGAGGGGCGTTGCCTGGGGTTGGCGTTGCCAGGCGGAGGCCTGCTGCTGCTGTGGCTGTGGGGACGGATCTCCAGGCAGCAGGGGGCAGCAGGGGCAAGAAGAGGCCAACCAGCTGCGGGCGGGGCAGCGGGCCGGCAGAAGGAGGCCTTTAAAGCGCCTGCCCCGCCTGCAGGTAAGCAGTGTTGTGTAGAGCCAGCTCTGTCTTCCTGCCTGCCTGCCCAGTGGCAGTTCCCTGGAGCCTCCTCAGATCCCTCTTTCAGAACTCACTACCAAGAGCCCTGAACAGGTGATGGCATAGGATAGAGAGTATCCTAGGAAGTGAAATCAATCTGGAAACAGGTTCGGGGAGCTGGAAGGGCCGTGGGCAGGGTCCTGGAAGAGTCTAAGGTTGGTTTGGGGAAGGGTCCAGGATATACAGGTGTCAGGGAAGGGCATGGAGTGACCTATAGTGGGGGGGGGGGGGGTTGGGCTTGGGGTTTCAGTAGAGGAACCAGGGGTCTGAGGATCTCAGAGTGTTAAGTGTTGGTTAGGTGCTGGTAGAGGGCCTGGGTAGCACAGAGGGATAGGGGTATCAGGATGGGATCTAGGAAAAGTCCTGAGGTATCAGAGTCCAGATGCAGGGGAAGCTTGGTGATATATGCGTCCAGGATGCTGGAGTCTGGTATGTCGGGGTCCAAATGCCGGGCCAGCCCAGGTGTGTGTGTGGGGGTGGTGAGGTCCTAACTCACACATGTCTGCCTCCCAGGAGCCACCATGCAGTGCTTCAGCTTCATTAAGACCATGACAATCCTCTTCAATTTGCTCATCTTTGTAAGTATGGGGGTTGTGGGCTCTCTGGGGCTCCCTACAGGAGTGGGTCACAACCTGAGCAGAGCCCAAGCTGGGGAACAGGAGACTGCTATGCCCAGACTCTGTCCTGCAAGTTTCCCCTTATGATGGAGTACAGAAGTCTCCCCAAATGCTGAGTCTTGGTCCCATTAGCAGCCTGGCTGCCACATAAGTTGAAGTGGAAAACCTTAGTGGCATCCCCTCCCTTCCAGGAAGCTTCAGGCCAGGCTTAGGGCAGGGCAGGGTAGGCTAAGAGGAGCAATTCTCCCCTTTTTATAGGCGCTGGGGACGCAGCAAGGGGAAAGGGTTTGCCCAAGGTTACCTAGTATGGAAGAAAATTCAGTGGCCTCTGTGCGATGGGGAGCTGAAAGAAGAGAAGGTCCAGAGACGTTAGAGCAGAGGTTCTGCCCCAAGCAGCCTTTATTCATTCAACAAACATTTATTGCCTAAGATTCTGTGCTGAGTGCTGGGGTGACAGGTGAGCAAGCCCTTTCTCTGTCCTCGAGGATCTCAGGTCCAGCAGGCCATATAGGCAGACAGTTGAACATAGTATGTCTGGCCTTAGCACAGGGACTTAGGGGAGCCTGTAGGAGGGGACTGAACCCCACCTGGTCAGAGAAGACTTCCTGGAGGAAATAGCTGAGGCTAGGAATTTGCCTAGGGTTAGGAGGTTGTAAAACATGCAGAAAGGCCCGGAGGCAATGAAATCAGATATTGTTCAGAAAACCAGGAACAGATTGTATAGAGAATGTTTGAGGAAGCTGAGCAATGAGGCATGAACCCTAGAGATGGTGGTGGAGATGGGGAGAAATGGACAAAGTGCACAAAGCACAAAGCCCTCAGATGGTGGCTGAGGGATGGAAGAAGGGGCAAGGGAGACAGAGGTCTTAGAGCTGATACCCATATCTCTGGCAAGCATCTGGGGGATGACCCAATGGCAGCTGTGTACCCAATAGGGTTGTAGCTCAGGTCGGAGCTGGACATGGATATGGGCAAGTCATGTGCCCATAGGTGGTCATTGAAGCCATGGGGAGGGGTGAGAGCAGTCAGGGGGAGTGAACTCTAAGAAACCCAACTTATAAGGGGTAAGAGAAGAAATGGCCTTATAAGGAAGCTGTGGAGAAAGATGCAGAAAGAGCAGCAGGAGGAAAACAGGGAGAGTGAGATATCAGAGACGTTAAGGAGGATATGGCCCATGAAGTGTCCACCAGACCTAGCACAGGATGTCACACAGACCTTGGAGCCACATTAGAGTGGGTGAGAGCGAGTAAAAGGTGAGGAAGTGGCGACACGGAGTGTAGAAGAATTTGGAGAAATTGGGCTGGGGGTGAGTACTCTCTGACTCCTATGTGGTCTGTGTCTTGGGCTTCCTTTGGCTTCAAGGAACTAGCCTTTATCCATGTATCTGGAGAAGGCAATAGGATCCCAATGATTTGGAGAGCAGAGGGTCTGACCTGAGGGGGTTAAAGGCAAATCCGGTTTGGTTTCTGGCCTCTGTTGCCCAGGCCTTGCCAGGCTGGGCAGGGGAGGGCAGGCCTCAGACTCCTTGAAATTTGACCCCGTAGGCTGGAAGCCCAGCTTTCTCTCCTTGGACAAACATACCTGGGATCCAGCCACAATCTGCCACCTCATTCCTGGTTCTCGTCTCAGCTTCTATAGCTGGAAAGTAGGGACTGGGCACCAAGGTGGTGTCAGGCTGATTCATTCACTGAAGCTCTGATCAGCGAGGCTTTGCTCTAAGATCTGTGGGAACTGGGCAGTGCCCTCTTCCTCAATCTTCAGGGCTTCATGGTTCCCTCTAAGGTGTGGGGTTGAGCCAGAGAGCCTGTAAGAGAAACTCTAGCTATCCTCCCCTATGGTGCCTCAGTTTCCACTTGTGAGACAAGGAGAGGTCTAGGCTGGATGAAGGGTAGGCCTGGAGTCTGATCCTGGAAAGGAGCCAAATGGGGCCTCAGTGTGGTTGTCCCTTCTCACCAACCCCCTCTCCAAGGTTGGGAGCAGGTGGAAGCCTCAGCCCCGCCTCTGTTGCTATGGTGACTGTTGAGCCTGCTCAACACTACCACCTGCCTGTTTCCGCCTATCAGAGGACAGAGGTATTCCAGACACCCATAGCCCAGAAAGGAAATTGTGTGTGTGTGTGTGTGTGTGTGTGTGTGTGTGTGTGTGTGGTTCATCTGCTTGTTTTCACTCCTAGCTATGTTGCAGGACCCTGGCAGCAGTGAGGGAAAGCCTTGCCCCTCCCTCACCCTGTGGATATTTCTGGAACCCCTGATCCCATTTATATCTGCCTAGGTGTACAGCCTGGTGCCAGCTATGGGTGTCTCAGTCCCCATCTTTCTGTCTCTAAAGGATGTTTTCCCTCCCTACAGGATGAGTTTTTAGACTCCTTAGCCAATAAAAGGGGAAGTTTCTTGTCTCCCGTCTTCCTAACTCAACTGTGTGGTAGGGAGCTGCTTGCCAGCACTGTTTCAAGGCCTTCCTCTCTGTTCCCAGCTGTGTGGTGCAGCCCTGTTGGCAGTGGGCATCTGGGTGTCAGTCGATGGGCCATCCTTCCTGAAGATCTTCGGGCCGCTGTCGTCCAGTGCCATGCAGTTTGTCAACGTGGGCTACTTCCTCATCGCAGCTGGCGCTGTGCTCTTTGCTCTTGGTTTCCTGGGCTGCTACGGTGCTAAGACTGAAAACAAGTGTGCTCTCATGACGGTGTGTCAAACCCAGCTCCATAGGCCCATGACCAAGGCCCAGGGTCCCCTCACCCTTGATGCCAGGCCCTGGGGAATCCCCAAACTCTGCTCTGGTCTCCAGGGGCCTCAGCAAAGGGAGCCCCTGCCTCATTTTTACGAGGGGTGGATTACAGCAAGGAAGATATGAGGAACTGTCTCTTTCTAAAACTCAGACCCCTGTTCCCCACTCAGTTCTTCTTCATCCTCCTCCTCATCTTCATTGCTGAGGTTGCAGCTGCCGTGGTCGCCTTGGTGTACACCACAATGGTGAGGAACAGGGATGGGGCAGGGGGGGGAAGATTGAGCAAAGCCTTGGAAGGGGGCTGTAGCCTGTGAATGGCCACCTTCCCTACCAGGCCCTGAACACTGGTCTGCCCCACCTAGGCTGAGGAGCTCCTGAAGTCAGTGATAGTGCCCACCATCAGGAAAGAATATGGTTCCCAGACAGACTTCACCCAAGTGTGGAATGCCACCATGGAAGGGGTAAGGTGGGCTAGGGGAGATTTTGGGGTGGGGAGAAAGAAGCAAGTCTCCTCTGACCACCCTGTCCTCCTCATCTCCAGCTCAAGTGCTGTGGCTTCAACAACTACACGGATTTTGAGGGCTCTCCCTACTTCACAAAGAACAAAGCCTTCCCCGAATACTGTTGCTCTGGCAATGTTAATCGCACAACCACGGAACCCTGCACCAGGGAGAAGGCCGAGGAGAAGCTTGTAAAGGTGTGGGCTGGCATAGAAGGTTGGGGGATGCCTTAATGGCCTTAGAGTGCTGAATGAGGGTAGAGGGCAGCTGCTGCATATAGATGCTCCCTTCCCTCCCCTAAGGGTTGCTTCGATCAGCTTCTGCATAGCATCCGAACGAACGCAGTCACTGTGGGTGGTGTGGCAGCTGGAATTGGAGGCTTGGAGGTAAGGGGGTGAGGAGGTTGGGGCAGGATATCGCCACTGGACCAGGGTTGCTTGACCCACCTCTGAGGCCTTTCTGGAGAGGACTGCCTTCTAACAGAGCTTCATGTAGGGTGTCTGGGTGGCAAGGGACTAAAGCTTAAGGACCCCAATCATGTCTCCTCATCTCTCCCTATTCTGTCCCCACCAGCTGGCTGCCATGATTGTGTCCATGTATCTGTACTGCAATATGAAATAACTCTGCTTCTGCCTCTGCCACTGCTGCTGCCACACAGGAACTCGGGAAAGGCACCCTAGCACTGACAAACGGCAGTGATCAGGGTGGGGACAGAATCTAACAGCGTCACTTGGGCCAGAGTGGGCCCAGCTTTGCTGTTCTGGACTTGAGGCCAAATAGTGACCACCCCCTTCAGGCTGTGCCTGACTTTCCCTTCCATTGGTGGGGGTGGGGCCCACCTGTTCCAGAGCCTCTAAGGTAGCCAGTTCTGCCCATTCCTCCAAGCTGTCCCTTAAACCCTTGACACCCCCTCAGGCCAAGCGTGGCTCTTGGTGATCCCAGCACTGCACTGGGGGATGAGAGAAAGGCACCGTCTGGCACGGACATATGTGAAATCAGCAGTCACCAGGCAGATGTGTGGAGGGCGCTTCAGAACTCAAAAACCAATTAAAATGTTTCCATTTGGACTCTTTTTGTGTATCCTTGGGGAGAGGGGCCCATCTTGCCTAAACTGGTCTCAGACTCCTATGGGGCTGGCAACTCAGAAGGCCCCTGGAAAGGTAGCAGAAGGGAAGTCAGGTGGAGGTGAGTAGCGATTTCTCCCCTTTATTTGGATTCCAGGCCTGGGAGGGAGCCTAATAGGATGGCCAAGAGCGCACTGAGGGAGGAGGTAGGGGCTTGGTCAGTTTGCCTTCCTGTAATGTGGGAGGACTTTGGCCTAAACTTTGGCCCCCACTCCTGGGTGGGGGCACTGGACTGGAAAGCTATGAAAATAACAAGCTTGCGCCCAAGTGGGGGCGGGGAGATCAGAAATATTGCCAGGGCAATGGGAGATGGTCACTCCTCAGGCTCTGAGAAGCCCCCCAGAAGCCCCCACCGGAGGATCCAATCTGCCTACCCTTCCCACGCAGGCTAAGCCCAACACCTGTCCCTGCTTTGGAGACTTCAGAAAGAACTTCCTTTATTCTTGGTCTTGGGCTGCCTGGTGCTCTACAGATCTGGTCTCTTATTTCGTTTTAACCACCCCATGCTCCAGAAACTGGGCCTAGAAAGGCCAAATGACTTGTTCCAGGCCCACAACATTCCGTGAAGAGCTGAGCCTGGATTTGGGCCCAGGCCGTGTGACTCCAGAGCTTGGTGGGATCCTGGCTGACATGGCAACAGATTGACTTGAAGGCCAGAATGTCCCAGACATCGATCTGATTGCTGCTAAGCCAGGAGTGACAGCACTAAAGAGGGAGGCTATGGCCGGAGGATGTGGTGTCTGCTTCCAGACACAGCCCAGCCTGGCAAAATGGTCCTCCTCCTTGCTTCCCTTTGACCCCTGGATCCCTCTTCTCGGGCTTTTCTACCGCAGCCCAGAACTATCACCCCTTGCTGAGCCCAAAAAGGAACAGTGATCTGGCCACCACACAGTGCCTGGGAGCTAGTCTGAGGCCCAGGTCAGGAGCCTGCTGCGGGGCCAGGCAGCGAGAGCAATTAGCCCCCGTCCATCCTTCAGCCCCTTACCTGGCCTCTCACACACTACCCCTCCCCCAGATGCCTATATGGAGGCTGCAAGGTGTTTGCCCAGGGCGGGGCTCCACCTCATTATAAGCTAACTGCTCCCCAACCTGGCTGTTGTGGTACCTCAAGCATTATCTCTAGCTCCAGCAAACACTGAGGGCGTCAGGGTGGCGAGAAACGTCCAAGCCACACACTACCGGTGCCATCGCTGAGCTGGGCTCCAGGGACCGGTCAGGGAGGCAGGGACAGAGAACCGGAGAAAG
This sequence comes from Ceratotherium simum simum, assembly GCF_057802395.1. NCBI lineage: Eukaryota > Metazoa > Chordata > Mammalia > Perissodactyla > Rhinocerotidae > Ceratotherium > Ceratotherium simum. Next base: position 12,760,057 of record NC_141921.1, on the reverse strand, counting down.
GGCAGGAGTTCCAGTCAGCTCCTGCCTCCCTGGCCAAGGCTCTTTATTAGGAGCTCACCAGGCTCACCTCAGAAAGGCCCTGAAGGCAGACCTCTTCTGAAGAGGAGTTCTACACTCACCCTCCTGATTCTAAGTCCTTCACAGATCCCTTAAATGTCATGGCCCTTGCCTTGGTCGATCTCATCCGCTTTCTCTGGACAATCCCGTCCATTTTCTGGTGCTTCTATGACTGACTAACTCAGATCTTCCTAAGCTTTTCGGGTCACTGGCTGGGTAAGAATCTGATGAAAACAATGGCTTTTCTCTAGAAAAATGCCCAGATATGGAATTCTGCATACAAGGTGTCCCAAGAGCCACAGACATCTTGCTCCTATGTCTCCATCTGCAGCCCACTCCTAGCCTCCTGAATGATGCCCGTCCAGTCCCATCTCACCCACTTCTTTCCCACCCCCACTATATTCACCTGCTCTCCCTTCACCTCCCCCACCCCCAAGTATCCCTTTTTGCTCTCTCTTGCTCCATCTCTGGGGACAGGTGCCTGGACCAGACAAGCTAGGCAGGAAACAGTCTTACGGTTAAAGAGTTCAAGAGTGGGTATGGGGCAGGAGTGGCTGCTCCAAGCTCAGCCCCAAGTAGGGTGGGGCTAAGGTCAAGCTCAGCTGTCCTAGGGTGGAGCCTAGGGAAAACCTTGGAGTTGAGACTTGGGCATCCCCTGGTGGCCAAATGGTCCCAAATGGAAGATAAACCCTGCAGCAGACACTAAGGAAAACTCACCATCCATCTGGACCATTCTTTCTCCCACCCATCTCTCTCTCTCTCTCTCACACACACACACACACACACACACACACACAAAATCACAAGACACATCCCCAGAGGTTTTCTCTTTTTTTAATCAATGACCACTTTATCCAGCTTTGGAAACGTGGACAAAGAGGGGGCTGAGAAGAGGCCTGGTTCAGTGTCTGAGGGTCTCTGAGGGGGTCTACATCAGCAGGCAGGCCCCAACTGGGCCTGTCCATGGGTTGGGCACAGCAGTTTCCTGAGTCAGAGGCAGCCCCACCCTCAGGGCAGCACCCCAGTCCAGAAAGGAGTCAAGGCCCTCCAGGCTTCAGCCTGTTTCCAGGGCTTTCATGACAGTCAATAAATAGGCTAGATTCTGAGCCAGGCCTGGGAGGAGGGAGTGTACAAAGGGCAGGATCAGCTGCCTAGGATCACAATGATTCCAGGTACTGTCCTGCCCTTTCCCAACAAGGAAGTAAATAAATAGACCTCCAACTCAGGAACAGGGGTGTTGGAGCAGGGGAACCCTCCCATTGGAATTAGTAATTAAGTCTCACGTTAAAAACAAACCAGCCCCAGCCCCTGCCAGAGTCTACAAAATCCTACAGGATGGGGTGAAGGGCTAGCCTGCCTGGGGGGTACACAGTACCCAGCCCTGCAGAGTCCTGAAGGAGGTCTCACGTCTGTTCCACAGCTCCTGGGGCTCCCTCCTCTTTTGGGGGTGGCTCCAGGAAAACTGGGGTGATTGATGGTGGCTTCTTCATCCTGGGAAGATAACATGAAAACATATAGGGAAGAGGTCATAGCGATGTCCCCTAATCCCACTAGTTTCCTATTCCCCAGGGCAGAAAAGAATCACTCACGAGTAAGGGGAGGCTGGGACCCCCACCACTAGGAAGTGGTTCTTCTTCCGAAACAATCTCCACAGGCCCCGGTGGTTGCCACGCACATCCAGGTCCCAGATATGGAGGCACTGGTAGGGGTGGGGTAGGGGGAGAGGCATGGCTTGGAGAGCTGTGGGGAGGGGCCGCTGAGGATCCTTGGCCCAGCTCCCACCCCTTCTCAGCAGCCTCCTCAATTTGCAGAAGGTAGCATCTTCTAGAATATGGATTTGGACAAGGAAGTTGGAAGAATGGTTCTGAGAGTATGAAGAGAAAGTTCTGAGGTAGAAGATTCCAGAACAAAGGCTTCCTATATCTTGGGGGGAGGGGTACTCCTGGAGGAGGTATGGTATTGGGGTACCTTGGCAAGCTGTGTCCAGGTTGTGAAGTCATCATCTTTCTCCATTCGGATAAAGGCCACATACGTGTGGCCCTCCGTGTCTGGCAGAAAAGAGTCTTCACAAGGGTTCTTGCTGTGGTCCAGAACCTCAGCTTCACTGCAGCAGTGGGTGGGGGAGAAAGGTCAAGACAGGGCCAGCCTCATGGGTGTGTCACACAAAGCCTCATGTTTAGTTTAATGCTCTGCTGTTGCTGTCTTGAAATTCTCAATAATTTTTGAACAAGGAGCCCTGATTTTCATTTTGCAGTGGGTCCCACAAATGACGGGGCCAAGACTCCCAGTATCTGATTCCTCCTCACTCCCTGCCACATCCCCCTACTGCCCTAGGCCATACCTGAGCAGCCTGTGAACTTCCACTTCATAAGCTTCCTTCTTCAGACTGAAGGGGAAGGAGAAATGGGTCAGGGGAGGAGATAGCCCCTCAGGTCTCAGGGGCAGGGCAAGGGGTCACATAGGAACTGGGGGGCAGCAGGGCTGGGGTAAACACACAGGCCCCAGGGTTGGAAGGCAGTGTCAGGTACATCATCAAGGCTCCTAGATATCTTTCCCTTTGCCCTGTCTCCAGCCCCCACCTGTCCACGTTCCTGAGCTGGACACCTGGAACAGTGTTGAACTTGTGCTTCTTGAAGTAGGCCTCCTGGAGCGGGTGTGAGGGTGAAAATCAGGGCCTTACATTGTCTGGCTCACATCTGCCCACTGACCCACCACATATCCACAAGGCCCACTTTTATCCTGGACCGATAAAAGTCCCTTTAATTTCCTCCTATATTCCTCAGCCTCTCTGCAGCATCCTTGGCAGGCTCTTACTAGCTTTAATTTGGGCTCCACCACTGCCAGAGAGCTCATGCCCACACCGGCAGCTCATACTACTGACCCCTGACCTAGTCCCCCAGGAACATGCTCTGCAGGGGGTGGCAGGCAAAGGAACAGCTGGGCTAGGAAGGAGGAAACTTCTGTGACTAAGATACTGAGAGTGACCTCAGGTAAATACCTGTCCCTCTCTGGGAGATGAGCAGAGGTCTTGTATTAGTCAGCCTCTGAGGGCCCTTCTGGCTTCTAGGAGGTTCTAAGCTGGAAGCTGTCCATTCCTGCGGGCTGGGCTATTTCAAGGCCTCCCTTCCTATAACTGGGGAGTGGCCCTTTGGACACACCCAGGTAGTGGGTGGAGGCCGGGGTACGTCCCTCTTCACCTCAGGCTGAAGCTTAGGCCTCAGCGCTTGCAATGACAGAAGAGGGCAGAGCTTGCAGGGCTGGATAAATGTGTGGTGGCAGAAATACCCTCCCCACACCCACAGTCTAGAGCTAAGAATAGTAATAAGAAAAATAATACCAGCTAACCCTTATATAACGCTTACAGTTCAAAATATGTAATATTTTACATCTATTAACTCATTTAAACCTCATAACCTCACAACCATATGAAGCAGGAGTATTCTTATCCTCATTTTACAAATAAAGAAACTGAGGCAAAAGAGGATAAGTCATTTCCGGGTTACATGGCTAGTAAGTGGCAGAGCTGGGCTGGATCCAGAGTCCATGTTCTTGTCCTACCTACCATACTGTGTCCCCTCCCCAAGCCCCCTGCCTCCCACTCACATGGAAGTAGCCATTCATGTTGAGGCCGACGATACCGAAGTGGTAGGATCGGGAAACGTCAGGGATGATGCACTCTCGGCCTCGGCGTTGTTCAGGCATCCGCATCCACATGTCCCAGTCCCAGAGCTGGGGGCATGGAAGATGATGAAGGTGAAGAGGTTCCAAGCTAGCAGGGACACCAGCCCACACACCCTACCCTGCCAGGGCACCTTTTCGGGTGTGGGCCACTTGGGCTCAAGCTCTTCCTTGTACAAGGACTTCCTGAGCACCCAGCCCAGCCCAGGCATGGTCTCCACACGGTAGAGCAGCGCTGGGTCCTCAGCAGTGTGTTCATACCCCTACGGATAGGGGACCATGGTGGGAAGTATTAGCTTGGTGCCTCTCCAAATTCCCCAGCTGACCACTGGCCACTCAGCCTACCTGGTCATTCCAGGCAGAGATACAGTATAGGCTGTCATCCTCCTCCAGCAGGTGGATGGACTGGCTCAAGAAACTGAGAGAGGCAGGGTCCAAGGGTTCAGGGAGGGGCAAGGACAAACCTAGTCACACTGTGATGCTGGAAGAGCTGGAGATGGGAGTCACACCTCCTTCCCCCTCCCCCCAAATCCCGGTTGTCTCCATTCATCATTTCTACTCTACTCCAGCCCCAACACCTGCCATCCTACCTTTGCTCAGGCTTTTTCCCCACTTTTGAGCTTGCCCCCTCCAGAAAGCTCTCCAAAACACCTCACTGCCTTCTTCCCTAGAGATCCAGTCAAGCAAGGAGGCCCATGCAGCTTATAGGAGCTGCACGGAGGGGCACTCCCCTTACCTGAAAAAATCCACAGCAATGTCCAGGTCCTCTTCTAGAACCACAGCAAACTTGGCTTCCTGCAGGGGGAGAGGGACAACATGATCCCAAGGGGACCTTTCCCATCCTGTCTCCTCCACCCCCATCCCACCTCTCAGGCAGCACTACCTCCATTTTCCAGATCAGGAGGATGAGGCCCAGAGAGGGGAGTAGCTTGCTACATAATAGGACCAGACTTTATGCCCATGTTTCCCCTCCCTAGGCCCACGAGTTTTGTCCCTACTACTCACCGGAAACAGGTTGAAAGTGGCAGTGAGACTGGCCTTGTAGTGCTGGGTGGGGAGTGGAAATAGGGCACATGAGCTTTGCGGTGGACGGTGGGGCCAGGTGTCTGCCCCTTCCCTCCCTGCCTAGGCAGTACCTGAGACACGCGCGCATTCTTGATGCTGATGGGGGTGTGCTGGATGCCCCTCAGACCAAACAGCGCCACCACATCCATCGGCTCCTGCGGGGCATGGCCACCAGTCATATGAGCCACCTTCCCCTGCCCACCTCTGCAGGCTCTGCCATGCCAAGCCCTTCACATTTCACAGCCCTCGCCTGGGCTGTCTTTCTTGCCAGTCCTCGGTGATCACTGCTACTCTGCACCCGCAGCCTTGTGCTCTGCTCTGCCCAAAGCCCCCAAGCCCTACTCACCTCATAGTAGCCATCGATGAAAACTGTTATCATCTGGGGAGACACTCCCTGGGCCGACAGCAGAGAGCGCAGCATCCTGGGGAGCCCAGGGATGGGTTAGGCTTCTTTGTCCCCAATACTCAGGGCTCCCCTATGCTTATGGATGGGCCCAGATTCTCCATGTTCACCCACATGGATGAATGAACCTAGAATCTCTTGTCTTTCCACCCACTTCAAGAGTTCCTTCTGCAGGCAGATGAGCTGGGGTTCCCACCCACTAAGCACCCTCCTGTTGAGTGCTAGATATAGCCCACTCCCAGGCTCACCTGTACAGGTAATTGGGCCGGTTCCCTGCAATGACAGCCACAGGAACATTGAGAACCTTATTGTCTGGGAGCTGAGGGAGAAATAGCTTTTAGCTCTTGCCTCACTCTCTCTTCAAACTGGGATCCCCACCTAGGGAAGAGTTCTCTGGGGGCAGGGGGACTCCTGAGCAGAAAGGGAAAAGGCAGGGAGTCTTCCCTGTCCTGGCCCCTTACTCTCAGCCCAATTCCAACTCCAGGCCTTTGCTCACATGGCCTGCCCCTTCCCACCAACCAGGATGCCCTCTGTCTTTCAGAGCTCAGTATAAACCTTCGGCTCCTGGTTCCCTCCCAGGATGGGGTAAGGAATCCCAGCCTCACTGCCTAAGGCCCCACTCACTGGGTCAGGGCTGAACTCGATGGGGGTGGGGTCCTTGCAGCTGCATACACTCCCATAGCCCTCAACTTTGCTGCAGAAGCGCCGGCGGCGACGGTTCAGCTCTGTGTCTGCCCAGTGACACTCTGCTTCTGAGGGAAGGATGGGGTCAACAGGATGAGGCATGAGGAGGGCACGAGGCCGGTGTGGTTTGGAGAGCCCCAGGCATCCAGTCAAAAGAACAAAGCTCCATAAAGAGAGCCCAAATGCCCATCCCCAGTCCCCATTAACCTAACCTTCAGCCGAGCTCAGGGGCACATCTGTCTTCAGCAGGACTGGGTCCCCCCAGGAGGAGAGGGCAGGTGACTTAGAATGTTTCTCCCCAAGGACAGGACCTGGCAGGGGGCAGGAATGAGGGGCAATGGGGGCCCAGCCTCCAGTTTTGAAACTTCTTCCCATCTCCCTGCCCACTTTCATCCAACCCACCACCACTGGCTCCTATTTGCCCCCCACCCCACCCCATCTCCTGGGGTTCTGCTCCTCCCAGGCCCTTGACACTACAGGGTAGATGGCCTGTGGTGCTGGCACCTCCTTTTCGTCCCACGAAGGCCCAGGTGTCCCTCCAGCCCAGGGCAGGGCCGGCCTGGCTGCCCAGGCTCCTCAGCAGAGCCTTGGCCGTGTCCTTAAGGTGGAAGGAGCCCTCGTCCTGGGAGACCAGAGAAGGTGGTCAGCCTGACTGGCATGGTTCCAGGAGACCTGGCCTCATGGAGCGCTGTGTCAAGCATCATGTGAACCCTTTTACTTAAATTAGCTCATTAAATTATCACAACAACCCTCTGTGGTTACTATCATTTCACAGGTAAGAAAACTGAAGGCTTAGCAAGATTCTGAAAATTGCCCAAGGTCTCCAGGCTACTAAGTCCTTACCAGCATCCCACACAATCTACACCCGTCCCTGCTACCTCTCTGCCGCCTTTCCCACCACTCTTCTCCTCCCCTCCTTTACTCGCCCCAGCTCCACTGGCATCCTTGCTGTTCTCTCAAGCAGGCCAAGCATCTTCCCACTTCGAGGCCTCTGCACTTGCCACTCTTTCTATCTAGAATGCTCTTCCTCCAGACATTCGCCAGGCTCATTCCTCACTTCCTCCAGCTTTCTGTTCACATGTCATTTCCTTACAGAGGACTTCTCTTCCTAAAATGCATCCCCCATCACTCTGTGTCCCTTGCTTCATTTTCTTCTTATAATGTGAGTTATCATTTCCTAACATTCTACATTTACTTATTTGGCTGGTTTTTGCTGATCTTGCCCTGCTGGAGGAAGTTCCATAGGGTGGGGACTCTGTCTTGCCTCCCATTGTATTCCCAGCACCCAGAGCAGTGCCTGGCACACAGTAGGTGCTCAATAACTATCTGCTGAATTAATAAAATGACAAGGCTAGGACTGGAACCTGAGTCACCTTCCTCCAGAGGCTCTTCCCACTAAGCCATATTAGAGGCAAAGAACCCAGGGCCACGAGCAGGGTTGGAGCTGGGGGTGTAGGGGAGGATGTGGCCAGGGCAGAGGCACTGACCTTGACGGTGCAGATGAGCACTCGGCCAGGTGCCACCATGTTGAGGAACAGCACCATGGCCTCATCCTCATGAGGTGAGTACGTGTCAAACACACGCTTTGCCATCACATGGCCCTGGCAGGGGACACACCTCTCGTGAGTTAGTGTCATCAGCAAGGAGGGCTCAGCTTTGGCCCTCCAGGTCCTCCACCCCTAGAACCTCACCGTAGCCTGGTTGAGGACGATGACATGGATGCCCCGGCCTTGCTCCCGGGCCTCGTCCTCCAGTACCTACAGGATGGCAGAGAAAAAGTCCAGCTCTTTACTTTGGCATTCAAGGCCTCTCTGTCCTATGGGCACTTAGAAAACCAGCTGCATGAAACCTCCCCTCCTGCCTATGCCTCTGTTCACACAGTTCTCTTCCAGCCTTGCTTGAAGGCCACCTCTTCCAAGAAGCCTCCATAGCACTCTCAGCAAAAGAGACCACATCTTTCTACAATTCTCCCCTCATGGCTTTCATGGCTCTGAGAGCCCTTGACTGTTCCTCTCTCATGCTGGAGATATTACAATCCATCAGACTGAGCCCCTCAAAGTAGGGCCAGGTCTGATTACCTCTAGGTCTCCAGAGTGTGGCACAAGGCTGAGGCCAAAGAAAGGACCAGGAAGTAGTTATGAAATAAATAAATCAATTAATTAACTGCCTACTAATACTAATGATCACTTTTGATAATATCCCACTACATCTAAGACATTTCACATGATTTTCATTTAATCCTCACAAGTAGAAATCATTAGTCACAGTCCACAGATGAGGAACTAAGGCCTCCAAAGTCACACAGCTAGAAACTGGCAGAGGTGCAGTTCCCACTCAGGCAGTGACCCCAGAGCCAGTGGACCACGCCCTGCATAGAACAGAGTGACTACACACCAGACACTGGCCCACTCACCGTGGTGCCATCCACTGCCACGTATACTTTGCTGCGGCTCGAGTACACCTCCACATCCAGGACCCGTTGGGGACCGCTGCCTCTGCGCCGGGGAGGCTCCAATCGGCCCAGGGCCTCATCTGCGGGCGTGCGACAGGTCATGGAAAGTCTCTCCAGCAGAGTCTCACCTCTTGGGATCTGCCTGCCATTTCAGCCATGAGATCTCAAGAGACACCCCCCTCCCCACCAACCCGAGCATCCTCAGCCTGGCCCCACCATAGTCTTGCTCTGGCTCTGGGTCTTCGTTGGCCTCGCTGATGGCTCGTCTCGTGTCCAGGATCAACTTGATATTGACAATGACGGTCACCAGTAGGAAAAGCACGGCCCCTGTCTGAGGGGAGGGGTGGGCACGACTAAAGACAGGCACCTCCTCCAGCTCATCGAGGGTCTTTCTGAAAGGAGGGCCCTGGCTGTAGTGAGGACACAGGGAGAACCTGGGGCCTGTCTCTGCTCCCTATGTCTGCCCAGCTCTACTCCCTCAACCAGGGTCCAGTTTCATGACCACCTCCTCCAGGGAAACTCCCCTGACCCTTCCCGGTTCATCAGGGCCCTCCCTACCCAGAGCTCCTGTAGTCTTCCATTTGAGGCCTTGATTTCCCTGGTCCCCTCCACAATTAGTTCCTAGAGATGGAGCCAGTCCCAGAGAACCAAGCTGGGGATCAGAGCCCTGGGTCCTAGCCCTGACTGCCTGACAGGTGTGTGCCCCTGGGCAAAGCCTTCCTGATCAGACTTCAGGTTTGTCAGAAGCCTGGGAGGTTGTACTTGGGTTCTGATTCCAGAACTCTGGGGCTAAACCACTACTTGATAGGAACATGGCACAAAGAGGTTTCCCTCTAGGAACCTGCTGTCCCTTTCCAGGGTGGGGGCAGCCAAGGTAGGTCCCAGTGCCCACAGTCTAGGCTGGGGTAAAGCTGGGAGGCAGCCCCCGGGAGGTATGGGACATCTCTGTACCTGACAGAATCTCCGCAGGGCCCGCTGGTTGGTCAGTTTATACTTCCAGGTAAGATACCAGCTCCGCTTCTTTCGAGCCCCAAAGGGCTTGATGAGGGGGCTGGGCTTCCAGTCGTCCATGCCGGATTAGGGGGTCACCGCTGTCCTGGCCAACCCATGCCTTCAGGAATCTTAAGGGACCAAAGGGTCACATGGGGTAAGGTGTTCCTCCCAAAGTCTGATGCCTTCTGGGGAGATGAGGGAGGGCCTCCCAACAACTCTTCCCTGCAGGCATCCATGCTGTGTGACCTGGGGAAAGTGGCTCAACTTCTCTGGAAAGAAAAGCTTCAGAGGGGTCAGATTACCTGGAAACTCCCTTGGGGTTGGGGGAACTGAAGGGTTGCCCAGGGTCCCGGCGGTGGAGGCCAAATAATCGGGTCTCAAGGTTCACCAGCCCCTAAAAGGCCCAAGACCCAGCCTTCCCAGTCCTAGAGTGGGCACAGGGCAGCGACCCCCCCCCCCCCCGGTCCTCCGTCCTCGCCCCCTCCTACGTGACCCCACTCTTCTCCTCCCGGGGCTCGGGGCTCCCGACGACTCGGGCGACCTGCCCTGGCCGCGTCACCCCTCCAAGACCCCCGCCCGGAGGCACTCACGGCTCAGGGGCCGCGAGCCTCGCGGGAGCCCCGCTCGGGCCCGCACGGCTCGGCCCGGCGCGCCGAGGCCTCCGCCTCCTCCATGCCGCTCGCGGCCCCGCCCCGGCGCGGCCCGGCCCGCCTCCCCGCTTCCGCCGCCGCCGCCGCCGCCGCCGCGGGGTGAGAGGGCGGCGGGCGGCGCTTAGGGCGGCGCGGGCCGTCTGCAGGCCGTGACCCCGCGAGCGCTCGGAGCCGCGGCCGCTTCGCGGGCGGCGGGAGGGGGGCTGCTGGGGGAGGGCAGCCTCTCCGCCGCCATCACTGCCGGATGGCAAAGCGATGCGAGTCGGAGTCCTAGAGCCTTGGACCAGAGCCCACGGCGCTCCGGGGTCAGAGGGGCGACAAGCCTGGGACACAGCGACCCTGGCCCCTTGCTTGGGCGAGGCTTCTCCCAGGTCTGGGGCATGCAGGGCCTTTGGAGGCCGAGGGACATTAAAAACCTGATTCTACTAATCACCTAGACCTTGGGCAAGTCACTTCAGGTCTTGGCGTAGGTTCCCTTCTCTGTGAAATAGGGGTGTGCTGATATGATGCAGACTGTATGCCAGTCAGTTTTAAACACTTTACTTATGTTAACTCATTTAATTCCACAACAACCCCATGAGGTAGGTACTATTACTAATGAGGCCCAATGTCACCAAGCTGGGAGAGCTAGAATTCAAACCCAAGCGGCCTGGCTCCCGAGTCCACTCTTAACCCCTGCACCATAGTAGTACTTAGAGAGTTGATGTGAAGGTTACATGAGATAATACATATAAAGCAGTTAGCTTAACACAGTGGTTCTTGAACTTCAGTGTGCATCAGAATCTGTTGGAGGGCTTGTTAAAACACAGATTGCTGGGGGGCTGGCCAGGTGGTGCAAGCCGTTAAGTGCGTGTGCTCCCAGGCGCGCATGGACGCACTGCTTGTCAAGCCATGCTGTGGCAGCCGCCCATATAAAGTGGAGGAAGATGGGCATGGATGTTAGCCCAGGGCCAGTCTTCCTTGGCAAAAAAAAAAAAAAAGAGGAGGATTGGCAGATGTTAGCTCAGGGCTCATCTCCTCACAAAAAAAAACCACAGATTGCTGGGCCCCATTCTTAGAAGTTGATTCAGTAATCTGGGGCAGAGAAGAATGCTGCATCTTTAAGAAGTTTCTAGGTGACAGTGACACTTATTTGAAGTAGGTAGCCATGGAACAGTTTTAAGCAGGAGAGCAACATAATCTGATTTAAAAGAACTTTTACCTTTTTGTGGAGAATGTACTAATAGGAAACAGGACGCCAGAAGACCAGTTAGATTTTTCTGAGCTCTCCGTAGTCCATCTGTTTTCTAAATGGTGGGATGGTATCCCCCAAAATGTTAACAGTACTTGTCTTAGGAGTTGAGGCAATAGGTGATTTTCCCTAATGACTATGTATTAGAACAGAAGAAAACTCAATACATTTTGTTATCATTTGAAAAAGATGTCCCTCAGTGTTCCTCCCTGACTCTCGTCTCTCCTCAAACTCAGTCTCCCTGAAGATCTCATCCCCTCTCCTGACCTCGGTTACCTTCTTGATTCCTAGACTCATATCTGCAGTCCTAACCTTTCTCCTGAGCTCCAGGCTGACCTGTGTCCAACTGCCTGCTGGACATCTTCACAGGCCCCTCCAACTCAACACGACTCCTGCTGGAATCATCTCTTCCCACTCCTGGACCTCTTCTTGGGCTCCCTTCCTTGGTGAATGGCCTCAGGCCAAACAGCTGGGAGTCACCCTTGATTCCTCTTCTCTGTTCAGCAACCAGTCCACGTCTGTGTGCTCATCACTTTATTCTCTGCACCACACACAATGGCTAGCACATAGTAGGCTCTCCATAATACTTATTGAAATCTGTCATTTTTTGAACAAATATTTATTGAATGCCACTATAAATAAATGAGTGTAATTAGTCACCAAATCCTGTCAATATTACCCCCTAAAGAGTCCTTCATTCTGGTGTCATTCTTCTCCAACCTCACAACCAGCCCCTGGTGCAGTCCTTTTCGTTTTCTTGCCTTCCAACTGCTCTCCCTGACTCCAGATTTTTACTCCTCCAATCCTTTCTTCTTGCAAAATCCAGAGTAATTTTTCAAAAAAGGAAATCTGTTTTGTCAATCTCTGATTTAAAACCCTTTCATGAATCAAGAGATGTTAAGGAGAAATATATTACTTAAAATTACGAAGGTAACCATTGAATGAACTAAAAATAATGATAGAAATAAATAGGGCCAATGGAAGAAGGGAAGTAAGGAGTGTAAGTAAGGTAAGTTGTATTTATCATAATAGGAAGTCAGTAGACAATTTTTAAAATGAAGAACTAGTGATACAGTATAAACCTATGTGGTGTTATAGGTATAAACACCAGAAAAAAATAGCTAAAAGTGGTTGCCTCTGGGGAGTGGGACTAGAGGTGGGAAAGGATAGGGCAGGGGTAACTATCTTTTCATTGTAAATCCTTCCGTAACCATGGGCTGGAATTACTTGGATTAAAATCCAAAACCAAGCCAAACCATAAAAAGTTTTTCATGGCTCCTCATTACCTGTGGAATAAAATCTAAGCACCTTAGAACCATTTTCCATTACCTTGTTGCTCAAAGTGTGTTCCCTGGAGCAGCAGCATGGCCATTGCCTGAGAGCTTGTTAAAAATGCAGAAGTCCACGCCCCACCCCAGATTTACAGAACAGTAATCTGCATATTAACAGGATTCTCAGATAATTCATATGCACAGTCAAGCTTAAGAAGCATCAGTATCAAGATCAAGTATGATCTGGCCCTTGTGGACCTCTTCAGCTTCAATACTGGTTGCTCCTCATTGGCCAGAAGAACTTTCCTTTCCACTCCTTTAGTCTAAATTCAGTGGCCAGGGGCCGGCCCGTGGCTTGGCGGTTAAGTGCGTGGGCTCCACTACTGGCAGCCCGGGGTTCAGATCCCGGGCGCGCAGCCACGCACTGCTTCTCCAGCTGAGGCCGCGCCCCACATACAGCAACTAGAAGGATGTACAACTATGACATACAGCTATCTACTGGGGCTTTGGGGAAAAAAAAAAGGAGGAGGATTGGCAATAGATGTTAGCTCAGAGCCGGTCTTCCTCAACAAAAAGAGGAGGATTAGCATGGATGTTAGCTCAGGGCTGATCTTCCTCCCCCAAAAAATAAATAAATAAATAATAAATAAATAAATTCAGCGGCCACACTGTGGGTGTATGCGTGTGTGTCAGTGACTAGCTAAATTCTAATCACTGTTTTAGACCCAGCTCATCTACTCCAGGAAGCCTTCCGAAACCCTCTGCAGCTCTTTTATCACTGTTCCTTAAATTCCCATATCTCTAACTGAGGATGCTTAGCGTTCATTCAGCAAACATTTATTGGGCGCCTGCTGTGTGCCTGGCTGGATTCAGTGCCAGGGTAGGGAGAAGGCGTTCAGCTCTCCGAGGGCTCCTTCAAGTCCAAACCCAGAATCGCCCAGCCGCACGCATTCCAGGGCCAGAGGCAGCGTGCGCAGCACTCGAATATACATATGTACACACGCAAACAGTGTCCTGCGCGGCTTTTCTGAGCGTTACGGCGCCCTCCTCCCGCCCCCACGCGGCGCGGGCGGGGACCCACCGGTTCCGCTCCGCATTAGCAGCGGAGAAAGGAGGACCCCCGGGAGCGGGATCCCGGCGTCTGGCCGCCCAGCCCTGTTCAGGCTTAGGCCCGCATGGAGGGGACTGCGGAGTCCCAGACGCCTGACCTGCGAGACGTGGAGGGCAAGGTGGGCAGAAAGACCCCTGAAGGGCTGCTCCGCGGGCTGCAGCGAGGCGAGTGGGAACCGGGAACCTCTGGCGCCCTGATGCTCCCGGGGGCGCCGAGGACGGGCCACAGCCTGGGGGACAAGATCGTGGCGCTGAGGATGGAGCTGGTGAGTGTGGGCTCCACCTGCCAGAGGGACGGAGCCCCCCCACATAGGACCGGAAGGGACGGACTCACGCCCCCAGAGTTGGGCTGGAGAGGAGAGAGTTAAAATTCCCCACCTGACTCCTCAGGATCCCTCCCAGATCAATCCTTACACCCTGGGGTCCATTAATTACAGACCCCCCGCACCCCCACTCCCACCCCTCACCCCTACCCCAAGGATGAGTGGGGTATTGATGGGTCCTGAGGACCTGGGGTGGGAGGCACAGGTTTTTGGAAGTTTTTTCTGCCAAATAATTGGGAGGAGAGAGGTGAGAACTGGGATGCCCTGAGAACCTAGCACAGCACAAATCTCCCCCCTACCCCTCACTACCGGGCTGCCTATCCCCCAGCCACCATTACAGGGCAACCAGTTTTTTCTCCTCCTGCAAATTGGGCCCAGGGTTTGTTCCTCTGAGGCCCCGGTATTCACACAGGATTCAGCACAGAAGGGATTTGGGTGAAAACTGCCTGGACTGGGGCCACCAAAAACATCCTCTCTCCCCAACATCCCCCCACACCCACTTAAAGTATTTGAAAGTTCCTGGAACCTTAGCAGACAGAGCAGCAGCACCATCAGTGTTGGCCGGGTCACTGACTCAGTCTCTTCCCCCCAGCTCCCCAGGTACGCTGGATATTTGGATCTCGTCTGTACCTCCTTGGGGAGAAGAGGAGGAAACAGGCACCCTCCCCCTTCCCTGTTGCTGCTGGTCTAGATTCAGAGCCAAAAGGGCACTTGGGGCCCCCCCAGGCTCCCTAGGGCCCTGGTTCCGGTGAAGGGGCTGATTTACATCTGCCACCACTTTGCAGCCGGTTCTGGGGAACTGAGGAATTGCCAGCCACTTTCTGGCCCAGAACCAGGAGCCCACAGTGAGTGTGTCAGCCAATAGATCTTCCTGGAGCCCCACTGTGTGCCCAGCTCTGTGCCAGGCTGAGCTGTGAGGGAGCAGCAGGGGTGGGGGGGGGGAGGTCATGGGGTCCCAGACAGCTTGAGAGGCTGGAGAGAGCCTTGTGGGCAGAGCAATCAGGGAAGGTTCCTTGGGGGAAGGATTTGAATGCCATGTGTGCACTTGGCCTTGAAGGTTGGAGATAAGTGCCAAATTCTCCAGAGCGGGGCTGTGACTGTGTCCACCCAGGGAGGGGCCTGGCTTTGCCTCATTGTACTTTTAGCTGAAGGCCTAGAAAGAGCCTATCTAGAGTGTCTTGCTTTGGAAACTAAGTTTTACCAAGTGCATGTGCCAGGCATCATGCTGAGCACTTGACAAGATGTTCTTTTAATCCTCACAGCAACCTATTGGGTAAGTGATACTTTATAGATGAAGAAACTGAGGCACAGAGAGGATGGTAACTGCCCAAGGTCATATAAAAAGTAAAAAGCAGAGCTAGGCTTTGCACCCAGATGATCTGCCTACACTTTGCATCTTTCCCATTGAGACCTGCTTTGTACCAGACACTTAAAACACATTTTATGTCATTGAAGTGAGAAAAGCAGTCCTCATATTCCCCGTCTCACAGATGGAACATGCTGGCGGGTGTTAAGGGGCTTGCTTGAGTTCCCACAGGCAGCCAGTGGAGGAGCTGGGCCTGGGCTCTAACTCTTTCCTGCCTTTGGTGGAGATCACCTTTGTAAATTTTAACCTGGTACGTTTAACTTCTGATTAGATCTCTCTGCATTCTTGACCCAGCCTGGCCTGGGGCCCTGATTAGGTCTCTCCGCATTCTTAACTCAGCCTGGCCTGGAGCCCTGAGCTGTCCATGAAGGGCATGAGGGAGAGAGCCTTCTAGGGGCTAGAACAGGGTCGGGCTTCTTATGTGCCCCAAGGATCCCTGCCCCATTCCTATCTCCCTCCTTGGGCCAGGATGTCATTGATCTCTTTTTGGGCTCTGCCCTGCCCACTGGGTTGCTCCTGGGGAGGACAAGGGGTGGGCCAGGAGGTTTCCCTTGGAGCCGCTTGTGGCAGAACCGGCCCAAGCCCTCTAAGTCCTGTCCTTCAGCTGTCCCTCTCCTGCAGGGAGGGGGCAGGCCTGCCCTTGAGGCCAAGGTCATCCCTGCCTCTAACCTCTTCCCTGCTGCTTCCCTCCCCTACTCAAAGGTCTAGTGAACCAGCCAGACTCTGAAATATATGGGGAGTGGAAACAATGGCAACCTCTGGCTACTTAAGCCTCCCACCCAAAAACTGCTGCTATGACAGCCAGCCCCCACAGAGCAGTTTGAGGAAAGAAAAGCTTTAGGCAAGGAGGGGGAAGGCTTGGGTTCAAGTCCTGGCTCTGCTCCTGAATCATTTTGTGATCTTGAGCAGGGCCCTCACTCTCCTGGCCTCAGTTTTGGGGCTTCTTGGGGGATGCGGGTCAGGGGATTGTGGGGCCAGATGGTCTCTAAAAGCCTTCCTAGTAACAATAGTCTGGGCATCTCAATCCAAGACCAGGGAACTAGGGCTGGGAGGATCTCTGGGCTTTTACCTCAGGGCCTGATTTGGATTGAGTGATGTGGGAGCCATGCTTGTGACCTCAGGGCTGGGCAGAGAGTCTGATGTGGACATGTTAAGGGGAGGAGTGAGCAACCTGAATCCCCCTGGGAAGAGAATTGGGTTGGAGTGGCCTCTGAGGCTGCATCTCTCCTGAGCTGTTTATCCCGTTTCCAAAGAGATGGTGTGAAATGAGTGTTTCTTTTTCTGGCAAGAAAGCTTTGCTTGCTTCTATTCTGGGGAGTGATGCTGTCACAGTCAGGGAATCCCACTGTCACAGGACTATAGAATCTAGTCCTCAGATTTGTTCCCACCAACATGGTAAAACCCAACCCCTGAACCCTGGAACCAGCAGAGGGCCCAAAGATAGTAAAGGCAGGAGCATCCCAGAGCTGAATCCGACCTGCCCAGTCCTAGGCTCAACACCATAAGTGAACTGGGCAGGACTTGCTCTCGGGGAGCTCACAGTCTAGGTTCAGGAAGGAGGGATAACAACTAATAACTCTAGTACGGGATGATAAGTGCTGCTGGAACCCAGGGAGGGCTTCCTGGAACAATCTTCATTATAGAGTGACATGGTCAGATTTGGGCTCTGGAAAGGCCATTTTGAATTGGAGGAGACACATTCTGTTTCTTCTGGTTGGAATGCCTCTCCCCACCACTTTGTCTGGCTAAGTCCTACTTAACCTTCAAGTCTCCACTCATGTCCCTTATTCCAGGAAGCATTTCCTTACTGCCCTCGTTGAATTTTGGCCCTCTAGGTATCCACAGTCCTCTGTGCTGCAATTGTTTCCCCTTCATTTGCTGTGTTGTACTTTAAGTGCTTGGGTCATTGTCTTATCTTACCCACTAGACTGTGAACTCTGAGGGCAAGAAATGGTGTCTTTTCTTCTTTTATCTAACAGAATGCTATGCCTATAAGAAACGCTCAATATTGTTCCATGACTGAATGGATTAATTCCATCTTGAGGAAGGGCAGGGAAGACTTCCTAGAGGAGGTGACATTTGATTTGGGCCTTGAAGAATGAATAAAGTCAGTGGGAATTCCAGTTCAAGATGGCAGGTTGAACACATGCATTTACCTTCATTCCCTCCTGAAACTCCACTAAAAAACCAGTAGGAGGATTATTTTAAAAGCCATGAAGCCATTATGACAACAAGAACGGGGAGAAGATGATAGGAACAAAGTTTTGGAAGCTGAACAGAAGAAGGAAGAGTGGTAATTAATTTAGGAGACCTGAAAAAAGCTGAATTCCTAGCCAGTAGTGAGGAAACCTGAAAAGCAACCCATTTTGCACTACGGAAACCCTCAAAGTTCTCAGGAGTTGGAAGCACCACATATTTCTGGAATTGAGGGTGCCAGTGGAGCTGAAAACAAGAGGGTCGGTGAATATCTGTTTAAGAATCATACTCTGAGATCCCCTCCCTAACTGGGCGACCAGGTGCCAGCCACTCCTTTATCCCAGCAGAAGACTGGAGATGTACGTTTGGGAAAGAATAGAACAGAAGGAAGGGGGGAAGGGGCAGAGAGGAGGGGAAAGGGGAAAGCATAGCAGGAGAAGCATGGTTAGTGTGAGAAGTTTGTGTAATACATTTAGTTTGGTCAGGACTAGGACTGTTGGTTTCACTGTTAATATATTTGTCTCCAGTATGAAGTAGTTGAAGATAGTCTCTTTTATCATATGTCATTAATAGTCTGTATAGTCTGTGGTATTTCAGTTCTTTATGTCCACATCTCCTTATTGAAGCTGTAAGCTTCTGTTAAGCAGGGACAGTTTCTCCACTGTCTTTGTAATTATTAGAAAATCCAGGTACCCAATTATCATTTGTTTAATTGAATTAGAGTTGTGATATTCTTCCAAAAACATGAATAATTTCAGGTGCAAAATTTTGTTCTGTGCTTATGCCATAGTAAATAAGTTAACCATGGTAATATGGAAAGCCAAAGAGTACCGTTTATTGGTTGACTAATACCTAACATGCATAGCATACTGCCTGACAATATATTCCTTCCATTTCTTAAAGTAAGCCTTGAAATTAGATAGTATCCTCATTTTACAATGAAGAAATGAAGGTTTAAAGGGGGAAAAGAATCCAGTTTCATATGACTCATTAATGGCAAAACTGGAATTTGAATCCAGGTCTGTTTAATTCCAGTGCTATATTTTTCTCAGTGTAAAAATACTTGGTCTTATTCTGGTTTATCATTGTAGATGTGAGTAAAGCAGTTGTTTCCTGAATAATTCAATAAACATTTATCAAGTGATATATATTACCAAAAAATAGAACCAAAGGTCTTCAGAGTGGGAGACACCAAGCAAAGTTGAGGGCAAGAGGGATTAAATAAAAATGTACTAAAGGTTATGAAATACTCCTCCCAGCCTTTCCCCCTACTTGGCTCCCAGAATATTGGCAGCTTTGCTTACATTATACTCTCTAAATGGGTATAATGTGGTAAGGATGATGAACCCAAGAGAAATAAAACACAGAAGACACTGACTTCAGGCCTTATCCAATCAAACAGCCCAGCCAGATAACCCTCAGTGAGGCTCAGAGCTGGCAGGCCTCACACATGCACAGAGTCCACTGTCAGCTCTTTGGAGACTGTTCTGAAGTGTAAGCAGCCCCTGAAGATCGTAAGACGTCTCCTGAGACCTTCTAACTATATAGACCTAAACAAACAGATTAAAGCAACTTGAATGAAGTGGAGATAATACAGGGAGATGAGAACTTATAAAAATCATTAATTATATCCTTAAAGAGGTAAGCGATAATATTACAGCCATGAACAAAAACTGTAAGATATAAAAAGGAAAACAGAATTAGAAACAAGTCTTTGAAATAAAAACATGATAGGAAAAAATGAAAACCTCAGTAGAAGGGTTGATAATATTGAAATATTTCAGAAACTAGAACAAATATAGAGGGTTGGAAGAGAAAAAAAAAAGAGGATCAGTCCAGGATGCCCTCTATCCAAATAATAGGATTTCCAGAAAGAACAGAAAAATAGTGAAGGAAAAACAGTCGTCAAAGAAATAATTAGAGTCAGCCCTGATGGCTTAGTGGTTAAGTTTGGCACACTCCACTTCGGTAGCCTGGGTTTGGTTCCCGGGCGTGGAACCACACCACTTATCTGTCATTTGCCATGCTGTGGTGGTGGCTCACATAGAAGAACTAGAAGGACTTACAACTAGAATATACAACTATGTACTAGGGCTTTGGGGAGGGGTAAAAAAAAGAGAGAGGAAGATTGGCAAGAGATGTTAGCTCAGGGCAAATCCCCCCACCACCAAAAAAAAGAGAAATTAAATCTCTCAGAACTGAAAGACATGAGTTTCCAGATTAAAAGGGCCCAACAAGTGGCTGATTCAATGGATGAAAATAGACCTACACTGTGGCAAATTACTGTGATAGTTTAGAACATTGGGAACAAAGAGAAGATCCTAAAACCATCTAGAAGGAGTGAAAAGATGGTTACATACAAAGGATCAGGAATAAGAATGGCATCAAACTTTTTAAGTATAACACTGAAAATTAGAAGACAATGAACAGTGCCTTACTTAAATGCTGAGGAAAAATTATTTTCAACCTAGAATTCTATACCCAGCCAAGCTGTGAACAGTGTGAGGAGAGAATAACAACATTTTAAAACATGCAAAGCTTCAACAAGTATACTTCCTATGCAGCCTTCCTCAGGACGCTATTGGAGGAAAAGCACCACACACACAAATGAAGGAGTAAATCAAGAAAGAAGACATGGGATCCAGGAAACAGGATCCAACTCAGGAAAGAGATAAAGGGAATCCCCAAGGTAGTAGTGAAGGGAGATCCCTGGAGGACAGTTGTGCAGCAGGGACAGATTGGAGCAGATCAGAAGCCTCCTAAAGAGCTGCCTCTAAGAAGGTAGAATAGACAGGATATATGATGTGTTTGAAAGCCTTGAGAGAGGGCCAGCCCCGTGGCTTGGTGGTTAAGTGCACGCACTCCGCTGCTGGTGGCCCGGGTTCGGATCCCGGGCGCGTCTGGCACGCCCCTTGTCCAGCCATGCTAGGGCCGCGTCCCACGTGCAGCAACTGGAAGAATGTGCAACTATGACATACAACTATGTACTGGGGCTTTGGGGAAAAAAAAGGAGGAGGACTGGCAATAGATGTTAGCTCAGAGCCGGTCTTCCTCAGCAAAAAGAGGAGGATTAGCATGGATGTTAGCTCAGGGCTGATCTTCCTCACAAAAAAAAAAAAAAGAAAGCCTTGAGAGGGAAATTCAGACAATTGGGAGAGAGTTTGGGGATGACTTACTGATAACCATGTAGCAAACTAAGCAAAATAATAATAATAATTCTTATTCTAGGGAAAACATAAAGTTGTAAGTAACCATAGTAAACCACATGGCTTAGCTGTCAATAGCATTTCCGAATTCTAATAAGGTAAATACTGAATAATTAATTTTATTGCATATATTGGGAATGTGGGGAGATGGGAAGGGTGTCTGTATGGCATAGGAGGGGGGGGTAGGATGAAAGAGTTAAATCCTTAACTTTCTCTTGTGTGGGAAGTCAACAGAAAACACCTAAAACTTAAAAATCAAGAAGTAGTGTGTTATTTGGAGATGAGAAGGTAAGTACCAAAATAAACAGCTAAAAAATTAATGGTAGTTGTCTCTGGAAGGTGGGATTTAGGACTAGGATGGGGGAACTGTTTCTTTTCATAATAAATCTTGCAGAAGTGTTTGCCTCTTGAATCATCTATTACTTTGATTAAAAATAAAACTAAATAAAACGAAATTTAAAAAGTCATGTGTGGCAGGACTTGGGGTTCCCAGGGAAGTGTGCTGGAGGTGAAGCTAGAGAGATGGACAAGAGCCGCATTATGACAGGCTTTGGAATGCCAGCTGCTGAAGTGTTTAGATTTTGTTCTCTAAGCGCAGTGCAAAGCTCATAAAGGCTCTTGAGCAGGGGAGGGACAGGTTCAGACTTGTGCTTGGGGAAGATAACTCAGTGCATCTGAGCTGAAAGAGACCCTAGAGATTACCCAGTAAGTCAGACTTACTCCCAGTACAGACGGGGAGACTGCTGTGTGGTGGAGGGAAGCCCTGAAGCCCCAGCCAGCGGGGTTCTGACCCTTCGAAGCTCTAGCCAACTCCTCCCTCCCTCAACAACTGCCACCAACACCCTGAAGGGACTGGGGGACCAGGTTAACTCTATATCCTCCAGCTCCTGCCTCGTTTTGGCCCAGTCTACTTCCCAGTTAACACATGGCCCCCATCAGTCTATGTGGCTAAACGTTTCTAAGTCTTACTGGTGAATCTGAACCAGTTCAATAGTTAATACCCTAACTATGAAGTTCAAAACTCAGTAGGATCAGATTTTAACACAGTACTTCACATTTACTGAGACCTTACTCTGTGCCAGGCGCTGTGCTGACTACTTAATAGAAAGCATCTCAGAATTCTCACAGCCACCCTGTGAGGTGAGTGATTTCGCCCTATTTTACAAACAAGGAAACCGAGGCTCAAAGAAGATAAGAAAGTTGCCCACAGTTATATAGCTAATGAGTGGTAGAGCTGAGATTTTACACAGCAATCTGTCTGCTTCTAAAGCTCACACTCCAAACCATTCTATTTCCATGCTCCTTCAAGGTGAAGCATAGTTGGGTGGACCACAAGATAGGGCCTCCGGAAACATTGGGGAAACGTATGGCCCAGAACCTGGGACTGATTCCTTCTCCCACTCCCCCAGGCTTACCTGCGATCCATCGACGTAAAGATCCTGCAGCAGCTGGTGACCTTGAACGAGGGCATCGAGGCGGTGCGCTGGCTGTTGGAGGAGCGAGGCACGTTGACCAGCCACTGCAGCAGCCTCACCAGCAGCCAATATAGCCTGACAGGCGGGAGCCCGGGCCGCTCAAGGCGAGGCAGCTGGGACAGCCTGCCAGACACCGGCTCCACCGACCGGCTAGATAGTGTCTCCATCGGCAGCTTCCTGGACACGGTGGCCCCCAGTGAGCTGGATGAACAGGGCCCCCCTGGGGCTCCCCGTGCTGAGATGGACCGGGCAAAGGTTATACCTGGGGAGAGGGCTAGGACTGAGGTGGATCTGACAGCCACCAGACTAGGGAACTTGAGGGCTGTGTGGAAGCCCCCAGGGGAGGGGCTCCAGGGTGTACCTCCTGAGCTACCAGAGGATGAGAGTGCCAAGCTGGGCTTTGAGGCCCACTGGTACTGGGGGCAGTGCCAGGATGATGTGACCTTCCTGTAACAACTTTTCCATCCTTTTGTATTCCTATGGCTCTTTCATCACTAGGTCCTGGTCTCCATCAAAATTTATTCTCCCTCAATCTGGGACTGGGAAGAGGCTGCATTGAAATCAGTTACCATGGACACCGGGCCTCACCATCCCTCTGGTTCCTGGGGAGGCTCTGTCTTTATCCTTCAATTATTGGGTCTCTAGAGCTGTTTCCATAGATACATTGACTCTAGAGGCTTGACCTGTGGCTTCTGATATGATGGTATCTCTTCCCCTTCCCCCCGCAACTAGGTAAGGATTTCAGGGATTTCGGACCCCTAGGAGATGAAGAGGTGGGGTTGTAATTACCTTACCCAATGTCTAGGAGTCTTGGCCCCTCTTGGCCAAGATGGAGGATTGCGGAGGGACGTGGACATTCAGGGCCAACCCTCCATGGATTGGCCCTCCCAGAAGCCTTTGGGGTTGGTAGAACTATCCCTTCCTGTCTGGTGGATGATGTCATTTCCTGCCGGAATGGATTGGCCTTTCCTCTGTACTAGTCTTTTAGTGGTGATAAGTCAATATAGGGGTGTCTCAGCCGCTGCTGCTAAGTGAAACCATGTATGTTTATTCTCCATACCATTACTTCTTGTGAGTGGAAACATACCACTCCTCCTGGCAGGAGAGTTTTACTCTCAGATGTTTGTCAGAAACATTCTTACTTTTTAAACAGAGTGTTCTCGTTTTATCCTAGGGGGTCTCACTTCCTCTGTGGCCACCTCCCTGTCTGGTGCCAGCACTCCTATATCTGTGCTTGCAGGGAGGGGAACTGGCAGGGGCCCACCTATTGCTCTCAAAAGTCAGTTTGTCCATCTTACCCTGCCCCTGGGTTGCCCACATTCTTGTATTCTAGCTCCAGATCTGTCTGCCAGGAGGTTCAGCCTTTGTGTCTCCACCTTCTCCATTTCCACTGGGCCTCAGGCCTTTTATATGCAGATGAGTTCCCTAGCCTTCTCTCCTCATTGCTGATGGGAGCCAGAGGGAGGAGAAGCTGGAGGTCTCTCTCAGAGCTCTGAAGGTGTACCAGAATCTCCAAAGGGGGGAGGTGTCTTCTTTGATCCTGTGGTTCCCCTTCCCCCACCCTGCCCCAGACCTCCCACCCTTTGGTCACAAGGATGCCTGCTGGAGGCTGGGACACAAGGAATCCCTTTGTCTGGGATACAGTGGAGGGGCGTGGCAGGGAAAGACAGAGGCTCTTTGGTCCTAGGGCCCATATCCTGGGAGTGGGGAGAGATGAGGGAAAGGCGGCTTTCCTTCCTCCCTTATAGCAAGCCCTAGACTCCTGGGACCTGAGGAGGGAGCAGGGGACTGGTTCTGGTCCTGGGTTTCAGGGCCCTAGTGAATTATATCAAAGAAGGAATTCAGGGAATCTGCCAACCTGGGGCACAGGGAGGGAACAGGCCCAGAGATGGGGGAGGACGAGGGCTGTGGCTGATGTCAGAGAATGAATGCTTGGAGATTAACCTGTTGAACCCCAGGTAACTGCCCATTTGTTGGTCCCTGTCTTTCCTGGGCCCTGGAACTAGACTACTGGAAGGCAAAAAGGAGAGAAAAGGATGTCAGGTGATCCTTGCCTGTTTGCTGTGCCCTCCTGAGCTGGAGGAGTCTTCCCCAAATGCTAGAGTAACTCCTACAGTTTCTCTACTTTTCATTCTATGCTGAGGAAGGGAAGGAGGCCAAGTTGATCATCCCCACTTCCCCGAAACTCCTCAAGTCTTGTTCTACAACCCCCACCCCAATCCTTTTGGGGCAATACGTTCAGTCTGTGGCTCTCCCCTAAAGACCGTCTCTCCTCCTCTCCTCCCCTGAAAGTGACTGAAATCTCTAAAGTATATTCTTAGCCTCTCCTCTACTGCCCACCAGCTGTCTCCTTACCACCCCTTCTGGTCTTGGGGCTCCTGACTTCCCCTTGGGCTGGGAATTCAAATACACTTTTCCTACTCTATTGCCATTTTGTAGTGTGCCCTTGGGTAAACTACTCTCTCACTTGGAAGTCTTGTCTTCCTTTTGAAGCTTATTTGTTCATTTAGTCTACAAACTTCTGAACTGAAGAGGTTGCCCGCCCTCTGGTGGCTGTTATGTACCATTGCCAGGGGTAGCTGGATGGAACCTCCAGGCTCAGATACCGGTATGGCCTTACAGAAGACCAACCCCCTCAGTGCACAGACAGGCTAGAGAGACGGCCTAGAGAGGGCACAGACTTGCCCAGTGCCACCCATTGTAAATCCGTGGCAGTGCCCAGGTCAGAGAAGGCAGATCTCTTGCCTGCCTGCCCACAATGCCATCACTTGGCCAGACTGTTCCCCCACCCCACCCAGTCAATACCACCTAAGCCTGAAAGGACCAAAAGCAGTTTTCTTCCTGTTTTAGTATTTGGGTTCTCACCCCACTCTAGAGAGGCAGCTCTATGTTTAGAGAAAGAGCTCTAGGCTCTGAGGAAATAGAACCTGGGACCTGGATTGGGTAAGGATGCACGAATCTGGACTGCAGATACAAGGAAAATCAATCCTGGACCAACTGTTTTTCTGGAGAGAGCCAGTAGGCCCAGACGTCGTGGGGGCAGAGAGTTCAGCATTTCAGAGCTGGAGGTTAGAAGTGGGGTGGAGATGGGGAGCCTTGAGATTAGGAAATCCAGATGGGTCCTGTGGGGTTGGGGAGCCCCCCAGGTCCAGGGTTGACAGCACGATTGCATAGGCACAATTGGGTGATGGCAGAGATGAGACTGTTCATGGCAGTTGCGAAAACCTCGCCTGGGAGGGTAAGGGGTGGTGCAGGTCAGGGTGAGTCCATCCAGGAGACGTGAGACCATGTGAATGGGCAAGTGTAAGGGCGTGCATTTAGGGTGGGGGCAGTGAGGTGGAGCACTGGACTGACTGGAAGCTCAGTGGCAGCTGAGGTGAGAAATGCTTGGGGCTTGTAGTGGACACAAGCTCACTGTGTGCGTGGTGCAGGCGCGTACTGGGCGTCCAGTGACACCTGTGGAATGAATGGAGGAATGAATGTGTGTAAACCACAAGGAGATGTGACTTATTTTTTTTTAAAGTGGGTTGGGCCGGCCCTGTGGCTTAGCGGTTAAGTGCGCGCGCTCCACTGCTGGCGGCCTGGGTTCGGATCCCAGGCGCGCGCTGACGCACCGCTTCTCTGGCCATGCTGAGGCCGCGTCCCACATATAGCAACTAGAAGGATGTGCAGCTATGACATACAACTATCTACTGGGGCTTTGGGGGGAAAAAATAAATAAATTTTTTAAAAAATGGGTAATTAGGTAGTTACAGGAATTTAAAACATTCTTCTGTTTAATTCTTAGCAACCCTATAAACAATGCATTATTAACAATGTATTGTTGCTTAGACGTTTGCTTAAGGTCAGATAGATAATAAATAAACTATATGAACCTAGGTCAGTCTGACTGCAGGGGCTTCCAGGAAATCTCTGATTCCCCACTCCCCACTCTCACAGACCTTATTCTCCTTGGAGAACAGGTTATGCTGCCCAGCATAGAGGCAGTGTACTAGTTTCCTGTTGCTGCTGTAACAAATTACCACAAACTTCATGGCTTAAAACAATACAAATTTATTACCTTACAGTCCTGGAGGTCACAAGTCTGAAATCAGTTTCACTGGGCTAAATTACAGTCAGGGTGTTGACAGGCATATGTTCCTTCTGGGGACTCTAGGGGGGAATCAATTTCTTTGCCTTTTCCAGCTTCTGGAAGCTGCTTGCATTTCTTTGTTCATGCCCCCTTCCTCCATCTTCAAAGCCAGCAGCATAGTATCTTCTCTCCTCTCTGACCTCTGCTTCCATCCTTCCGTCTTCTCTTTCGAATTCTTCTGTCTCCTCTTATGAGGATTACATTGTGATTACATATCCTTGTGATTACTTTGGACCTACTGGGATAATCCAGGATCATCTTTCCATGACAAGATCCTTAATTTAACCATATCTTCAAAGTCTCTTTTGTCGTATAAGGTAAAACATACAAGGGTTCTGGGGATTAGGACATGAGCATCTTTGGAGGAAGGGCCATTATTCGGCCTACCACAGGAGGAGATGGAGGGTGGGCAGAATGCACTCAGGCCCAGAATGAACCTCTATGCTTGGTCCAGCCTCCCTCCACCTGGCGTGAAGGGTGGTGCCAATGGGGTGGTGGCCAGGTCCAGGCCCCATGTCTGGGGAATAGCAAGTGCCTCCTGCATCATCACTACCAGGGGGAGCTGAGAATGCATGTCGGACTTGGGAGAAACTCTCAGTTTAGGGAACTTTTCGCTCCTGAGACTCTCCTGGTGAAGGGTTCCAGTGGGCTCTGTCTTCAACACTGCCTCCTCTCCAGAACCATTCTGTGCTTCTCAAGGCAGAAGATAATTACCAGAAAATTAGCCTGGGCTCTCTCTGGAAAGGGTAGATTAGTTGTCTCCTTTTTAAATTATTATTTTTTTAATTCCTTAATGGTTAAAACATGCTGCTCAGGGCATGGTGAATTCTCATCATCAGTTAATCCTAGGCCCCTTGCTTTATTTTCTTTTGATCCCTGACGCCTATTCTCATTCCTCTCCCTGACCCAGACATGTGTTCAGTATGTGTTTGAATATGTATGTATCTTTAAAAATATATATAATTATATGCTTATGTGTTTTAATATATATAAATGGTATACTTTTACAATAAGCTAACTTCTATAATGAATTGCCCCATATTTCAGTGATTTAACACAATGAAGCTTTATTTTTCACTTACACAGGAGCACAGGTGTTCCTGGTTGGACAGCTCTCCTCCACTGCCTGTTTCAGGTCCCAGGCTCCTTCCATTTTCAGGTGGTGATAGCCTGATCCTGCATGATAGAGTTCCCCATCAACTTTTCACCACATTGTCTTACCATCCATTAATGACCATTTTATGTATTGGTATTTCACCAGGGATTACGAAATGATGATTTTCTAATGCTATTATTTCTTCTTCTTTTATTCTCATTCTGTACAGAAAAACTTTTTCACATCCTCCAGGACTGTTTGGTTTCCCTGAAATAAGGTTCATGCCAGAATGGCAAGAGAAACGCTTAAATCTCTTCCCTTATTTATCTCTTTCAAAGTTGGTGTCCTGGCGACTTGGTGTTGAATGATTTTATTTTGTTTTGCTGTCTCTTTAAATTATTGTTGTGAACTTGTAGTTTTTATGTATTTAATGTCACTTAATCATTTGCAGTTATCTTTTTGTTTTATATTATATAAAATTTCAAGCATATACAAAAGTAGAGAAAATAGTATAATGAATTTCCATGTGCCGGTCACCCAGCTTCAATAATTATCAACTCATGACCAGTCTTGGTTTATTTATTCCCTCAACCACTTGGTTACTCTTCCCCTAACCAAGATTATTTTGAAGGAAAACTAGATATGATTCCAGTTCATCTGTAAAAGTTTTAGTATGTATCTCTAAACGATAAGGACTTTTATTACTATTATTGTACATTAAAATTAGTAATTCCTCAGTATAATGAAATATAGTTGGTGTTCAGTTTTCCCCAATTTTCTGATAAACTTGAAAAAAAAGTTTTAGTATCGGGGTTATGCTGGCCTCCTATAAAGAGTTAGGAAGTGTTTTCTCCCACTTTCTGAAAGCATTTGTGTAAGATTGGTAGTAGTATTCAGTATTGATAGACTTCATCAGTGAAATAGTCTGGGTCTGGATTTTTCTTCATGGGGAGGTTTTTGATAACAAATTCAATTTCTTTGATGCGTATAGGGCTATTCAGAGTTTTAATTTCATTTTGAGTTAGTTTTGGTAAGTTGTGTTTCTCAAAGAATTTGTCCATTGCATCTAAGTTGTTGAATGTATTGGTATAAAGTTGTTCGTAACACTCCCTTGTTATTCTTTTTAGAACTCTATTCATTGTAAAATAAAGCACAAATGTAGAAAACATACAACACGAATGTAAGGCGTAATGAATTATTCTAAGGCAAACACTCCTGTAACCACTGCCCTGTCAAGAACTAGAACACACCCAGAAGTCCTGTCCATGTGCCCCATACCAATTATAATCCCCTTCCTCTGCCCGTAAGTAACCGTTTCCTGACTATAGTATTTACTTCTTTACATCTTTTTTATAGGTTTATCATCCAAATATACATCCATAGATACCACAGTTTTAGTCTTGTCCATTTAAAAAACTAATATGTCTTTAAGTCTCTTAATCTATAAAGTACCCCCTTCATCCCTTTATTAATTCCTTATAATTTATTTGTTGCGGGCCGGCCCCTGTGGCTTAGCGGTTAAGTGCGCGCGCTCCGCTGCTGGTGGCCTGGGTTCGGATCCTGGGTGCGCACCGACGCACTGCTTCTTCGGCCATGCTGAGACCACGTCCCACATACAGCAACTAGAAGGATGTGCAGCTATGACATACAACTATCTACTGGGGCTGTGGGGGGAAAAAATAAATAAATTCAAAAAAAAAATTTATTTGTTGAAGAACCTGGGCCATTTGACTTGTCAAGTTTACCACAACTCTGGATTTTGCTGATTACATACTTATGATGCAGTTTTAAATGTTCCTGTATCCTCAGTATTTCCTGCAAATTGGTAGCTAGATCCAGAGGCTGGATCGGACTCAGATTTGATCACTTTGGCAAGTCCATAAGAGGCATATAAATCTAATTGTCTCTATGCTCATGATTTTTTTCAGGTGTTGACGCTTATTACTTGTATCCCTTAATTCATTGAGGATAGAAAAATGGTGCCATTAAGTCTGTAATTTCATTTTACTTATTAGTTGAAATATTTTTATAAAGAGAAACATCCTCTTATTTGCTATTTGGTTTCTGAGTATACAGTTCATATAGGAAAGGCAGAATAAATGCTTGATTCTTTCCTTTTCTACCAGTTTTCAAGATAAATGAATTGGACCATTTCAAAAAATATCATTATGATCTTATGGATTTATATATATTTGATAGGTTTCAATCAGTTGGAATTGTTGTCGTTATTGAAGTGCCAACTGCCCCAGCTTTGGCCAGTGGATTCTCACCAAGTTGGCTCCTGAGTCCTTTTGACATGACCCTAGTAATCTTTGATAGTTTTCTTTGCTCTTTGGTATGACAAAATATTCCTGGGTCATCTTGTACACTTCTTGCCTCAGACTGGAATCAGCCATTTCCCCAAGAAGCCTTGGGTTTTTTAGATGAGAAATTATATTTCAAGACTGCAAGCTAGGCCTTTTCAGTGGACAAAGCTAGGAGACTATATATATATATAGTATACACACACACACACACACACACATACATACACACACACATACATACATGTGATAAAATACTTCATGAGTACGTACTGATACTTTCAATTCAAATTCGAGATTAAAGAGCGTTTACTTAATCTCTTCTCTAGCTTCTTTCTTCCATACCAGGGATCCTGGTTTTCGAGGACACAGGAGATGATAGAATGAGAATATTCCATAATTACTCATTTCTTTTATTGCATACACAAAGCCCTCTTAGAATAACAATATTAATACTACCACCAATATGATTACTGAAAGCATTAAAAAAAGTATTTTGCAAATGCACTTCCCCTTCTCTACCTCATTAAAAAACTTTGTAGTAAATCTACAATGTAAGGGCATACAGTCATTGTATACTATACTTTTCTGTCTCAGCCCATATGTAGTTTTAGTTCTACAACTAATATTATTATTAGTATTCATCTCCAGTCCTTAAGTCATTCTACTCACTTTGGTTGTCTGAAGCTGATTTTGTAGTCCAGGAGGGGCCCTTGGGAACAGTATTCTCTGAGATCTTGCATCTTGATAGCAGTTTGTGCCCTTTGTACTTATAAAGTCTGTTTTGCTAGGTTCACAGTTTCCTTTCTTGAGTCCTTTAAATATGTTACTTCATTTTCTTCTGGCATAAAGAATTACTGTTGGAAAGTCCAGTGATACTCTAATTTTTCCCTTCTAAGGTGTGTGTGTGTGTGTGTGAATTTTAGATGCCCAAAGGATTTTTTTTTCTCTAAAGTTCAGTCATTTTATTAGAATATGTCTTGGTGCCGATCATTTTGGGACCATATTCTCAGCTTTTCTGTATGCTCTTTGAATATATAGTTTCAAGTTTTTCTTTATTTCAGGAAAATTTTCTTGAATAGTTTTTAGTATTTGCTCTGTTCCCTTGCTTTGGTTTTCTTCTTCACGGACTCATATTATCTATCTATATCTTTTAGCTATATATATTTATCTTTTTTGCCTATTTTCAGTATTTGTCAATGTCTCTCTAATCTTTTTTATCTCTTTGTTTTTGATTTTTACAATTTCCTCTTTTCACCTTCCATTTAAGGCATTATCTATTGTGTTTATTTGCTGATGTGTACTTTCTAGTTTAGTCTTCCTTTCTAAAATGATTTTTTCCTTTCGTTTCTAATTCTTTCCTGAGTCCTGTCACCTTTCTGGGTTTTTTTAATTCTGATTTATGTTGATCTTTCACGTATCATGTCATGGTCTTAGTGTCCTTTAGCTTGTTTTGAAATAGCAGGTTGCAGTTTTGATGTTTTGTGGCACGTCTTTCTGGTGTGCTTCATTGTCTGTAGTAATGTTATTCTTACAGTTCTTTTATAATAATTTTATATGAGATTTAACTTTGATACTTTTCTGTCGCTCATTTTCTGTGAAATTAGTTTTCCTGAACTAAAAGAATGGAGTGGGGTTCAAAAAGCTTTTATAACATCACAGAGCTCCCACTTCTGTTATTTGGTCTGGCTTGCTTTCTGGGATATCCTGGCTCTGTTCTCCTCTTCTGTGTTAGTTTTCATCTTCTCTTTCCTTCCTCTCTGTTGTCCCCATCCTACTAGATTTTGATTCTGCTCCCAGCAGTTTCTCCTCAATTTGGGACATGGTACTAGAAGAAAGCCCTGGTGGGTTGGCTTTGACCGTTCATAGGAGCCAAACTTGCCCCAGCCCCTTAGTCCTCACTGCAGGCCCCTTGCACTCACCTGCTATTTTGGGTGGCAAATCCCTCTTCGTTTCATTTACCATTCTCAATTGGCTTATCTTGATTCCAGTGAATACCTGTCAGCTCTTTTGAGGTTCTCCTGTTGTTATTCTGTCAGATGCAATCCCTTTGTTACCCTCTTTCTCCTGCACAGATGCTAATCCTGTGCACGCCTGGTGGCTGTTGGTGGTTTGTCCCCACTGGCTTGTATTTTGGGGCTGTGGAGATACGTTGTCACCAAATTTTGTTATAAGTGTTATCCACGTTTTTAAAAATTTCACTCTCCAGTCACTGTGTGAATTTTTATGTGGGGATCTGAAGAGATTGAAAAACTATGCTGCCACCATAGCTACCATCTTCCCGGAATCCCTTCCCTTTTATCCTTGATGTCTGTAGGATCTGTAGTGATATCCTCTCTTTCATTCCTGATATATATAATTTGTGCTTCTCCATTTATTCTTTTTTTTTGGTGAGGAAGATTGTCCCTGAGCTAACGTCTGTGCCAGTCTTCTTCTATTTTGTACGTGGGATGCCACCACAGCATGGCTTGATGAGCGGTGTGTAGGTCTGTGCCCAGGATCTGAACCTGTGAACCCTGGGCCGCTGAAGCAGAGCATATGAACTTAACCACTATGCCACCCAGCCAGCTCCTCCATTTATTCTTGATCAATCTTGCTAGGAGTTTACCCATTTTAGTAATCTTTTTAAAGAACCAACTTTTGGTTTTGTTAATTTTTTCTATTGTTGTTTTCTATTTCATTGAATTTTACTCTAATCTTTATTATTTCCTTTCTTGTGCTTTGGGTTTAATTTGCTCATCTTTCTCTAGCTTCTTAGGTGGAAACTTAGATCATTGATTTTAAGCCTCTATTCTTTTATAATAAGCTGTAAATTTCTCTCTAAGCATTGCTTTACCTACATCCCGTACATTTTTTGTATGTTGTATTTTATTATCATTCAGTTAAAAATGTTTTATGATTTCCTTTGCTATTTCTTCTTTGGCCCATGAGTTAACTAGAAGTATATTGTTTAACTAAATATTTGGGGCTTTTTAGAAAGCTTATTTTGGGCCGGCCCCGTGGCTTAGCGGTTAAGTGCGTGCGCTTCGCTGCTGGCGGCCCGGGTTCGGATCCCGGGCGCGCACCAACGCACCGCTTCTCCGGCCATGCTGAGGCCTCGTCCCACATACAGCAACTAGAAGGATGTGCAGCTATGACATACAACTATCTACTGGGGCTTTGGGGGAAAAAAATATGGCCCTCTTTTAAAATAAATAAATATTTGGGGCTTTTTAGAAAGCTTATTTTGGGCCGGCCCAGTGGCTTAGCGGTTAAGTGCGAGCACTCTGCTACTGGCGGCCCAGGTTCAAATCCTGGGCGCGCACCAACGCACCGCTTCTCCGGCCATGCTGAGGCCGCGTCCCACATACAGCAACTAGAAGGCTGTGCAACTATGACATACAACTATCTACTGGGGCTTTGGGGAAAAAAAAAGGAGGAGGATTGGCAATAGATGTTAGCTCAGAGCCGGTCTTCCTCAGTAAAAAGAGGAGGATTAGCATGGATGTTAGCTCAGGGCTGATCTTCCTCACAAAAAAAAAAAAAAAATAGAAAGCTTATTTTTATTGGTTTATAATTTAATTCCAGAGAATATAGTCTGTACAATGTCAATTTTTAACAATTTATTGAGACTTGTTTTATGGCCCAGAATATGGCCTATCTGGGTGAATTTTCCATATCCCCCTGAAAAGAATGTGTGTTCTACCATTGTTAGGTATGATGTTCTATAAATGTCAATTAGATCAAGGTGGTTGATAGTATTGGTTGAGTCATCTATATCCTTGCTGAATTTTTGTCTGCTTGTTCTATAAACAAATGAGACAAATAGAAAACAAATAACAAAGGGAAATCTTAAATCCAGACTTAACAATAATTACATTAAATATAAGTGGACTAAACATTGCAATTAAAAAACAGAGATTGTGAATCTGACTAAAAAAGCAAGAGCCAACAATATGCTCTCTACAAGAGGTGTACTTTAAATACAAAGATACAAATAAGTTGAAAATAAAAGGTTGGGAAAAAATATACCATGCAAACACTGATCCAAGGAATGTTGAAAATTAATATCAGGCAAAGTAAACTTCAAGACAAGGAGTATTACCAGAGAAAAAGAGAGACATTTTATAATCATAAAAGGATCATTATGAAGTCTTAAAAAATATAAACCATGTATACATCTAATAAAAGAGCTTTCAAATTACGTGAAGAAAAACTGGCAGAACTAAAGGGAAAAAAACCAAATCCACAATCACAGTTAGAGATTTTAACATCCTTCTATCACTGGTGATAGTACAAGTATTGTGCTACTTCACATAAGATATAGGAATCTTGCAACAATATAGTTCTGTTTTTCCCCCTCTGGCCCAGTCCTTTGAGCTGTTGTTGTCAGATGTACTATATCTACATGTGTTGTAAACCCCAGAATATAGCTTATAGTGTTTATTTTAACATTTCATATGCATTTTAAAGAGATTAGGAGAAGAAAACATTTTTAAGCCACTTTTATATTAACCCACAGTATTAGTTTCCTATGGCTGCTGTAGCAAGTTACCACAAACAGTGGTGTAAAACAACACAAACTTATTACCTTACAGTTTTCAAGGTCAGAGGTCTGACATGGGTTTCATTAGGCTGAAATCAAGGTGCCAGTAGAGTTGCATTCTTTTTTGGAGGCTCTAGGAAAGAATCTGTTTTCTTACCTTTTCCAGCTTCTAGAGGCCATCTGCTCTCTGACACTTTCTTTTCTGCCTCCTTCCATTTATAAGGACCCTTGTGATTACATTGGGCCAGATAATCCAGGATAATCTCTCCATCTCAAGGTCAGCTGATTAGCAACTTTAATTTCATCTGCAATCTTAATTCTCCTTTACCATGTAACATATCACATTCACAGATTCTGGAGATTAGGCCATGGACATCTTTGATGGGCCATTATTCTGCCTATCACACCCATATATTTACCATTTCTGGTGCTCTTCCTTCCTTCCTGTAGATTATTTGGTGTCATTTTCCTTAGTCTGAAGAACTTTCTTTAGCATTTCTTGTAGTACAGGTCTGGTGGTAATGATTCTCTGTTTTTGTTGATCTGAAATTGTCTTTATTTTGCTTTCATTTTATTTTTAAAAAATTAAAATAATTTTTATTGAGGTGTAATTTACATATAATAAAATGAACCCACTTTAAGTGTACAGTTTGATGAGTTTTGAAAATGTATATACTTATGTAATCATCCTCACAATCAATGCACGGAACATTTCCATCACCTCAAAAATTTATTGCGGGGGGGCCAACCCCGTAGCTTAGCGGTTAAGTGCGGGCGCTCCGCTACTGGCCGCCTGGGTTTGGATCCCGGGCACGCACCGACGCACCCCTTGTCCGGCCATGCTGAGGCAGCGTCCCACATACAGCAACTAGCAAGATGTGTGACTACAACATACAACTATCTACTGGGGCTTTGGGGAGAAAAAGGGGAAAAAAAAAATTTATTGCGGGGCCAGCCTGGTGGTGTAGCGGTTAAGTTTGCACATTCTGCTCCGGCGCCCCGGGGTTCGCCAGTTTGGATCCTGGGCATGGACCTACTCACTGCTCATCAAGCCACGCTTAGGTGGTGTGCCACATAGAGGAGTTACAACTCTACAACTGTGATACACAATTATGTACTGGGGCTTTGGGGAGAAAAAAGAAAAACAAAAAGGAGGAAGATTGGCAATAGATGTTAGTGCAGGGCCAGTTTTCCTCAAAAAGAAAAATTTATTGCATACCCCTTTTGCAGTCTCTCTCTCTACTGCTCTGGTCCCAAGCAACAACAGATCTGCTTTGTATCAATAAAAATTAGTTTTTCCTTGTTTTAGAATTTCATATAAGTAGAATAATACAATATATACTTTTTTATGTCTGGCTTTTTTTGTTCAGCGTCATGTTTTTGAGATACATGCATGTTGTATGTATCAGGAGTTTGTTATTTGTTATTGCTAAGTAGTATTCCATTGTATGGATAGACCACAATTTATTAATCCATTCACCTATTGATGGACATTTGAGTTGTTTCCCATTTTTGGCTCTTATTTATTAAGAGTCTGAACATTTGTGTACAAGTGGTTTTGTGAACATTTATTTCTTGAATAAATACCTCTCGGATAAATATCTAGGAGTAGAATGGATCGGTCATATGGCAAGCATAATTTTATAAAAAACTGTCAACTCTTTTCTCAAAGTGTTCGTACCATTTTACACTCTAACCAGCAGTGTATGTAAGTTTCAGTTGCTCAACATCCTCACCACCACTTAGTATTGTCGGTCTGTTTAATTTTAGCTATTTTAGTACGTATGTAGTGGTATTTCATTTGTATACATTTTCCTTTATGTCTTTGAAACTGTTAATAACAGCTGCATTTAAATTCTTTTCTGCTATTTTTAACATCTGTGTCATCTTGGGGAGGTTTTTATTGACCGACTTATCAGTCACATTTCCTATTTCTTCACTTGTCTACTATTTTTTGTTGGATACTGGACATTATAAATGACATATTTCAGGCTTCTAAATTCTGTTATGTTCCTTTGAAGAATGGTTTTTGTTCTAACAGGAAGCTAACTTGGCTAGACTTCAACGCCAAATTCTCTCTTCAGCAGTGGGCAGAAGCTGAAATCTTCACCAGTTCTTTCACTTTCTAGCTGCTGCTTTCTTTCTGGGTTGCCTGGTGTTAACCCTGTGCATGTGTAGGTTAGCAGGCAAAGAAGCATTTGGGGGATTTATTTTACACCAATGTTGGGGCTCACTCTCTCTGTGGTTCTCTTCTTTCCAGGATTTCTCCTCTCTTTGGTTGCTCTGCCAGTCCCAAATTCAGTTTTCTGACACCTCAAAGCAGTGAAGCTGTTTCTTTTCTCCACCAGAGCTGCTTGCAGATTGGGGAATGCTCTCAGCTAAAGGCTGCGGGTAGACTAATCTCACTAGTTACAGTTGTTTTCCAAGGGTATTACCTCCAGTTTCTGCCTGCTTTTGGTCACTTGCCAGGGCTTTCAAATAATTGTCTTTTTAAAATACTTTTTTTCCAGATTGTGTAATTGTTATTCATGAGAGAGTTAGTCTGACTAAACTTATCTGCCGTCACTGGAAACCAGAACCAGAAATACTCAATTTTGATGTGATAAAACAAAATCTACTTTTTCCAAGTGCCTGAAACCTCCTTGACCTGCTCATGGAGCCTATGCCCCTTTCTGAACATTTGACCCCACATGGAACACCCCTTGGACCCCTTGAGCTACTAATGCATCCCCTTTTTCATTAGTAGTGGAATACCCTATTTTTCAATGGGCGCATGGCCGTCTGGAATAAGACTGTATTTCCCGACTTCTCTTGCAGTTATAGGTGGCTGAGGGAATGTAATGTGAGTTTTCCAGGCTGGGTTCTCTAAAGTTAGAAGCTGAGATGGAATTCAGGATACAAGATGTTTATTAGTGATCAACACCTGTGAGAAGAAGGGTGCAGAGGCAGGACTGGGCAGAGGAAGAAGTCAAACTGTGAAGCCTCAGCCAACCCAGTGGGGAGCTCTGGATCACTTATTGCCTGTCAGAGGGTACCTTGTTGGGCCAAAATGGCCGGGCTTTTGTAGACCCACTCTCTCAGTCCCCTGATATAAGCTGCTCTGGGATAGGTATGACCTCAAGTAAAGTGGCTCTGTGCAGCCCGAAGGAGCCAACTGCTAGAGGCTGTTTGATAACCACATTCCCTACAGATGAGCAGTGTCTTAGTCAGGGTTCCCCAAAAGAAACAGAAGCAATAGGGTATGTGTGTGTGTGTGTGTGTGTGAGTGTGTGTGTGTGTGTGTATATATATATATATATATATATATATATAAAGAGATTTATTGTATGGGATTCATTCACACTATTATGGGGGTTGACAGGTCCCAAGATGAACTGGCAAGGATGAACTGGCAAGCTGAACACCCAGGAGAGCCAATGGTGTAGTTCCAGTCTGAAGACTAGCAGACTCAAGATCCAGAAGAGCTGATGTTTTACTTCAAATCTGAAGGCAGAAAAAGCAGATGTCTCAGTTTGAAGGTAGTCAGAGAGAAAGAATTTTCTCTTGCTCAGGGGACAGTCAGCCTTTTTGTTCTATTCTGGCCTTCAACTGATCAGATGAGGCCCACCCACAATAGGCAGGGCAATCTGCTTTACTCAGTCAACTGATTCAAATGTTAATGACATCCAAAAACAACCTCACAGATACACCTGGAATAATGTTTGACCAAGTATTTGGGCACCTTGTGGCCTAGTCAAGTTGACACATAAAATTAACCATCACAGGGCCAGCCCTGTGGCTTAGTGGTTAAGTGCGCGCACTCGGCTACTGGCGGCCCGGGGTTCGGATCCCGGGCGCGCACCGATGCACCGCTTCTCCAGCCATGCTGGGGCCGCGTCCCACATACAGCAGCTAGAAGGATGTACAACTATGACATACAACTATCTACTGGGGCTTTGGGGAAAAAAAAAGGAGGAGGATTGGCAATAGATGTTAGCTCAGAGCCGGTCTTCCTCAGCAAAAAGAGGAGGATTAGCATGGATGTTAGCTCAGGGCTGATCTTCCTCACAAAAAAAAAAAAAATTAACCATCACAGGCAGTAAGTCATTTCTTATGTCATCCCTGTGTCTACCTTGAGCAAGATCCAAAATTCTCCTTAAAGAGTGGAGAGTGCAATTCTTTGTTCCTTCTCCTTTCTGGTTGGTTTAAATGTAGGCAGAATATCTGAAACTTGAGCAGCCAATTTTGACTGTGAGGTGGAAGTCACATGCTGAAGATGGGGGAGCAACAAGAAGTTGCTGGGCCCCTGACAACTTTGTGAAACTCACACCATCAGTCTTGAGTTGTCTATCGGGCCTTTTTTTTTTTTTGTGAGGAAGATCAGCCCTGAGCTAACATCTGCCAATCCTCCTCTTTTTGCTGAGGAAGACTGGCCCTGGGCTAACATCCGTGCCCATCTTCCTCCACTTTATATGGAACACTGCCACAGCATGGCCCGACAAGCGGTGCATCGGTGCACACCTGGGATCCGAACCCGGGCCGCCAGCAGCAGAGCGCGCGCACTTAACTGCTACACCACGGGGTCGGCCCCTATCCTTTTCTGAGAAGGAGAAATAAACTTATCTTTTGTAAGCCACTGTTATTTTGGATTTTCTATAATGTATAGTCAAACCTAGTAATAATATAGCCTCTCTCTCCCTGAAGGACTAGAATTCATTTACACATTCATAAATAAGGTAGGTTATAGTATCCGTGAAGGTAGAGACTATATCTTAGTCAACATTCTTTGCCTAGTGCCTGACATCACAGTGCCCGGCACATAATAATAATGGTGACCACATCTGGCACTTTCTGTATTTTAGGCATTGTTCTAAGTGCTTTATGTACATTAACTCATGTAATTATCACTTATGGGTGTGAGGTGGCTATTAATGCTGCATTATTGTCCTCATATAGGTTCAGAGAGGTTAAAGAACATAATAACATGCCAAGGTTATATAGATAATGAGTGGAGAGCTGAGATTTGAACCTAGGCAGTCTAGGTCTTTACTACTCCATCCTGCCTCTCTTAGGTGCCTGTTTAGTGAGTAGGTATTCAAAAAATATTTGTGAAATGAATGAAAATTCCTAGGTCTTCCATACCTGTGGCCTGAAGGGAGCTGAAGCCCTAGATGGGGCTAGAGAGGGCAGAAGCCCAATCATTTCTAGCATCTGGGGCCTGCCTACAGGGGTCTCAGCAGCCAGGCTGCTGCTGCTCTGTGCTGGCACATGCCACTGAATGAAAGAGGTGCATTGGCCTCTGCTCCAGAACACACAGTACTCACTGTGGCGCCCCCATGCCCAGTGTCAGGTGTGTGATGTATTCACATGAATGTGTAAGAGTCAGCACTCCAGGGTGGGGATGTGACCAGGGTGAGCACAATTGGAGTGAAGTGCTATGGAGTCGGACTACTGTGGGTCCAAGTCCTGGCTCTGTCACCTACCGGCTGCAAGACCATAAGCTAACTAAACAATCTCTCTCTGAACTTCAATTTCTTCAGTTGTAAGATAAGATAAAAATACCTACCCACAGAGTTTTTGTAAGAATTAAATAATACATAGGAAGTGCTTGGAAAAGTGTCAGACATATGGTAAATGCTGAATAAAAGTCAGCTGAGATGATTATCATGATTTTAAAACACTTGTGGTCATCAGTTCACCTTTTTGTTTTTTTTTGAGGAAGATCAGCCCTGAGCTAACATGCATGCCAATCCTCTTCTTTTTGCTGAGGAAGACTGGCCCTGGGCTAACATCTGTGCCCATCTTCCTCCACTTTATATGGGACGCCACCACAGCATGGCCTGACAAGCAGTGTGTTGGTGCGCACCCGGGATCCGAACCCCGGGCCGCCAGCAGCAGAGCGTGCGCACTTAACCGCTAAGCCATGGGGCTGGCCCCACCTTTTTGTTTTTAATAATGGCTTTAGTGAGATATAATTCACATACCATACAATTCAGTTTAAAGTGTACAATTCAATGGTTTTTAGTATATTCACAGAGTTGGGCAACCATCACCACAATCAATCTCAGAACATTTTCATCACCTCAACACGAAACCCAGTACCAATGAATAGTCCTAATCTTCCCTGTCCCCCTCCCAACTGCTGGCAACCACTAATCTACTTTCTGTCTCTATAGATTTGCCTATTCTAGCCATTTCATATAAATGGAAATCGTAAAATGTGTGTGGTCTTTTGTCACTGGCTTCTTTCACTTAGTATAATGTTTTCAAGGATCATCCGTGTTGTAGCATGTATCAGTACTTCGTTTCTTTTTATTGCTGAATAATATTCCATTGTATGGATATACCACTTTTATTTATCCACTCATCAGTTGATGGATATTTGGCATCAGTTCATCTTTAATCCTCACAATAGCCCTGTGAGTCTGGCTGCCCAGGGATTTCCATTATTTCCATTTTATAGATGAGGAAGTTGAGGCCCAGAAAGAGGAAATAATGTGCCCAAGGTCACACATTAAGTTAGAAGCAGTTTTCTGACTACCTATCAGTTTCCACTGGCCCACAGAAGTGATGAAGAAATGCAGGCTTATGTATGTATGTGGGTGTATCAGGCTTTGGAGAGAGGGAGGAGAGAGAGCAAGGTCCAGCAGTTCTGGCCTGGCTCCAGTCCCCATGCTCAGGGTGGTGGTGGGAGGGAGGAGCTTCATTCAGACTTCCATTCTGTGCCCAGGGCAGTCAGGAAGCCCTTTAATAATCCAGATTTCACTTGGCTGCCTCTTTGTCAGATTTTATCTCCTGGTGCCCCTGCTGGCACCTCTTTTCAGCCATAGAAGACAGGAGGACAGGAATGGAATATGGAGGAGGCAAAGCAGGCTGAGACCCTTAGCCCCACAGGAAGGCTTTCCCCAGTGTGGTCTCACTCTACTCCTCCAGTGTCCTGCGATCACCACCCCTATACCTCCCAACTTTCAGTCACATCAGGTGTTCCCAGGACACACCCTGCTGCTTCACACACCCGTGCCTTAACACACACTGCTGCTTCACTCTGAGACTCTGCCCTCCACCAGTTGGGTTAATTATTCCTCCTCCTTTACAGTCTAGCTCAAACATCACTTACAAGTAATAATAGTAGGGACTTATGCTTCTGGGAATATGCGAGTAGATGTATCTTTCCCTATTCCTCCCACTAAGTACAACTAAAAATCCTGGACTTGGTGTATAAAATGAACATAAGAAGACTCTGAAAGATGGAGGGAAGAAGAGAGACTGGCTAGGGACCTTGGGACCTGAGGAACGGCATGGCAGTGAGTTTCCTGAGTTTTCTTGGAGCTGAAGAAATTGACAACCAGAAATGCCAGTGAGTGCAGACAAAAAAAAAAAAAAAAAAGTCTCAGCAAAAGCCTGCTTTCTCTAGCCAAAGGACCAAGAAAAAGAGGCAGCCTAGAATAAAAGAAAACTTTTAGACACTAAGTTCTCTAGACTAGTCAAAAACATAGAAAAAACTGTGGCTCCACCCTGACCCACATCAGCAAAGGCCAAGTGTGGAGCC
Source organism: Ceratotherium simum simum (assembly GCF_057802395.1). Classification (NCBI taxonomy): domain Eukaryota; kingdom Metazoa; phylum Chordata; class Mammalia; order Perissodactyla; family Rhinocerotidae; genus Ceratotherium; species Ceratotherium simum. Next base: position 12,718,313 of record NC_141921.1, on the reverse strand, counting down.
CAGATTTCCTGCTTTGTGAGGCTGTAATGGGGCACTCCAACACTGCCACCTGGCTGGTGTCAGAGACAGTCAAGTAGGGAGCTGGACTCCCACTCCTGCCCAGCAGTACTGAGAGTCCCCCACCTCAGGTATCAATGGAGGCTGAGAGAGGAATCTGGACTTCTACCTACCCCTGCCAGTAACTAGGCTGTGCCCCCACAACCCCCGCCAGAATGGTGTCAAAAAAACCCAGTTAAAACAGAAAGTTTAAATATAATCTAGAGTCTCATAGCATAATATGAAAATGTCCAGGTTTCAATAAAAACCACTTGTCATATTTTCTGTTTCCTTGAGATCTCAAATGAATAAAAAAATCAATACATGCTAACACCAAGATGACAGAGATATTAAAATTATCTGGCAAAGATTTTAAAGCAGCCATGATAAAAAATCTTCAATGAGCAATTACAAACATGCTTGAAACAAATGAAAAAGAATAGAAAGTCTCAGCGAAGAAATAGAAGATCCAAAGAACCAAATTGTAAGGTTAGAATTGAAAAATACAGTAACTTTGATTTTAAAAAACTCAGTGGGTGGGCTCAACAGCAGAGTGGACAGAGGGGACATAGGAGAATCAGTGAACTCAAAGATAGAACAAAAGAAATTATCCAATTTGAACAGAGAGAAAATAAACTGAAAAAAAAAGAGCCTCAAAGACTGGTGGGACTACAACAAAAGATATAACATTTTTGTCCTCAGAGTCCCAGAAGGAGAGGAGAAAGAGGGAGGAGATGAAAAAGCACTGGAAGAAATAGTGGCTGAAAATCTCCCAAATTTGGCAAGAAACATAAACCTACAAATTCAAGGAACTGAGCAAACTCCGACAAGATAAAACCAAAGAAATCCAAATCAAGATACATCATAGTTAAACTTCTGACAATGACAAAGAAAAAAATCGTGACAGCAGCCAGACAAAAATGACACCTTATCTATAGGTGAAAAACAATTAGAATAACAGTGGATCTCTCATCAGAAACCATGGAGATCAGAAGGAAGTAGCACAATATTTTTCAAGTACTGAAACAAAAGAAACCAGAATCCCATACCCAGCAAAAACATGAGTCAGGAATGAAAAGGAAATCAAGACATTCTTAGGTGACAGAAAACTAAGAAAATTTGTCACCAGCAGACATACCTAAACAAATGGCTAAAGGAAGTTCTCTAAACAGAAAAGAAACAATAAAAGAAGGAACCTTAGAACATCAGGAAAGGAGAAAGAACACAATAAGAAAAAAATATGGGTAAATACAATAAGATTTCCTTCTCCTCTCAAGTTTTCTAAATTATGATAGTTGAAGCAAAAATTATAACACTGTCATGTTCTCCTAAATGTTTGTTGAGGAAATATTTAAGACAATTATAAATGAGGGAGGTAAAAGGAGGTAAAGAGAGGTAAGGATGCTAGACTTCACTTGAAGTGGTAAAATGATGACACAGGTAGACCGTGACAAGTTATGTATATAATGTAATACCTAGAGCAGCTACTAAAAAAGCTATATAAAGATGTACATTCAAAAACACCAAATGGAATGCTAAAAATGTTCAAGTAGCCCATAGGGAGGTAGGCAAAAGGAAACAGAGAATGAAAAACACAAAACAAAACACAATGGCAGACTTAAGCTCTAACAAAGCCACAATTATAGACCTTTCTCAGCACCCCTTTCTCAGCAATTATTAGAACAAGTAGATACAAATCAGCAAAAATATTGAAATACTCAATAACCCCATCAACCAACAGGATCTAATGGACATTGTATAATACTCCACCAAACAACAGCAGAATACACATTCTTTTTAAGTGTCCACTGAACATATACCAAGATAGACCATATCCTGGGTCATAAAACAAGTCTCAACAACAATAAAAAAGAATTGAAATCATTTAGAGTGTGTTCTCTAGCCACAATGGAATCACTAGAAATCAATAACAGAAAGATAACAGGAACATTTCTTTTTTATTTTTTTATTTTTATTTATTTATTTACTTTTTGTGAGGAAGATCGGCCCTGAGCTAACATATGCCAATCCTCCTCTTTTTGCTGAGGAAGACTGGCCCCGGGCTAACATCCATGCCCGTCTTCCTCCACTTTATATGAGACGCCGCCACAGCATGGCTTGACAAGTGGTACATCGGTGCACGCCTAGGATCCGAACTGGCGAACCCCAGGCCGTGGCAGCGGAGTGTGCGCGCACTTAACTGCTTGCGCCACTGGGCTGGCCCCAAGGATATTTCTGAATACTTGGGACTAAACAACACACTTCTAAATAATCTGTTGGTCAAAGAGGAAGTTTCAAGGGAAAAAATACATTGAACGGAATAAAAATGAAAATACAACATATCAAAATTTGTGGGACACATCTACGGTAGGGTGGAGAGGGAAATTTATGGCATACATTAGAAAAGAGGGAAAATCTCAAATCAATAACCTAAACCCCTACCTCAAGAATCGAGAAAAAGAAGAACAAAATAAACCCCAAGCCAGCAGAAGGAAGAAAATCAGACAAGAGCAGAAATCAATGAAGTTGAAAACTGATTAACAGTCAATTTATAAATGTGACTGAGTGATGATACAGAGAAGACAATGCCACTGAAAGAAAGGTTTAATGTTACTATTCACAGTTCTGCTAGAAATGAGAGGCACAGCACACCATACAGGGTCATGGGGGAAGCACCAGTGTCAGACAGGAGGCAGAAAGAAGCAAGAGGAAGGCATAGGCCACAATCTTTATTGGGGTTTCCACAGGAAAGATGGGGTAGGGCAAGGTAAACAGTTTAGGATAGGCTAATTTGAATAATTTCAGTGGGCTTTGGGGCATAAGGACTAGCCCTGGATGTCTGGTATCTGGCCCTGGATGATATAGGGCAGGGCAAATATTGGCTTGGTATGTGAGGATTAAATAAAGGAAGTGGTTGGGGTATAGACTTGGGTTGAAGGGTTTGTAATATGATTTTCACCTGCTTGTGAAAGCTGGATTACAGGGGAGATGTAAATAACTTTGGTCATTAGTTTGGCCCTGTGATTAATGAATGCCAAATAGACAAATGCAGAATCTAAGAATATACAGAACAAAAACAGAAAAACAATAGAGAAGATCAATGAAACAAAGATTTTGTTCTTTGAAATGATCAGTAAAATCGACAAATCTCTAGCAAGACTGACAAAGAAAAAAGAAGACACAAATTACTAATATCAGGGATGAAACAGGGAATATCACTACAGACCCTGCAGACATCAAAAATATAGTAAGGGAATACTACAAAAAAACTCTATACACATAAGTTTAACAACTTAAATAAAATGGACCAATTCCTTGAAAAATACAAACTACCACAACTTATCCAATATGAAACAGATAATTTGAATAGTCCTATAACTATTAAGGAAATTGAATTCGTTATTTAAAAATCCTTTAAGAGAAATCTCCAGGGACAGATGGTTTCACTGGAGAATTCCACCAAACATTTAAAGAATTAACACCAATTCTACACAACCTCTTCTAGAAAATACAAGAGGAAGGACTACTTCCCAATTCATTTTATGAAGTTAGTGTTACCTTGAAACCCACACCAGACAAAATAGTACAAAAAACATGGGCCGGCCCGGTGGCATAGTGGTTAAGTTTGCACACTCCACTTTGGTGGCTTGGGGTTCGTGGGTTCCCGTCCCAGGTGCAGACTTACACACCACTTGTCAAGCCATGCTGTGGCGGTGACCCACATACAAAATGAAGGAAGATTGGCACAGATGTTAGCTCAGGGCCAATCTTCCTCACCAAAAAAAAAGGGGAAAAATAGTACAAAAAAGAAACTATAGACTAAATCCTTCATGAATGGAGATGCAAAAGTCCTTAACAAAATACTAGCAAATAGAATTAAATGATATATAAAAACAATTGCACACTATGACCAACCAGGGTTTACTTCAGGGATGCAAGGCCAGTTCAATATTCAAAAATTAGTGGGGCCGGCTCCGTGGCTTGGCGGTTGAGTGCGCGCGCTCTGATGCTGGCGGCCCGGGTTCGGATCCCGGGCGCGCCCCGAGGCACCACGTCTCCGTCCAACCCGAGGCCGAGTCCCGCGTACAGCAACTAGAAGGATGTGAACCTACGACATGCAGCTGTCTACTGGGGCTTTGGGGGGAAAAAAATGAATAAATAAAATCTTTAAAAAAAAAAAAAAAAATTAGTGAATGTAATCCACCATATTAACAGGTTAAAGAAGAAAAATCACATGATCATATCAATTGATACAGAAAAAGCATTTGACAAAATTCAACAACGATTCATGATAAAATTTCTCACAAAAATAGGAATAGAGGGGAACTCCTCAACTTGTTAAAGAGCATCTACAAAAACCCTACAGCTAACATTATACATAATGGTGAAAGACTGAATGTCTTCCTTCTAAGATTGGTAACAAGACAAGAATGTGTTCCTTTACTGCTCTTATTCAATATAATCCTGGAAGTTCTAGCCAGTGCAACAAGGCAAGAAAAGGAAATAAAAGAAATTCACATTGGAAAGAGAAATGAAACTGCCCCTATGTGCAGACGACATGATTGTCTACATAGAAAATCCCAAGGAATCTACAAAAAAAACTCCTAGAACTAATAAATGAGTTCATCAAGGTTACAGAATACAAAATAAACATACAAAAATTAATTGCATTTCAATATACTAGTAATGAACTTGTGGACACCAAAACTAAAAATACAATACCATTTATAATCACTCAAAAAAAAAAAAAAAGGAAATACTTAGGTGTAAATTTGAAAAAACACATACAGGACTTATATACTGAAAACTACACAATGCTGATAAATGAAATAAATGAAGAGACATACTGCCTTCAAGGATTGGTAGATTGTCAATTCTCCCCAAATTGACACTTGAGTTGAATGAAATTCCTATCCACATCACAGCAAGATTTTTTTGTTAAACAGACAAGATTATTCTCAAATTTATATGAAAAGGCAAAGGAATTAGAAAAGCTAAGACAACTTCAAAAAAGAAAATAAAGTGGGAGGAATCAGTCCACCCAGTTTCAAGACTTATGTACCAACAGTAATCAACACTGTGTAGTATTGATGGAGGGATAGACACATAGATCAATGGAATAGAATAGAGAGCCCAGAAATATACCCACACAAATACACTCAATTGATTTGTTAAAGGTGTAAAAGCAATTCAGTGGAAGAAAGATGGCCTCTCAACAAATGGTTGTTGAAATAAATTTCTAGGTCCAAGATGGAGCCACTCCTGCCCACAGTGCCACATCAGCAAATTGAAACTTAGATAACTTTTGTGTTCCTGTAAATGCTTTGCTTGACCAGAAGTGCAGTATATCAAGTCAGGCAATCCCCAAACACCAAGCCAACTCTGGGGTCTATACTTATTTCCTTGTTCCTTCTCATCCCAACCAAGATTGACTATGTGGCCCCAGCCAGTCAGATATTTCCTATTTTTCTCTTCCTTGTTCTTTATTCTTTATCCTTTACAAACTTCCTGCCTTCCACCCTATTTTGCAGTTCTCTGAATGATGACCATCTGCTTCATGAAGTGTTAAAGTTTATATCACCTAAATTGTCTTCTTTAACATGTGTTGGAGCAATTGAACATCCATAGGCAAAACAATGAATCTCTACCTAAATATCACACATTATACAAAAATTAACTCAAAATGGGTTACATATTTGAATGTAAAACATATACAACTTTTTCATTGGAGAAAATCTTTGAGATCTAGGGTTAGGCAAAGTGTTCTCAGACTTGACACCAAAATCATGATCCATAAAAAGAAAAAATTGTACTTCATAAAAATTAAAAATGCTTGTTCTGCAAAAGACCATGTCAAGAGGATGAACAAACAAGCTGCAGAATGGATGAAAATACTTGCAAACCACATATCTGACAAATAACTACTATCTAGACTGTATAAAGTATGCTCAAAACTCAACAGTAAATAACAAACAATCCAATTAGAAAATGGGCAAAAGATATGAAGAGACATTTCACTGAGGAGGATATACAGATGTCAAATAAGCCCCTGAAAAGATGTTCATCATCATTAGCAATTAGGGAAACGCAAAATCAAATCACAATAAGATATCACTTCACACCTATCTGAATAGCTAAAGTAAAAAATAGTGGCACCACCACATTTGTGACGATGCGGAGAAACTGGATCACTCATACATTGTCGGTGGGAATAGAAAATGGTACAGCCATTCTGGAAAACAATTTGTTAGTTTTTTAAAAAACTAAGCATGCAACTACTCTACAACCTAGTAATTGCACTCCTGCGCATTTATCGCAGAGAATGAAGATAGGTGCATGCAAAAATCTGCACAAGAATGCTTATAGCAGTTCATAATAGCCAACACTGGAAACAATCCAGATGTTCTTCAACATGTGACTAGTGAAATAAACTGAGGTGTATCCATACCATGGAATACTACTCAGCAATAAAAAGAAACATATTGATACACATACATGGGACAATCTACATGAATCTCTGGAGAATTATGCTGAGTGAAGAAAGCCAATTTAAAAAGTTACACACTATATGATTCCATTTATATAACATTCTTTTTTTGAGGAAGATTGGCCCTGTGCTAACATCTGTTGCCAATCTTCCTCTTGTTTCTCCTCAAAGCCCCAGTACATAGTTGTAGTGTCGTAGCTCTTTTATACGGGACGCTGCCCTCAGCACAGCTTGATGAGCGGTGAGTAGGTCCACACCCAGAATCCAAACCAGCAAACCCCGGTCTGCAGAAGCATAACCCACGAACTTAACCGCTATGCCACCTGGCCAGCCCTATATAACATTCTTGAAATGACAAAACTATAGAAATGAAGAACAGATTACTGGTTACCAGGGATTAAGGAAGGAGTAGAGGTGGGAGAGGAGTGAGCGTGGCTATAAAAGGGCAATATGAAGGACCCTCCGGTGGTGATGGAAATGTTCTATATCTTAACTGTATTATTGTCAATATCCTGGTCACGAGGTTGTACTATAGTTTTGCAAGATGTTACCATTAGGCGAAATTAGGTGAAGGGTACATAGGATCTCTCTGTATTATTTATTACAACTGCATGTGAATCTGCAATTACTATCTTGAAATTAAAAAATTAATTTAAAAAATCAGTAAGTAAAAAATTATTGCTCTCCACCCCCCAAATGGTAATAGTTATCATCAGAGGCAGATTTACCATGACACTAAGGGTAAGCTTTGGGGCCCACCTGCGCAGCCCCTGGAAGTGCTGGAAGTTACTGGGGATTTGTAATCAGAGTGTGCTAACTGGGGAGAAGCCAGATTGCAACAGAAAGCATTTCTGATAAATTGCCTAAAGAGGTTTCAGAAGAAAGGGACCTAAATTTCCAAGATTCCATACTGGGTGTTTTTTTTCTCATTCTAAATAAATATTAATATGTGTACCTAATTTTAGTGTTTACCTAATTTTAGAGTGTCTCAACAAGTACTTACAAAAGCTTCAGGCCCCACAAAACTCAGCTCTGCTCCTCCTTACCATACGTAGTGTCAGGGAGGGGAAATTCCCCCTTCTACCCTTCTTGTGTTCTCGTGGCTGGACTAATAATAAAATTGACACAAGACCAGATTAACAGGAGAATAACCCAGTTTAATATATCTTGGAGATCATAAAGAAATGACGCTCAGAGAGTGAACAAAGCAGGCAGTATGTCTATCTTTTACACAAGGAAACAATAAATTGGTGAGTAATGACAAGACAAAGAAACTTAGGTTTGGGGTACATAATAAGAGATGAATTTAAACAGAGTTTAGCCTTGAGGTAGTAAATTAGCCGTTTGTTTATGCAGGCTTCTCTGCCCTGAATTCCCTAGCTCTGGTGATAAGGATGTGGGGAGAGCACCTTTCACATGGGAGATTTATTTCCTGCTTTCAGAGGAGAGAGGAGGGTCAAAATGCTTTTTGTGGGCCAGCCCCGTGGCTTAGCGGTTGGGTGCGCGCGCTCCGCTGCTGGCAGCCCGGGTTCGGATCCCGGGCGAGCACCGCTTCTCTGGCCATGCTGAGGCCGCGGCCCACGTACAGCAACTAGAAGGATGTGTATCTATGAAATACAACTATCTACTGGGGCTTTGGGGGGAAAAAATAAATCAATAAAATCTTAAAAAAAATGCTTTTTGTTTTTGCATTGGCTGCTTCTCAAATAACTTTAAAGATTTTATTTATTTATTTTTTCCCCCCAAAGCCCCAGTAGATAGTTGTATTTCATAGATACACATCCTTCTAGTTGCTGTACGTGGGCCGCGGCCTCAGCATGGCCAGAGAAGCGGTGCTCGCCCGGGTTCTGAACACAGGCCGCCAGCAGCGGAGCGCGCGCACCCAACCGCTAAGCCACGGGGCGGCCCTCAAGTAACTTTAATTGAAAATAATCAATATGCCGTTGTGGGATATTTTTGGGTGGCCTGCCCTGGGCCCCAACAATAGCCTGGTGGCTAAGAACAAGGACCCTCCAGCCAGACTGCCTAAATTCAATCCTGGCTATTCTCACCAGGTGTGTGACCTTGGACAAGTTACTAGCCTCTCTGAGCCTGTTTCTTCACCTATAAAATGGGAACAATAAATCTACCTCATAGTTGTGAGCATAAATGAAGCGTATAAGTGCCTGGTAGTAAGTGCAAGCGCATACCCTTATTATTAGTGAGCACCTGAGTTGTGCCTGGCACAGTGTTGAGTACTTGGAGATACGTTAATTTACTTAATTCTGAGAATAACCCTGTGCGGAAGGTACTAATACAATGCACATTTTAGATATGAAGAAACTGAACTTTAGAGAGACTGAATTATTAAGTCTCTGAGATCAAGCCTGATTCCAAAAACCACATTTCCACCAACACGGTTTTGCCTAGCAAAGGAAGGCAGCTTCCTCCAAGACACCCCGGACCAAAACATCACGTCCCCTGGGGGCTCTCACTGCCGGAGCCCACCTCTTGGTAGGTCCTCCGCGCCGAATGACTCCCCCCACCCTGGGAGTGGGTGACTCCCAATTCCAGCCCGAAACCTCCGCTCCAGGGCCGGGTCAGGGGAGATGCAGACATGTGCGGCCTTTCATAATGTCCAGCCTGGGCCAGCCCGGTGGCTTAGCGATTGGGTGCGGCGCTCCGCTGCTGGCGGCCCGGTTCGGATGCTGGGTGCGCACCGACGGGCAGCTTCTGCGGCCATGCTGAGGCCGCGTCCCACATACAGCAACTAGAAGGATGTACAACTATGACATACAACTATCTACTGGGGCTTTGGGGGAAAAATTTTAATTAATTAAAAGAAAAAAGAAGCATAATGCCCAGCCTTCCGCAGACAGGTGGCAACTCCCCTGCGGCCCAGTCTGGTGCAAATCGTCTTTCCAGTTGCTGACGGGCCAGCTCACCGGCCTCCGACATACGCCAGGGACCAGAGCCAGAGTCCCACCCGCGGGCACAAAACTCGCGCGCCGCCCTGCGCACGCCCCTCGCCTCGCCCAACCGCTCCCGCCGCTGTGGGCCCCGCCTTCCCCTAGGTCCCGCCTCCCAGCGGGGCCGCTCCGCCTCTCCAGCTCCAGAGCCCCGCCCCACGGCGGCCGCAGCTCTAGGCCCGCCCCCTTCCTTGGGTCGCGAGCGCCGAGCGCTTCGAACGCAGCCAATGGGTGGTGTGGCGGCAGCACGGCGGGAGGTTCGATTGACAGAGCCTGGCGGGTCCGGAGCGCCCTGGAGGCTGTTAACGCGCGCCTTGGGAAGAGGAAGGTTAAGCCCGCGGGAGTGCATCTCTGCCGCTCTTTCCAGCCCCGCCTGGGATTCCCCTCCCAAGCGCGGGTCTTTTACGTGTCCTGCCTGGATCCCTGCCCTGCCTCCCTCAGTCTGGACCTGCCATCCGCGCTCCAGACTGGGAAATCCTCCTTCTCCGGACTCGGGCGCCTCGCCCTCCCCAGGCCTCGGATTTTCACTCCAGCCTCTCTCTCTCTCTCCTGGCCTGCAGTTACCTCCCTCCCCTCAGGTATCTCTCCCCACCCCCATTCACGTCCACCTGGGACCATTATCCCGACCCCACCTGTCTCCTGCCCCCACCCCAGACCTCTATCTACTCTTCTCTGCTTGGACATTTCCTCTTTGGCCTGCTTTCCTGCCTTGGCTAATTGGCGACCGACACTCTTACAGTTTGGGCCCAAACCCTAGCCCCTGCCTGGGTTCCCTCCATCCGTGCTCCCTCTTTAATTAGCCCATCCTCTCAGTATTACAGCAGCCCGCTCTTTACCAGGCTCTGCTTCTGCACTCTCAGCTGCTGGGTGCCTTTGAACTTTGACTGATGGATACTTGAGGTCTTATGCTCCTGGCCCCAGGATGGTAAGTGTGGGCCTAGGGGAGACTGTGGGTAGCCTTGTGTTTGGCTGTAATGGGCTCAGGCTGCAGGATCCATGCAGGTACTTAGTTTTCGTTCTCCCCTTAACAGAGGAGGAGCTTAGCTCCTAGCCAGCTGGCCAAGAGAAAACCGGAAGGCAGACCATTTGCTGATGAAGACTGGCGGCCTGAGGCAGTGGTGAGTACTCTGCCCTCAAGAGGATAAGGAAGGTGGGCATGTAGGGCCTCCAGCCGAAAGGAATCCTGATCTTGGTTTCTGGGGTTACATGGAATGAACCTGGTCACCTCCAGAAGCCTCTTCCATATGTTCTGTAGTTCTGTCTCTGTAGAGGCTTCTGGCGCCTCTTTCATAGGTGCTTACTATGTGTCAGGCATTGGACAAGATCAATAAAATCTTTGTCTTCAAGGTGCTTTCGAGAAGCTAATATAGCCTCAATTTTTCTGGTAAGAAGAGGTGTTCCAAAGCAAAAGAGCAGGTTGGTTTGGGCCCTTTGTCTCCCTTGGAAAAAAAGGGCTCCCCAGCAGCAACTAGCAGTTTGCTCTTTTGCTCTTTGTCCCCTGCCCAATGTCACAGACCAGTAGAGTGTACTTGGCCTACCTTAGGGTCCTGAGCTCGTTTAGGCCTAGATTGGAGGGGTGGTGCCCCTCCAGTCCCTGCTAATATTCAAGTACAGTGTGTTTGACTTTGGACTGGGCCCTGTGCTCTGCTCCTTGACTTGGAGGCTTGCTGGGGCTGGCTGTGGGCAGGACCTATGTAAACCAAAATCAATAGGGCAATGGAGCATGTACTTCAGAGAGAGAGCAGTTCAAGAAGCAAGGGATTGGGGCCGGCCCCATAGCTTAGCGGTTAAGTGTGCGCGCTCCGCTGCTGGCGGCCCGGGTTCGGATTCTGGGCGCGCACCGATGCACTGCTTCTCCGGCCATGCTGAGGCCGCGTCCCACGTACAGCAACTAGAAGGATGTGCAGCTATGACATACAACTATCTACTGGGGCTTTGGGTAAAAAAAAAAAAGAAGAAGCAAGGGCTTGGCCATGGAACTTTAGAGGAAGAGATTAGCTAAGGAAGGTCTAGAAGGTGATTTTGGGCAGGGGTAGTATATGAGTAAAAGCATGTGTTGAGAGGGGAAGGGGCCTGGTGTTTGTTTCAGGTGTGTCTTACAGGATCATTGAAGCTTCAGATAGCTTGGCAAGCTGGTACAAGTGGGTTCTTGCCTGATGGCTTGGTAGCACTTGCTCTGTAAGTTGCACCGCTGGTGTGTAGGAGCTCCTCTACCTGTGAGAGAGGCACATTGGCTGCCCCGTGCCACTTACATAGGTCTCAGACTTGAACTTCGGGCAGCACTTGGTGCAGCTGGGTCATAAATGGTGCTGTCTGCTGCTGGTTGCTCCTGAAAATGCTTTTGGTGCTGGTGTCCTCACTGCCATGGTGTGGACTGACTGGGGAGTGACCTCAGTGGCCCAGGAGTTGGGTGCAGCATACTCTTGTCCCTTCTTTGGGAAACTCAGGGAGGGAAGCAAAGGGTTGCTCAATCGTTCCTTGGGGTCTTTGGAGTGTAGATTTGGAGGGAGCATGACTCCATGCTACTGGTGAACTTGCCCTTCACAGGCCCACATCATTCACCTCTGCTAGTGTCCCTTTTCACATTAGGCAAGTTCTTTTTTTTTTTGGTGAGGAAGGTTGTCGCTGAGCTAACATCTGTGCCCATCTTCCTCTATTTTGTATGTGGGATGCCCCCACAGCATGGCTTGATGAGCGCTGCATAGGTGTGCGCCTGGGATCTGAACCTGCAATCCCCGGGCTGCCGCAGTGGAGCAGGCGAACTTAACCTCTATGCCACCGGGCCAGACCCAAGTTCTTTAACCTCATTAAGCTCTAGTTTTCTCACCTGTTAAATAAGGATGATAATAAACCTATATCATAGTATTACTTTGAAGATGATACATGATAATATATGTGAAGAAAGAGTTTAACAGTGCCTGGTGCTTAATAAGCATTTTATTTTATTTTTTTAAATTTTATTTCTTTATTTATTTCTCCCCCCAAAGCCCCAGTGGATAATTGTATGTCATAGCTGCACATCCTTCTAGTTGCTGTATGTGGGACGCGGCCTCAGCATGGCCGGAGAAGCGGTGCATCGGTGTGCGCCCAGGATCTGAACCCGGGCCGCCAGCAGCAGAGCGCGCGCACTTAACCACTAAGCCACGGGGCCGGCCCAATAAGCATTTTATTTTTTTATTTTTTATTTTTTTAAAGATTTTATTTATTTATTATTTTTACCCCCAAAGCCCCAGTAGATAGTTGTATGTCATAGCTGCACATCCTTCTAGTTGCTGTATGTGGGACGCGGCCTCAGCATGGCCGGAGAAGCGGTGAGTCGGTGCGCGCCCGGGATCCGAACCCGGGCCGCCAGCAGCGGAGTGCACGCACTTAACCGCTAAGCCACGGGGCCGGCCCCCAATAAGCATTTTAAATATTAGTTGCCATTGTGGTGAACTCTGTGGCCTTCCAGACTTCACCTTCAATACTCTCTCCTAGACTCCTAAGAAACGGAAATCCAGCAGTGAGACACAGACCCAGGAGTGTTTCCTGTCTCCTTTTCGGAAACCTTTGACTCAGCTAACCAATCGGCCACCCTGTCTGGACAGTAGTCAACATGTAAGTCGGAATTACCACCTGCCAATGTATGCATGTGTGCTGTGGTTTTGCATATGGACACTCCAACCCCTGGTGACTCCGCCAGTGCTGTACAGTGGCCAGCAGACAGGCTTCGGGGGAAGCTTTGAGACCTGGCCTCTTTCCTTAGAGATGTGTGCCTGACTTGGAGTCCCCCTTGTTTATAGGTACTTGGGCACCAGATCTCAGGTGGCTCAGATTCCAGAGGAAAGGAGGGTATGGGTGAGGGAAGGCCATGGCAGGGTGTTGGAACCAGGATCCTCATGCTGGCTCAGTGTCTGACTCTGCATATGGCTGTAGGGAGTACCAGAGTCCTATAGCTTTCACGTGTTTCCTCTAGTAAAATCAGTCATCTCCAGGGCAGGTTCTGTGCATTAGCTCATGTAATTCTCTCTCTCTCTCTCTCTCTTTTTTTTTTTTTTTGTGAGGAAGATTAGGCCTGAGCTAACATCTGTTGCCAATCCTCCTCTTTTTTTTTGCTGAGGAGGACTGGTCTTGGGATAACATCCGTGCCCATCTTCCTCTACTTTATATGGGATGCCGCCACAGCATGGCTTGACAAGCGGTGCATCCGTGCGTGCCTGCCATCCGGGCCCGGGCGTGCCTGCCATCCGGGCCCGGGCCGCCGCAGCAGGGCGCGCCGTTGCGCGAACTTAACCGCTACACCACTGGGCCGGCCCCTGTAATTCTCATTTTTTAAGATGAGGAAGCTGAGTCTCAGAGGGGTTAACTAATTTGCCTAAAGTTTCAAAGTAGTCAGATCTGCCTAGCTCCAAAGCTTTTTACCACCAAGCTTTCTGAGGGACAGTGATTTTGAGCTCTGTGCCTTTGGAATTTCTTTAGTGATAAGAGCACCAAGGGTGTCTTTTGTTATTCATAACAAGCCCCTTTCAACCACACCTGAGTTTACTTGAATGAGATGCCCTTTGTAAAGCACCTAACCTTGGGGGCTGCTTGTCAGGGGAACCAAGCCTATGATTAGAGGGTTGGAACCCTGACCTCTGGGGAGGGGAGAAAGGCTGGAGGTTGGGTTCAATCACCACTGGCCAATGATTTAATCATTGTAATGAAGTCTCCATAAAAAAACCCCAAAGGACAGGGGTTTGGAGAGCTTCTGGGTTGGCAAACAGGAATGCATCCGTCTGCAGGGAGGCTGGTGCACCCTGTCCTTTGGGACAGAAGCTCTTGTGCCCTGGACCCTTTCAGACCTCGTTCTGTGTATCTCTTCATCTGGCTATTCATTCATATTCTTTAATATCCTTTGTGATAAACCAGTAATCTAGTAAGTAAACTGTATTCCTGAGTTCCGTGAGCCACTCTGGCAAATTAATTGAACCCGAGGAGGGGGTTGTGGGAACCTCTGACTTATAGCCTGTTGGTCAGAAGTACAGGTAACAACCTACACTTGGGATTGGCATTTGAAGTAGGGAGTGGGTGAAACAGTCTTGTGGGACAGAACGCTTAACCTGTAGGATCTGATGCTTGCTCCAGGTAGATAGTGTCAGAATTGAGGTAGAGTGTAGAACTCCCAGGTGGTGTTGAAGAATTACGCTGTGTGGAAAACGCACATATCTGGTGTCAGTTGTGAAGTGTTGTGGTAGAGAATTGAGAGTAGAGGAGACACGCAGGAGTGTATGTTTCCTTTACAGGGATGTTTTGAAGGAAAGATGGGAATCCGTAATGAAGGTTAGTTATTTGTGCATTCAGCAGACATTTTCATGTAGTAGTTGATAAATACAAAAGAATACATATATATAACATATGTAAGATATAAAACACAAAATAAGCACCTGTAAACCCACCATCCAGGACTAGAACATTATCAAAGCCATAATCCCTTTTCCCGTCCCCAGAGGTAACAGCTATCCTGGATTATGTTCATCATCCCTTGCTTTTTGTGATAGTTTTACCATATGTATATAATTCACTAAGTAATACATTGTTTGTTTCTTGAGCTTTAAAAATGGTGTGTAGTCCTCTGGGACTGTCTTCATTCAGGATTCATTCAAGTTGTCCGATGTAACTATATAACATAAGTGCAGGTGTGGTGAGAGTACACAGTAGGGGGGCTCACGGTCTGGAGGTTGGTGAAGACCTGAATCTGAGGGATTTGCTGATTAGGTTGAGTCCTGAAGGATATGAGAGTTCAGTCAGGTCAAGAACGTGGGAAATGTTCTAGATAGAGGGAAGAGCCTCTGTGAAAGCGGTGAAGGAAGGGGTCCAAAAGACAAAAGTGCCTTGGGCCCACAAAGGTCATACTGCAGCCTTGGAGATGAGGACGTTAGCCTTAGACACCATGAGTGTGAAGTCCTGTAGGATGGCTGGGATTGGAGGTGGTTGCAAATGGGGATATGGAGTGTAGGAGGAAGGTATGGACTGGAAATAGTTTTGGGGTCGTTAGCGTAGAGATAATATTTGATACCTCTGAAGTATTTTGGAGTGTCAGGGTGGGTGTACAGTCAGAAAAGCTGAAGACTGAGCCCTGAGGAACACTGACTTTTGAGGGGGTTAAGCAGAGGAAGAAGAGCCCATTAGGGGACTCTTATGAGGTCCCAGAGAAGTGGAATAGTGGGAGAATGGTGTCATGGAAGTCAAAGGCAGAGAATATTTGAGAAGGAGGGGCCAACTTTGCCTAATAAGATAAGGATAGAAACATGTCCATTGGAATTAGGGTCATGTAGGCCATTGGTGATCTTGGCCAGAGTCATTTCAGAGGAGTGAAAGGGGCAGAAGATAGCTGTGAGGTGTCGGAGATAAGGAAGGGGAGACAGAAAACTCTTTCTAGAAGTTGGAAAAGGAGGAGATAAGAGGTCAAAAGAATTTTTGTTTTTAAGATAGTTAAGCATGTTGTAAATGCTGCTGAGAAAGCTAGTAGAGAGGGAGAGTTTGAGATACAGGAGAGATAAGGCAGAACTGATAGAGTGAAGCTCTGTAGAAGAGGGAGGTTTTGACCTTGGTGGGGAGGAGGAATACTCACCCTCTTCTATCAGAAGGAAAAGGTGGTAAACTAAATGAACAAAGGGAGAGCAGGCTGTCTCGCCTGCCTTTGTCAGAGTCTAGTGAGCAGTATCAGGCCAGATTCCCCAAGGCTGGCTATTGCAAGTCTCTTGGGCTGTGCCCTCAGACATTTTTGGCCCGGGTCCTTGCAATTCTATGCTAGTTGCACAAGCCCACAGTTCTCCCTGCAGAACCTGTGGCTCCTGGGTTTTATTGAAAGGCTTGTCAAATTTGGAGCATAAATTCTTGGCTATTCAGAGCCTGAAATCTAGCTTTCTATATTGATAATCTTGAAAATAATATTTCAGTTTCAGAATTGAAAGCAGAATTGATACCAAATTGAAGAGTCCATCTCCTTCCTTTTCCTCTCCTTTGACTTAAGGGTAACTTTTTGTTAGCATTTTTCATAGATGGTTTTCTCATTATCATTGCTATTCATAATTATAATAACATGGTAACTAAAAATAGTCAATAAAAATTTTTATTCAGCTGCAAAGAAATATGCAAATAAAGAGTTGGGTCTTTCTCCAACCCTGCCCTTGTCATGTTGTTTAGTGTGATAATGACGTTCAGTTCTCCACATTCCTTTTCTGTCTTCCAATGGATCACCAGTATTCATTACATTTTTCCTATTTGAAGTACATTGAGTTTTTAGAAATTTATAATGATCTTTATAGAAATAGGTCAGAATACACAGGTAAAAAATTCAGGGCAAGACAGGCTTGCTTTTTTTTTCTATTAAGCTACCTTTTTGCCAGAGGGGAGTTTTTTCCATCACTTCTTTTTCCCTAATGTATTCCCATTAAAACTACCTTTAGGGTTTCTGCTCTTGTTTTCTCTTTGCTCTCTTGGGTTCCAGCTCTTTTTTTGTTTGGGTTCACAGGCTATTGTAATTCTTCACAGGGCTCAGGTGTGTATAGGCCAAAACTGTGATGGGAGTTGTCAGAGTTAGCTCAGGAACTGGTGCCATGGACTCTCCTGCCTCCTCTCTGCCCCACCCCAGCCCCATAGCCCAGTGCTGATTCCAGGCTTCCTGCAAGCCCTGAGGTAAAGGCAGCAAGGGCACCCTTCTCTGGGACCTACATGTGTTTGTTTCCTGTCACCTTTGTCCCACTTGATTTTTCTTGGTGATAGGCTTGCCCTTTCTCTTACGTCCCCTTTGTCACGTTGTTCTCTCTCTTGTGCTTTCCCATGGCAGGAAGCTGCTGAGTCTGGGCTGATCCACGTGGCTATACTCAAACAGGTTGGGTTAGGAGGCCATATAGCCCACTGGTTACAAGAAAGGGCCCTAGAATCAAGAAAGTCCTGTATCTGTCATGGCTGTGTGACTTGGGAAAGTGACTTAACCACTCTAAGCCTCAATTTGCTCATCTGTAAAATGGGGATACCAGTAATACATGGACCTCACAGGTCTGTCAGTAAGGATTAAATGATAATGTGAATGCAAGGGGCTTAGCACTGCATCTCGCGTACATTGTTAGCCATCATTATTGTTGTCATTTTTGCCTTTGTTAATTTTATTTTACTAATACTACTGCTCCTGTTGCTACCATTACTCTTTGAAGGGCTGTTTAATTCCCAAGGAGGCTGATGTAGGAATTGGTGTGGGAATTAGATGCAGTAGACAGAATTGATATGACAAAAAAAGAGTTGTGAGGTATGCTTGGGAAGATGTAGCCCTATAGGACAGTGGTTGAACCAGACATTGGATTTCCCTGTTAGTACTGGGGTTGGGTAAGTTTGTGGTGCTTTCTTTTTAAGGTGCTGCACCCTAGGGAATAGCCAGGTGTCCTCACTGGTGTGGTCTTTCATGAGCTAATGAGTCTGAGCCTTCTGGTTGGTTGACTGAGGCTCAGCACTTCCAATGGCACTGTGCTGTCCCTGGGTATTTGTAAAATCTTATGTAAAGCCTTAAAGATGGAGGCTGTTGTACAAAATCTAATAACCGAATATGGAGCACATCTTATGTTCTACTTACATCTGAATGAAACATAATCAAAATACAATGCTCTGAATGTATTACGATGCTTAAATAGGCATTTTAGACTGCATTTGTAAAAATATTGTCCCATAACATCTCCAATCAGTCCTGAATTCCTGTTTCTTCTTCTTTTAAGGAAGCATTTATTCGAAGCATTTTGTCAAAGCCTTTCAAAATCCCCATTCCAAACTATCAAGGTAAAAATGGAGGCTATTCTGTTTTTTGAATCAGTCATGTGTGAATGTGCCTGAATAGATAAAAAACCTCCGCTTTAGTAAATACAAGCTTAGCTTGGAATTGAAGATGTTAATCCAGTGGTGACTATGTATGGGGTGACCCTCCTGAGGCCTGCATGAAGGCTGTGTTTGGTG
This sequence comes from Ceratotherium simum simum, assembly GCF_057802395.1. NCBI lineage: Eukaryota > Metazoa > Chordata > Mammalia > Perissodactyla > Rhinocerotidae > Ceratotherium > Ceratotherium simum. The sequence continues at coordinate 12,699,878 of NC_141921.1, read as the reverse complement.
GCTTCAGCAAGGGCTGCCAAGAGTAACTGCCCCTCATCTGCTTGGTGGGGATGTGCCAGAGCTCAGGAAGCTCCTGGTGGGCCAGAGTGGCTGATGGACCCAGGCTTCATTCAGTCCAGGCGAGTTCAGTAGCCTCTCCTTTATGAGGTTGACTCTGTTGGAAGCCTAGGTCCTACAGACTTTGCCCCTGTCCTGTGTAGGGCATAGCATTGTGTTAAAACTGGGACTGGGGAGGGAGGAGGCCAGCTCTCAAGAACTCTCAGTCTTGAAAGACCCCTGTAGGGTTTCAGACCTTTCTAGAATTGATTTGAGTTGAGATGAACAAGATCTCGCCCCCTAGAAGTTTGTAGTTGAACGGGAGAAGTAAAATGGGAAAAACTTGTCTGAGCCAGACTGGGATAATGGTCAGGTGGAGGTGCCCAAACTGGGCTTGGAGAGGTTCTGGGAGAGAGAGGGTCATATGGGAGCTTAGGAGAGGTTGTGTAAAGGATAGGTGTTTGAGCTGCGCCTGCTGGAGCTACTCAGCACAGAGGCTCAGGTGACAGATTGTTGATTTCTAGGTCCTCTGGGCTCTCGAGCATTGGGCCTCAAAAGGGCTGGGGTCCGCCGGGCTCTCCACGACCCCCTGGACGAAGGTGCCTTGGTTCTGTACGAGCCTCCTCCACTGAGCGCCCATGACCAGCTGAAGCTTGACAAGTATGTGCGTTGGTATTTCTTGAGCAGTTCTGGTCCTCTGTAAGTACACATACCTGAGAGGGCAGAGGGCATTTTGGTGTGATTTCTCCTTGGGATTGGCATATGTTTTCGGAGTGCTGCCTTGACTACTGCACCATCCAGAGAGTAGGTAGGTGGGCAAGGAGAGTGCCTGGGGAAGAGCGTGTGGTCGCGTCCAGTTGGTGGGGGTTCCTTACCCCTTCCAGCCAGGCTCACTCAGGGGAGCAAGAAGGGTTGAGGTGATGGCATAGGGAACCCATCCCCCCTCCTAATTTTCTAACTCCTGGAGTGGGATTTGCTATGGTTTGATTATCAGGCCAAGAAGGTCCTTTCTTAGTCAACTGCCTCTGTGGCCTCTGGATGAGCAGGACACAACTTTCTTAGGACTTGCCCTTGCTCATGTCTGAGCTCCATTTTCTTTGCTGTGTTTTCTCAGGGAAAAACTCCCTGTCCATGTGGTCGTTGATCCTATTCTCAGTAAGGTCTTGCGGCCTCACCAGAGAGAGGTAAATGGGGGTGGGGAGAATGAGGTATGGGCTAAGGGGCTGAGCCTGGGAGGCTGCCATCTCTGTGGCAGCAGCAATGTGGATGTCAAAGTAGGCTAAGTGCTGTTATTCTCCAGGGAGTGAAGTTCCTGTGGGAGTGTGTCACCAGTCGGCGCATCCCTGGCAGCCACGGCTGCATCATGGCTGATGAGATGGGACTGGGCAAGACACTGCAGTGCATTACGTTGATGTGGACGCTTTTGCGCCAGAGTCCAGAGTGCAAGCCAGAAATTGACAAGGCAGTGGTGGTGTCGCCCTCCAGCCTAGTGAAGAACTGGTACAATGAAGTTGGGAAGTGGCTTGGAGGGAGGATCCAACCTCTGGCCATCGACGGAGGCTCTAAGGATGAGATAGACCAAAAGCTGGGTACGGAGGCTTAACAAAGATGGTTGCACTTTTCCACAAAACCTGCTCCTTTCTTATGTGTATACTCGCGGATGGCCAGGGTTGAGGGCAATGAAGGGGTGGAAGAGAAGAGAATTCCCATGGAATCTAGTTGAAATAGTCAGTTATTTCCAGGCTAAATTAAAGAGCTGTGAAACTGGTTTTTTCTTTAAGATATTCTAAGATTTGTCCCTTTGACAACTTTTCTGTTGTAGAAGGATTCATGAACCAGCGTGGAGCCAGAGTGCCTTCTCCCATCCTCATCATTTCCTATGAGACATTCCGCCTTCATGTTGGAGTCCTCCAGAAAGGCAGTGTTGGACTGGTCATATGTGACGAGGTACTTGACTCTTAGCAGTCTATGTGGTAGGAGAAAGTCTGTCAAAGTCTCCTCACTGAGCACTGCCATCCAAGGGCTGTGCCAGTCACTGGGAAATGCTGAGGACAGCATGTTGCCTCAGAAGGCAATTGAGAGGGAGATCCCAAGATACCAGTCTGCCAAAAGAGGGAGTAAGCAGTGCTTGGAACTCGGAGGTGGGTGAGGTGCTGTGGACTGATTGGTTTTGTTGCCTCCAGACAGTATTCCTAGATCTAAGAAGGACTTTGAAGGGTGGGAGAGATTTGGATGGGTGGAGAGACATGGTACAGTGTTTAGGGGAACAGGGTCTAGGGTTAGAGAGACCTTTATTCAAATCCTGCTCTACCACTTACTGGTAATACGACCTTGGACAAGTTACTTAATCACCTGAGCTTCTGTTTTTGTGTCAGTAAAATGGAGTGATAATATCTGCCTCGTGAGATTATTGTGAGGATTAAATGAGGTGATTGAGGGAAAGCTCTTATCATAGTCATAAGACTTTGGTAAATGTCAGCTCTGGTTTTTATTCTGGGTTGGGGGGGACTCATGATCAGAAGCACAGAGATAGGAAAGCCCAGTGTGGACAATCCATATACCTTACAGTAATCTGTGTTGATTCTCTAGGACTAAGGGAAATATGGCAGTAGGTACTTCCAGGCCTTTTCCAGCACTATGCATGAATGGTGGTAGACATGCTACTGCTTGGAAAGGAGTGATGGTGGGGCCGGCCCCGTGGCTTAGTGGTTGAGTGCGCGTGCTCCGCTGCTGGTGGCCCGGGTTCGGATCCCGGGTGCACACTGACGCACCGCTTCTCCGGCCATGCCGAGGCCGCGTCCCACATACAGCAACTAGAAGGATGTGCAGCTATGACATACAACTATCTACTGGGCCTTTGGGGGAAAAAGTAAAATAAATAAATAGAATTATAAAAAAAAAAAAGAAAGGAGTGATGGTGGCTGGGAGCTTCCTAGTGTAAAGAATTTTCCAGGACTCCAGGGAGCTTGCCTACCCTGAGGCTGCTGTCATTGTTTGCATTTCTTGGGAGAGTTAAGGTCACTTTGCACATCCTTGGAGCTCTAGTGGAGACCAGGTGGCTGAAAGATTTGGCCCTATCTGTCAACTGATTGACAGGCTTGACTGTGCTCTGGGGACTATAGATTAGCCCAGTATCTGAGGGTCTTTTGGGAGAGGACAGAGAAGAAAAGCTTACTTTGGGGTGCCTTACTTGCTAGTTGTGAGCTATTTGTCCTTAAGAAGAATCAGTCATTGTATGGCATGTCTGCCAACTTCTGATACCCTGATAGGCTGTTCTTTCTGGTAGGAGTAAGGGATTTAGCAGGTTGAGGTGGGGTATGTGTGTGACCACCTTGTGCAGCTCAGGGCCCTGGCATTTGCTTTATCACCATGGAGGGGGACTGTGCCAGGAGCCTGGTCCAGAGGCCAGGGCATTGAATAGGAAGGCAGGCTGTAGCTGTCAAGCCCTTGAGGACTGAGGGACATCTAAATTTTCTTCTGCTCTGTAGCATTCCTTTTCTTCCTCACTCTGTCCTGTTTCCTGAACTGGCTCTGCAGGGCACAAGGGGCAAGGCTGCTTCTTGCCACACTGCAGCCCCCTGACCCTCCCTTCTACTCATCTACCTTTTATTTGTCGGCAGTTTGTCAGTTATCAGAGACCTGAGGAAGCCAAAACTCTGAAAGATAACCTACTCTAAGAGGAGAGAGTTTGTCCTGTTCAGACCCTGGAAAGGGAAGTTGCCACCCCAGGCTTTCATGTTCCCCGAACCCATAGCGCTTCCTCCCAGCTGATGGTTCTCTCTGGAACACACAGTTATGCATAATAACTCTGTACAAAATCCTTGATCCTCACAGTAATCTGAGTTAGGCGGGGCAAGTCAAAAGGCTTGGGATCAGCCCTGGCTGTGCTGCTTGTAAGCATGATTGTGCAGATGAGTCTGCTGTGAAACTCAGTTTCCTTGTCTAGAGGGTAGATGGCACAGGGTCTACCTGAAAAGGACGTGATCCGGATCAAGAGAGAGGATATATGGAAGCCTTTTGTAACATGTACGAATAGGGAAGGGATTGACATCATCGTCATCTCAGTTTTGGAGATTAGGACACCAGCTCAGGGAAGTGCAGTGACTTGCTCAGGTCTACCCAGTGAGTACATAGTGAACTGGGACTTGAATTCAGGTCTGAGGTTTCCAGTCCTGGCTCTCTTTCCTATCTCTTACTGCCTTGGATATAACCCAAAGCTTGGTGTGGGAAGAAGCTTGGCTTAGGTATGGAAGGACTATCCTTGTGTGCCTCATCCAGACCCATGTATGTTCCTTTACAAGTGCTAGACCCCAAAACAAGTCAGATGAAAGATGCTGGGGAAATGCATAAAAAAACAAAAATGCTACTCATAGGACTCATGTTTCAGAGAGAGAAGTGTGGTGTTTAATCTTGGTATCATTTTTTGTTTTTAAAAAGAATAAATTGTGGGGCTGGCCCCATGGCCTAGTGGTTGAGTTCGGCATGCTCTGGTTCGGTGGCCTGGGTTCACGGGTTCATATCCTGGGCGTGGGCCTACACCACTTGTCAGCCATGCTGCGGTGGCAACCTCCATACAAAATAGAGGAAGATTGGCACAGATGTTAGCTCAGGGCGAATCTTCCTCAGCAAAAAAAAAAAAAAAAAAAGAAGAAGAAGAAGAAAAGAAGAAAAAGGATAAATTGAGAACTCTGCTAGAACAGAAATTCAGCAGCAGCTTATAAATAAGAGCTTTGACCACTCTTCATTGGGCCAAATGTTTAATTTGCTGACATGCCAGAGTTTGGGTTTTAATTTCATGGGTGATGGTGGCAGGAGCTGGGTCTGGAGCCAGGGAGGTCCCATAGGGAGCTGGGGTTGGCTTTCTCTTCCACAGAGACCCACAGGGATACTGTGCCAGCCCAGTTCATTCACTGGGTTATTTATTAAGGGCCTGTTATATGTCAGGCCCTGAGGATCCTATGATGCCTGCCCTCAGGGAGCTTCAGTTAGAGGGAGCCAAGTGTTGATGCCCGTTTTCTTAGGGCCTTTTGGGTAATTGCTTCATAAGTTTCACGTTTCATTTTCCTCTTCAGCTCAAAAGTCTCCGCCTTCTGTTTCAGGGCTAGTGCTTGGAGCCTCCAGTCATTTTTAATTCAATTTAATTTTTTTTTTTTTTTGGATGTCTTAAAAATTTTTTTTTAATTGAAGATAATTGACACAACACTGTGTTAGTTTTAGGTGTACAACATCCAGTCATTTTTTAAAATTTAAAATTCTATGTCTAATTTTTTAATAGCAATGTTGGTTATTCATTCATTCTTTCATTCAGCAAGCATTCACTGAACAGTGCTCTCTGTGGGGCTCTGTCCTATGCACTGAAGTTATAAAGGCACATCTGACATGGTCTCTGCCTTAAGAAAAGAAGTTCCTGCCCAGGTGAGGAGAGAAAGTATAGTAGAGAGTGATTAGTACTCTAGTCTACAGAGCGGTAGATGAGAGGCAGAGTAGCACAGTGCCCAGACTTTGGAATCATACAGACCTGAGTTCAAATCCAAGTTCTGCTACCTTCTACCAGCTTGATTTTGTATAATTTTATTTATTTATTTTTTTCCCCCCAAAGCCCCAGTAGATAGTTGTATGTCATAGCTGCACAGCCTTCTAGTTGCTGTATGTGGGACGCGGCCTCAGCATGGCCGGAGAAGCGGCGCATCAGTGTGCACCCGGGATCCAAACCCGGGCCGCCAGCAGCAGAGCGCGTGCACCTAATGGCTAAGCCACGGGGCCGGCCCTACCAGCTTGATTTTGGATAACTGTTCACCTCTCTGAACCTCAGTTTCTCTAAAATTGGTGTTATAATTTCCACTCATCTGATTGTTATCTGGATTATAGAAGAGAATATAGGTAAAGAGCTTAGTACAGTGCCTGGCACATTAAAAGGATTCAGTAAATAGCTATTATGTACAGAGTGCCATAGGAGCACAGAGGTGAGAGAGACCACCAGCCTGGGGTCCTTGAGGAAGGCTTTGCGTAGGAGATGACATTGGATGAATTTGCCTGTGGAAGAGAATTCTGAGCAGAGGAGTGGCATGGGTGAAGAGACCTAGGAAATGCAGTGTTAGGAGTGGTGAGGAGTTATGGCTTCCTGGACTGTGACAAGCTGTGGAGAGGGTCAGAGAAGTTTGCTGGGGCCTTATTGAGAAATGCTAAGCTAGTGAGCTTGGACTTGATCCGATAGATAGGAGAGTCAGTGGAGGGGTCTGTGTTTAATTGTATTGTGCAAGGCTGACTTATTTGTTCATTCTTTCACTTGTGGTTGTGTTTTGTATGCCTTGCCCAGTGAGGGGCTGAATAGGAGCCGGAGATAGATCACAGGCCTGATCTTGCCCATGTGGGGAAAGAGGGAAGCTGATAGGGTCCTTTACTATTTTCTTGAAAAAGACTTAAAAGAGAGAAGTAACGGAGGTGTGTACGGGGGATGGGTAACAGGGAGAGTAGGGATTGGGGAAATGATGCAAAAGGAGCAGAGAGACTCTTTGTTTAGTGTATGAGCTGTGTGGATTCTGTGGGAAGAGGGAAGGAGGAGCCTGGGCCAAGTCCCTTTAGCACTGACAGCCCAGACATGGCCTGAGACTAATACAGAAGGCATCTGGCTCAGGAGATTCTGAGTTGGTTGGGCTGGTGGGCTGGGGAGGATTCCCTGAAAACACAGGTCTCTAACATGGCCGCAGGATCTCTGAGGATAGGCAGGCTGCTAAGACTCTGGAGGTTGGGGCAGGGATGATGAGAGGAGGAAACAATCTTTGCTTTATGGATGTAGCACTGGTCTGGAAACTGAAGGTCTGTCTCTTGAGCCTGACATTTCTCCGCAAGCATGTGGGTACACTCTTACTCTCGATGCCCCCTGCCCAGTTCCCAAGGCCCAAGGGCCTGTAACGTTTCTGATTCCTCTTTTCCTGTATACATAAGACTGCTACCATTAGGGATGTCACATTGTGCCCAAGCCTAAGTGAGAATTAATTTCCCTGCAGGGACACAGGCTCAAGAACTCTGAGAATCAAACTTACCAGGCCCTGGACAGCTTGAACACCAGCCGACGAGTGCTCATCTCTGGGACCCCCATCCAGAATGATCTCCTTGAGTATTTCAGCTTGGTGCATTTTGTTAATTCAGGCATCCTGGGTAAGAATCCAGCCTTGTTTGCTACATTGGAGAGGAGCCTTGCCTTGGCCTTGGGAATGTAACTCTAGGTGAGGAGAGAAGGCTAGTGGGCCACTAGGCACTCTTGTAGGAAGACTTCTCTTGTCAGGGAGTAGCAAAGCCATTGGGTGACCTTGGCTCTGCTGAGCAACTCAGCAAGGCCTACTCTGGCTATTTTGCCACTGCAGAGGTGGCAGGGGCTCTGCAGGGCATGGTGTCACTATGAGCTGGAGGTGGAAACATTACCCCCAGGGATTTTTCTCGTTACATCCTAGCTGCCCCACAAGAGCTCTGGCCTCAGACCAGACTCTGTCTTGGGCGGTTTTCTGTTTGTTTTTTTTTTTAACCATTTTTTAATGTATAATTCAGTGTCATTAAGTATGTTTACCTTGCTATGCAGCCATCACCACTCTCCATCTCCAGAACTTTGTTCATCTTGCAAAACTGAAACTCTACCCTTTAAACAATAATTGCTGGGGCCACCCAGTGGCGCAAGTGGTTAAGCGTGCACACTCCGCTGTGGCAGCCCAGGGTTCACAGGTTCGGATCCCGGGTGCACACTGACGCACTGCTTGTCAAGCCATGCTGTGGCAGTGTCCCATATAAAGTAGAGGAAGATGGGCACGGATGTTAGTTCAGGGCTAATCTTCCTCAGCAAAAAAAAGAAAGATTGGCATTGGATGTTAGCTCAGGGCTGATCTTCCTCCCCCCAAATAAAACAAAACAATAACTCCCCATTTCCCACTCCCTTGAGCCCCTGGCAGCCACAGTTTGGGCAGCTCTTGCATGTAAATATCTGTGGAAGGGTTTGTTAGTGCCACCCCAACTTGCCAGTGCTCAGGAAATTACTTTAGCCAGAGAACCAGCTGAGCAGCAAGATTTTCACAAAATGAATGCATTTGGGTAGCCACCACCAGATCAATTGCTGCCCCCATCTCAGCAGCATCCCCTTTTAATTACTACTCTCCTTTTTCCCCAGAAGTAAACACTCTCCTGACACTCAAGATTGGTTTTTGCCTATTTTTGAACTTTATGTGAATGGAATGTATTCCTTTGCATCTGGTTTCTTTTGTTCAATGTTATATTTATGAGATTCATCCATGTTGTTGCATGTAGCAGTAGTTTGTTCATTTTCATTTTTGTATACTATTCCATTTACATTTATGAATGTACCAGAATTTATTTATTCTACTGTTGATAGACAATTGAGTTGTTTCTGGTTTTTTATTCTTTTGAATAATGATGCTGTGAATATTCTTGTACATGTCTTTACATGAGCATAGTATGCATTTCTCTTGGTTAAGTATGCATTTCTCTGTCCGGGAGTAGAATTGCTGAGTCATAAGTTACGCATGTGTTCAGCTCTAGTAGATACTCCAGTTTTCCAAAGAGATTGTACCAGCAACGCATGAGAATTCTGTGTCTCTACATCCGAGGTCAGCAAATTTTTTCTTTGTTTTTTCGTGAGGAAGACTTTCCCTGAGCTGACATGTGCTGGGAATCTTCCTTTTTTTTTTTTTTTTGGTTGAGGAAGACTAGCCCTGAGCTAACATCCCTTCCAGTCTTCCTCCTTTACTTTGTATGTGGGATGCATCCACACCATGGCTGATGAGTGGAGTAGCCCTGCACCCCAGATCTGAACCCGGGCCCCAGAAGCAGAGCATGCTGAACTTGAACTGCTCGGCCATGGGGCTGGCTCCCTAGCAAATTTTTTCTTAAAGACCTAGAGAGCATTTTAGGCTTGCAGGCCATAGTCTCTGTCACACTACTCAGCTCTGCTATTGTAGCATGAAAGTAGCCATAAATAATATGTAAATGAAGGGGCATGGCTGTGTTCTAATAAAACTTTATTCACAGAAACAGGTGGCTGGCCCACGGCTGTAGTTCGCTGACTCTGCTCTATATCATCACCAATATTTATCTTTTTTAAAAGAATTTTTTATTTTACTCATTCTGGCGTTTAGTGATATCTCATTGCATTTATCTAATGTTGAATAAAGTTGAACACCTTTTAATAGGCTCATGGGCCATTTGGAGATCCTCTTTTGTGAGATATCTGACCTTTTTTATTCCTGGCCAAAAGAAAACCCTATACCCATTAAGCAGTCACTCCCTATTCCCCCTTACCCCTAATGTTTGGTAACCACCAGTCTGCTTTCTGTTTCTATGGATTTGCCGGTTCTGGGTATTTCATATAAATGCAGTCATACAGTATGTGATCTTTTGTGTTTGGCTTCTTTAGTATAATGTTTTCAAGGGTCATCCACATTGTAGCATGTATCAGTACTTGTAGTACTGATACATGCTACTTCATCTTTTATAAGCGGCATATAGGTGGGCATTAAAAAAAATCCACTCTGACAATTCAGCTGCCTTTTAATTGGATTATTTGATCCATTTATATTTAATGTAATTAGTTATATTTTTTGGGGTTTTAATCTACTATCTCAATATTTGGCCATTCAAGTCTTCACTGCTTTGGTAGCTCTCTGGACTATTCAAACAGAAATTGCCTGTAACTTGTTCAGTTTTGTTGTTCTTGGCAGGAGGATTGGTCTGTAACAAAGTAGTTTGCCATTACTGGCAGTGAGAAAATCATTGCTTTCCCACATTCTTTAGTGCTTTGATTTCTCCTTCTCTCTTGTGCTTAGGAACTGCCCACGAGTTCAAAAAGCATTTTGAGTTGCCAATTTTGAAGGGTCGAGATGCAGCTGCCAGTGAGGCAGACAGACAGCTAGGAGAGGAGCGACTTCGGGAGCTTACCAGCATTGTGAATAGGTAATGGCGGGGTGGGGGCTGGGCTAGACAGCAGCACCTCTCTTTGGGTCTCCCCAAGTGAGGTCATCAGAATTGCCTCCTAAGCCATCCAAGGCCAATCTTTTAGGGCCTTGGCCTATGAGGGCTATGGTTCTAGGAAGGGAGTGAGATTTGTGCCCTGACCATAGCCACTAAATAAATGAAAGGGTCTTGCATGCCAAGTCCCTGCTTTCTTCCTGTCTTGGGCCCTATGGTCTGGTTTTGGGCTGCCTAGCAACCTGCCAAGGAAGCTCTTTTCTGATGCTGCCGGACTTTCTGAGCAAAATATCCCTTGGAGCATTGTTAGTACTTCAGAAGCTTCCTGTCATTCAGTCTCAGACCTAAAGCACCAGGCTTCCCTTCCCAGGCCCCATAGTCTTCTGTGACAGGTAGGAGTAGATCTGAAGGATGAGTGTGGCTCCCCGGCTGAGAGAGCTTTCTCCAAGGGGGCCACATAGCCCAGGGGGCAGGTACATTCTGCACTCCTCTGTTGTAGGTATATACACTTGATGGCTTACATCCTAAAGAGTCCTGTCCTTCCCAACTGCCTCTCCCTCCTAATTTTAGATGGCAGGAAGGAGAGTGAGTGTGTTCGTAGGAGCTGCTTCTGAGGTGCCTGATCCCCTGTCCTTCCTAGTCTGCCAGGAGGTATGGGCTTAATTTCATTGAGCCTTGGGCCATGTGGCAGCAGGCATTTGGGCAAATGCAAGCAGAAACTCCCCTAAGGACTAAGTGGTTTGCAGCTTGCTTTCCCTGTCAGAGCACCAGGCTCAATGGGAAACCTCGACCTTCTCTTGAAGACTAGCTAAACTTTTGAAGGGGAAGAGAAAGAGTTGTTAGTCTAAGCTAGACTGTTTGAAAGGGATTCTGTTCCCATGACTGAGACCTTGACTTGGATATATTTGCCATAGGGCTAATGGGTCTCTGACATTTGATACTAGGAAAGAGAGTCAGTCTTGGTCCTCTGGGTGGTGGCTTGTATTCCAGTAGTTAGCATGGCAGTTTTACCAGCCCCTTACCTTTTTATCCTGTTCTCCCCAGATGCCTGATACGGAGGACATCTGATATCCTTTCTAAATATCTTCCTGTGAAGATTGAGCAGGTGGTTTGTTGTAGGTACTGAACTCAACCGAGGGGTGTGGAGTGGGCTCTCAAGGTGTCCTCAAAGGGTACAAGTGTGGTCCAGCCTTTCCCACTGACCCAGCTGCCATTTTTTCAGGTTGACACCCCTTCAGACTGAATTATACAAGAGGTTTCTGAGACAGGCCAAGCCAGCAGAAGAGTTGCGTGACGGCAAAATGAGTGTGTCTTCTCTTTCTTCCATCACCTCGCTAAAGAAGCTATGTAATCGTGAGTTCAGTCTGTGCCCTGGGGTCCTCTGTGAGAGCGAGCAAGGAAGGCTAGGCTCCTACAGGTGGTCCAGCCACCTTTACTAAAACTCGTCCAGAGTCCTCATAGAGGCCACATGTGATTCCAGCCCACCCCAAGACATGAGCCCTGCATTGTGTACACTGTAAAGCAGACCCTTTACTTTGGAAAATTTAGCTTAACCTCTGCCCAGCCCATGCTTGATGCTTGGGGTATGTAGGACTGTGTGTGTGTGTGTGCATGTGCATGCACATGTGCATATAAAATGTTGAACAGGAGGAAAAATAACAAACCTTGCCCTCTCTGGTAGAGCTCCCTTCTTGTTGGGAGAACACACTAGTGAACAAGATTGTCCACTCATGGTCCCAGATGGTACTGACTGCAGGCTGGAATTTTGGACCAAGCAAGTCTGGGCTGAGGAAAGTCTTCTGGGTAGGCTTCTAGATGGGGTTCTAATGAGCATTGAAGTGGAAACTTCCAAAAGCAATGTAGCTGGCATTTGGTGTTTTTTTTTTTAGACCCAGCTCTAATCTATGACAAGTGTGTGGAGGAGGAAGATGGCTTTGAAGGTGCCTTGGACACATTCCCCCCTGGTTATAGCTCCAAGGCTCTAGAGCCCCAGCTGTCAGGTGAGCCCTTTCCTACAGTCTTTGGGCTCCTCTGGGAGGAGGGGTGGGAGATTATCTCTTTGTGCTAGGCCTATCCTTGCTCAAGGCAGGTTATCAAGAGTAAGAATCCTAAACTATCGGGATGGCCCATTGGGGGCTAATGTTTGCTGATTTCCCCAGGTAAGATGCTGGTCCTTGATTACATTCTGGCGGTGACCCGAAGCCGTGGCAGTGACAAAGTAGTGCTGGTGTCCAATTATACACAGACATTGGACCTCTTTGAGAAGCTCTGCCGGGCCCGAAGGTAGGGAAGAGCCTAACCAGGCTGCCAAAGGGTGCCACCCCTACTGTCCCCGTAGAAAGAGTAGGTGTTCTGATTGGGGATGTGGGCCAAGATGTGGGTGCAGAAGGGACTTCCCAGAAGATGTCTATTCACTTCTTGCTGCAATGACCCTAGCTCCATCTCCAAGCAGAATAGCCCCTGGCCCTTCAGGAACTCCCACAGGACAGAGTCCTGGCCCCTAGCTCCCTGCCCCTCCCTTTGGGAGTTTAGGGCCTCAGGCTGTGCATTAACAGCCTCAAGCATGGTTGGTTCAGTCCCTTCAGTGGCTCTGGCTCCAAGGGGTTCTGCTTCTTTCTTGGATTTTGATCTTTGGATTCCCCTTCAGGTATTTGTATGTCCGCTTGGATGGCACAATGTCCATTAAGAAGCGAGCCAAGGTTGTGGAGCGCTTCAACAATCCATTGGTAAATGCCCTTGCCCCAACACCACCAATGCAGTAACAACAGAATTAAGGGTTGATAGAGAGGCTATAAGGGGGCTCTGCTTTAGGGACTCTCTTGATTTTTTTTCTGGTGGGTGTGGTAGGGTTAGGCTGGTTGGTGATGGCTGGGCTGGGAACTGACTTTGTGGGCTGGGAAATTGGCTGGTAGGCAGACAAACTGGTGGTCCTCACAATTGGTCTGAGCATAAGAGTACAGATGTATGAGAGACAACAGTCAGCTGGGCTGAGTAGGATTCCAGTTCAGGCTGCAAGAGGTTCTTTTTCTCCTGCTTCCTCTCTTTCTAGAGCCCCGACTTTGTCTTCATGCTGAGCAGCAAAGCTGGAGGCTGTGGCCTTAATCTCATTGGGGCTAACCGACTGGTCATGTTTGACCCTGACTGGAACCCAGCCAATGATGAACAAGCCATGGCCCGAGTCTGGCGTGATGGTCAAAAGAAGACCTGCTATATCTATCGCCTGCTGTCTGTAAGGATGATGATGGTGGTCAAAGTAGGGAACAAGACCTTCAGGACCATCTTGGGTTGTTTCTCACTGCCTGTCTCTGGCCCCTCTGTCTCTAGCAGTGGCCAAGCTATAGGCTTAGCCTGGAGCCCATTATTCTTCTGTTCTCTCCTCCTCTCTCCACCCTATTCCCTCAAACTCCTCTTACTGTGCCCTCTGGACGCCTGTTCAATAGTTAACAAATTCCCCTTTGGCCTTATCCTTTTCACAGGACTTTCACTGCTTTCCCTCATACCTGATTTCTACTGTGCCACCTGCTTTGTAGTCTTCTCACACTCCATGTCCCATGGGGCTAAGAAGTGGTATTGGCATTTTCCAAGTTCTCAGTGATCACTCAGACCATCCATCCTATAGTTTCTCTTTTGAAGCTCATGTTGTTGACTTGACTACCCTCTTTTCTTCCCTGCTACAGTCATCTACCCTCAGCGATTTTCCTAATTCTCTGATGACTTTGGACACCAGCTAGGTCTTTATTTCTTCTCCAAATCCAGCTATCATCCTGGCTGACTTCAAGGACTATCCAGCACTCTGGCCTTTATGTTTCCTTGGTCTCATCTCTAATGACCTCCTTAACTCCCCCTCATTTAATTACTCCCAAGGCTACACTCTGGAACTTTTAACAGTAACAAAACTTTACACAGTACCCAAAACTTTAATAGCTATCATTCTACTCTCACTTCTGTCCTGCCAGCTTTCTCATACCTCCTACATCTGCTTCAATTTCATGTCCCTAGTACATCCCCCTAGTCTGACTTGACTTCCCTTTCTATTCAGCATGATCCTCACTGTGCACCCTTTCAGCCACTCTTTCCCTAATACCTCCTCCACTTGGATCATTACAGCTGTTTGTTCTCAGCTTCTTCACCAGATAAAATTTGCATTTACGGATTGGTACTACCACAAATTTACATTCTCCATTTTGGGCTGGGTCGTATCTCATTTCCTCAACAGCCACTTCAAGCCTTCACCACTTCCCTCAAGTTTCCTACCTAACCTGGCCTCTCTTTCTTTCTGAAGAGATTTTGTCTTCTACTTCACAGAAAAAATATAGGCTACCAGGCTTGAATTTTCTCGCCTCCCTTCCTCTCTTCTGTAAATCCTTACACCTGCTCTTCCCTTCCCATTTCAGAGGAAGTTCATTTCCTTCCTCTCTGAGGCTCATCATTCCACTTCTGCTCTAGACCACTTCCCATCCTTTCCTTTCTTAGTTGATCGATTTCTCTTTTATTCCCCTGAAGTTTATAAACATGCTCAAGTAGCTCTCACCTTAAAAACAAAACAATTTCTCAACCCTTTGTCGTATTCTAGCCACTACCTTGGGTTACTTTCCATTCATTCACCGTCAGATTTTTCCAAAGCTTACAGATTACTTCACCTACTCATCTTCTACTCACTCATCAGACCACTTATGCCACCGAACCTGCTTTCGAATGTACTATTGGCTTTCTAATTGCTAAAACAAGAGACTCTTGATTTTTCCTCTGTGTATATGACACTGTTGACCACTATTCTTAAAATTGTTTTCTCTTTGGAAACGCCACTCTGGTTTTTCTAGTCTGTGATTACATATACACATACTCATTATATTGACAATTCTCTAACTAAATTTTTAGCCCAGATCTCTTACCTGAGTTCTAGACCCAGATTTCCATCACTTACTCTTCATTTCCACTTGACTGTCTCATGAGCACTTTAGATGCATCATGACTAAACTCATTTCCCTTCTGAATTTTGTCATCTAATGGCTCCATTATCTACCCAACCCAAATCTGGGCATCATCCTCCTGGACCATTCTCTGTCTCCTAACAACCAGATTCCAATTACCATTTGATTTTACCTTCATGAAATTTCCTTAATCTAACCTTCCTCTCCGTCCCATGCTAAGGTCACAGTCATCTCTCACTTAGATATTGCAGTAGCTTCCTAATTCTTTACCTTTGGTCTTACCCTAACCCATTCTTCCCATACTGCTTCCAGAAAGAACTTTCCAAAAATTCTGATTTTGCTTTTCATCACTTCCAGAACAAGGTCAAGCTCTGTATTCTGGCATCCAAGATTCTCCAATATAGCCTCTGCTGACTTACTCAGTCCCAGCTGTTACTACACTCCCACCATCCTCTAGACAGGCTGAACTCCTCACAGTCCTCCAGTAGGCCAGGCTTATTCCTTTGTTCTTATGCTGGGAACGCCTTCCCTTCTCTCTTCCCTCGTAAACCATCTATTCATTTTTCAAGATTCAGCTTAAGGATAATCTTTTTTTTTTTTTGGTGAGGAGATCAGCCCTGAGCTAACATCTGCCAATCCTCCTCCCCTTTTGCTGAGGAAGACTGGCCCTGGGCTAACATCCGTGCCCATCTTCCTCCACTTTATATGGGACGCCGCCACAGCATGGCTTGACAAGCGGTGCGTCAGCGCGTGCCCGGGATCCGAACCTGCAAACCCTGGGCTGCCACAGTGGAGCGCGCGCACTTAACTTCTTGCGCCACCGGGCCTGCCCCAAGGATAATCTTTACTTTCAAGCATTTCAACGCTTTTCCACTTTACCATCCCTTTTGTGGGCCCCTGTATATATACCCTATACATATTTCTATCATTGTACCAATGAGTTTACACATCTGTCTCTCCCACTAGTCTATGAGTTCAAGAAGAGGGATCATATTTGATTCTTCTTTGTATCCTAGCGTTAGCAAAGGGCCTGGATAGGATACCCAAATGATATTGAGTGAGTGAGACTCCGGCTTGGTATAGAGGTCTGGTGAAGCTGTTGCAGACAAACCTCAGCTCACCCTGAAGGGATTTACCCAGGCCCTGAAACCCTCCATTGGTACAGAAAATACCCTGGGTGGGCAGACATACACAAGTCATATTCCCAAGAGATAAACTGGGAAAATGGGTTCAGCTGAGCAGAGATAGTGCTGCAGGACTCTTTACTATTCATTCATCTCGCCTTCTCTTGGGTGCCTATAGTTTCAACCCCTGGGTTTTCCTGCCCTCTGTGTATAGGGATGAGTCAGCCCTGCATCCCTGCCTCTGCCCCTCCTCCCCCGGGCCCCACAGGCAGGAACCATTGAGGAGAAGATCTTTCAGCGTCAGAGCCACAAGAAGGCACTGAGCAGCTGTGTGGTAGATGAGGAGCAGGATGTGGAGCGCCATTTCTCTCTGGGCGAGTTGAAGGAGCTGTTTACCCTGGATGAGGCTAGCCTCAGTGACACACATGACAGGTGGGTGGAGTGCCCTTACTGGCCATTATCCCTGGACTCCCTGCACAGCATGAAGATGGGATCTATAGTGACCATAGCTCTGTCTTCTGCCACCAGGTTACGCTGCCGCCGTTGTGTCAACAGCCACCAGGTCTGGCCACCCTCCGATGGTTCTGACTGCACATCAGACCTGGCTCAATGGAACCATAGCACTGATAAGCGGGGGCTCAGGGATGAGGTACTCCAGGCTGCCTGGGATGCTGCCTCCACTGCCATTACCTTTGTCTTCCACCAGCGTTCCCATGAGGAGCAGCGGGGCCTCTGCTAATAACCAGCTGGTCTGGGTGTAGCTGTTACAGGAGACAGGGAAAAGGGGCTCCCTGTCCCATAGGACCCTGCTCAATTTTGTTTTCTGGGAGAAAAATCACCAAGAAGGGCTGCATGATGTTTGCCCAAAATTTATTTTATAAGAAAAACTTTTTTGGTTAAAAAAAAGAAAGGAATAAAGGTATGAAAGGGACTGAGGCCTGGGAGCAGCATGGTAAGCCCAGCAGAGAAGAGGCCTGGTAATGGGCACTCCTATAGTTCTCTAAAGCCTGGGTACCTGCCTAGGAAGGAAAGCAGAACCCCAGGGCAGGGAGAGAGGGGCTGTCCTCAGTGACTGATGACCACTGTAACCTCTTGGCCCAGGATTCCCAGGGTACTGAGTAAGGGGCCCAAAGGCTCTAAACCCAGTTGTGGGAATGCCTTTGCTGGGCTCCATCAAGGCCTCCAGGACCTCAGTGCAAGGGAAGAAGGAAAAAAGAGGAAAAAAGGTGGCAGAAAGAGAAAGACAGAATTGGTGGCTGGGAGTTCTGGGCAGCCCATGCCTCAGCCCCTGCAAGCTGATGGTACTGAGCATGGGCCTGTGAGGCATGGGCCCCATCACATGGTGCTGACATAATCTGCGAAGGCCTGGGATGAGTCCCACGAGTCGCTAACCACGTGGCAGGTGGCCCGGAGCCGCCGGATGGCTTCTCTGGCTGTGACTGCATCCTGGTCCAGCCAGTTCTGGAAGAGGCGCAGGTGACCGAAGGCTCCACGGCCCCAGCGCTCCAGCCGCTTGGCGAACTCCAGAAGCCCATCTGGCTTGATGCAGTTGGAACTGGTAGGGGTGAGATGGATTAGATACCCAGATAATCCCTGGTCTATATCCCTGCAGCTCCATCCCTTGTCCCCCACCCCCCGCATGTACCTGATGTCTAGCTGACACAGAGAGGAAGATGAATCCTCTGAGAAAACATCTGCGAGGGCCAGCAGGCCAGCATTCCCTGGGGAGAAGGGGAGAAATGCCTGTCACCTCTACCTAAGAACAGAGAACAAGGTATCCCAACCCAATTCTGGCTGGGGAAAAGCCCCAGCACACAACTATATTCCAACTCCCATGTTCGCAGTAGAAAGACCTATGCCTTCACCCACTGAGTTTCTGGGTCAAGGGACTGGCTCCTTTCCCCTTTCCCTCCCCAGGGCCCTGCCCCCACCCAGGCGGTTCCCTGGCAGCCGGAGGCCCTTCAGTGTGGAGTTGCCCTTCATAGCAGCAACCATCTCAGGCAGAAATTGGGCTGGGCGCTTCTCAAACAGACGGCAGAAGGAGAAGGTAATCTCTGTCAAGAGAAATTAGAATAAATTCTGACGGCTGCCCTAGGACTGGTGCTGCCCCTCCTGCCCCAGCTGGCCTTAGCAAGGGGTGTGAACATTTTATAGAGGCCTAAAATAGAATTTGTATGAGACCCCAAGCAAGGCTGGAACTAAATCAGGATTCAAACCAGAAATTGAGCCTAAATGTTCACTGTAGTGAGGTTCTCTGCCTGAACAATTCTCCATTCCCTTTTTCTTTTCCCTCTATCCACTGACATCCCTTTACATAGGGGTGGGTATTAGAGACGAGTCTATGAGGGGAACCTGGCAGCACATTTATCCCTCCCCACCACCATCATTTCTGTCAGCCACTGTAAGGTAAGAAACTTTTAGGTGAGGCACTCTAAAAGTGAGTAATTTCCCATGTTCAGTATAGGAGGAGTTGAGTTTAGGACCCTTTAGAAGGAAGGTCATGCAGGTTCTATAACCATTTTATAGTTTAGGACATAAGGCCAAGAAAATAACGGTGGCAGAGCCACAATGAGGACCCAGGAATGCCTCAAGTTCTGGATGAAGAACTTACCTTGAAGAGTCAGATTCTGTAGCAAAAAGAGCACCTCGCTCTGACAGTCAGCCAGATTCATGTCATGGAAGCTCAGCCTCTTCAGGACTAGGTTGTACTCTGGATGGAGGCAGACGCCATGTGGCCTTAGTTTTCCCAAAGAACAATACAAGGTCTTCCCCTCCCTTTACCATTCTAGCTGGGTCCTACCTTTGAGTGTCTGCAACACAAGCCCAAAATCCTGGGGAGAGGCAAAGGTGGCGCTATCCAGGGACAGCTGCTGCAGAGAACCTGAGGCCTTCAGTACAGAGCAGAGCAGTGGGGCTGGCTGGGCTCCTCGTGGAAATCCCATCTCCAACTGTTCCAGGCAGTTTTCTGGATATGGTAGGGAGAGAAGATTCCAGCTGGCCATCTACTTCACTCCCATTGCAGTTCTCATCCTGTCCTTAAGGGATTCACTAAAAAATCACTTATTCATCTGCTTGTCTTTGAATGCCGACTGTATGCTAGGCACTATGCTAGGTTGTGGGAATAGGGCACTAAATAGGAGGTTCCCCCCCGCCAAAGCCCCAATAGATAGTTGTATGTCATAGATGCACATCCTTCCAGCTGCTATATGCGGGACGCGGCCCCAGCATAGCAGGAGATCTGAACCCTGGGCCGCCAGCAGCAGAGCGTGCGCACTTAACCGCTAAGCCACGGGGCCGGCCCCTAAATAGGAGATTTAGTCCTTGCCTTTATGGAGCTCTTAGTCCAGAAAGTTAGACTACTCAGACACAAGCAAATATAATAGAGTATGCAGAGTGGTGGGATAGGAGATGTAATAGAAACTAAGGGAACATAGAGCAGGGAGACCAAATCTAGTCTAACAGTTCTGTTCTTGGTTCAGACCCCTTCTCTGGAGACTGATCTGCCATGGTCACTCCCTACTGGGCTGTGGTCTGGGCCCTGTCCAACCCATGGTTATCTTTAAGAACAGTAGACTCTATAGAGGGAACAGATTCCAGATAAGACAGGAATGAGTGGTGGCAGGCCTGGATTAGAGGTCTTCACGCCTTCCCCACACAAATGTACCTGCACATTTGTGTGGAGACACACACATGCACACACAGTGCTTTACCTGGTATCTCCTCATCCCCAATTATGTGGCTAGGAGGCCCTGCATTCCCTGGCACAGCAGGGTTGTCCCTCTGGCTGGGGTGGTCCACACGAATAGAGAGGACCCGCAGCAGGGGTAGGGCTCGCACAATGGCACGTGTCAACTCCAGGATGGGCAGTGGTGAGAACAGGTCACTGAGATGTAGGGCACGGAGGCGGCATCCAGCCTGGGCTGACAGGGCCCGCAGGCTGTCCAACAGGCGGAAGATGTTAGAGCCCAGGCCTATGGCAGGAAAGAGATTAGGTCAGTCATGTGGGAGTGTCAGCAGGAGTAACATTCAGAGACAACTCCAGATATTTCTATTGATAACTACCAAATTTCTCAAGCTTTGGATCAGATTACTTAAAAATAATTTGTCTCAACTATTGATCCATTGTCTTGCTTTTTCCTCAAGTAACCAGCAAACTGATGGCTACCGTACTGGGCTGTGCCCTAAAGCGTCAGTCAGGGCAGAGTCACAAAACAAAAAATAGGATGTGGTGGGGCAGCATGTGCCTGCCAGCTAAATGACAGGCCCAGACAGCAGCAGGTTTCTGGACTTTTCCTATAGGTCATGGGGAACATCAGAAAACTAGGCAGGAGAATGACAATGACCCAATAAGGAATCTTTAAAAGATTCATTGGGTGGGAATGGGGCAGAAAAAGATAACCATATCCCACAGAAGGGAATAAGATCCAGAAAGGTGAGGGCAGCTGCTTAATGTCATAAAGCAAATAATTCCTTGGAACTCACTCCCTTATCTCCCCTTGGACTAGCAGGCTCCTATTGATTCATTCAACTAAACCTTACCCAGCCCCTAGTAAATATGTTTTTGTGGTAGACAGTAGTGAGCAGAAGATAATTGTTCCTGCCCATATGGCCTGATAACAGCAAAAATGTGATGGTAACTGGGGAAGTAGAGTACTATGGAAGTACAGAGGATGGGTACTTAACACCCAGTCCAACTTCCATCAGTAAAGTCTTTCTAGCTGAGTCCTCAAGAACATAAAGGAGACAGGCTAAAAGGAGGGAGAAGAGTGATTGGCAGAGACCCCTTATAAATGCAGAGAGAACTCAGCATATATAAAGGCCTGAAGGAGGAAGGGTGGCAGGTTCCAATAACTGAAAAATATTCAGTGTGGCTGGTATGTAAAGTATGAGGGGGAAAGTGTTCAAGATACAACTATACAGGTAAGCAGGGGTGAGAACATGAATGACCCTGTGAGTACAATTAAGCAGTATGGTGACAGGAAGCCATTGAAGGGTTTTTAAAATGAATGACAGATTTGCATTTTTGAAAAAATGGTTGGGCTGCAGTATAGACAATGGATTATATGGTGAGTATGGAGTCAGGAAGAACTGTTGAAATGATGAATCCAGGTGACAGATAATGGCAGCCTGAATTAAGAATGTGGAGACAGAGAAATAAATGGATTTGAGAGAGAGATTGTAAAGACAGGACCTGGTAACCAAATATATATGGAGTAAGAAAGAATCCAGGTTCCTCTTGGGCATCTAAGTTACCTGTGATGTCACTGACTGAAAACAGGAGGAGGATCAGTATAGAAGGAAGGAGATGCATTCAGGTTGAGGAGTTTGTGGTTTATGAAGTGGTGATATCTAGTAGTCAGCTGGATAAATGGGTCTGGAATTCAGGAGAAAGATCTGGGCTAATGTCATAGAATGGGGAGCCTTCAGCGTAGTTGGCCTTTGAAACCAAAGGAATGGACAAAATTGTCTGGGAAGCATGTGTAAAGTGGAAGAGCTCTGAGCTCTGAGGAACTCTGAACATCAAAAGATAAGAGAAGTAGGGCCGGCCCCGTGGCTTAGCCGTTAAGTGCGCGCACTCCGCTACTGGCGGCCCGGGTTCGGATCCCGGGCGTGCACCAACTCCCTGCTTGTCCGGCCATGCTGAGGCCACATCCCACATACAGCAACTAGAAGGATGTGCAGCTATGACATACAACTATCTACTGTGGCTTTGGGGGAAAAAAGGAGGAGGATTGGCAATAGATGTTAGCTCAGAGCCGGTCTTCCTCAGCAAAAAGAGGATTAGCACGGATGTTAGCTCAGGGCTGATCTTCCTCACACAAAAAAAAGAGAAGTAATGTCCAGAGACGGGAGGAAAAAATCAGAAGATTTTGAGGTAGCAGAAATGAGAGTGTCTCATGAAGAAGACACTGTTTAATAGCAGCAAATGCTCCCAAGAATTAATGAGGGGGATGAGGACTGAAAAGTATATATTGGACTTAGCAACAAGGAGGACCTTGGTGACCTAGGTCCTCAATGCAGTAGTGGGGGTGTAAGCGAGGCTGGAGGGGGCTGTGAGTGAGAGAAGAGAGAGCACAGTGACTGTTAAGGTTGTCTATGAAGGACAGGAGAGAATAGGACAGTGGTTAATACGGGATAGAGGGAGGTGGTGGTAGTTTTTGGTGGGTACCTGATTTAATGTTTAAATGTTGGTGGAGGAGAGACAGTGGAGGGAAGGGAGGCAGCAGTAAGTAGTGGTAGAAAAGCATGGATTCTGGAGCCAGATTGCCTGGATTTGAATCCTGGCTCTACAATTTACTAGCTAGGTTATCCTGGGCAAGTCACTTGACCTCATAAGGTTGTTGTAAGGGTTAAATTAGTTAATAGAATGAGAATACTTAAAATATGCCAGGTACATATTAAGCAGTATATAAAAGTTAGCTCTTATTACTAAGGCATTTGAGAAACAAGCTTTCCTAAGAAGGTGCAAGAGTATGGATCCAGAGCACAGGTAGAAGAGTTCCCCTTAGATGACAGCGAACTCTTCCATTGTGGTGAAGGAGGAAAGGATGAGTGCAAATGGCAGAGAGTTTATAGGTTGATTAACGTTAAGTTGAAGGAGTTCATGTATGACGGCTTCTATTTTCTCTGTGAAGTAGGAGTAGGAGGTAAGGTCATCTACTAAGAAAGAAAAAGAGGAAGGGTTTGGAAGTGGTAGAGTAGGAATGGGAAGCTGATAAGTGATTTTTCTCTAGCAGTGCTCAGCAACCTAGGCAGATCAGCTGGATTTAGCCAGAGTTGAAGTTTGGCTAGCTGGGCACAGCCAGGTGAGAAAGAACTGAGGAATGGTTTGCAGGTTGCTGGTATAAAAAAAAAATTGTGTCCCACACCTTGCATGGCTGCTTTGCTATGACTGGTGGGATTCAACCTCAGCCCTGGCTGGGCCTACATACACTATACTGCTCCCACCTGCCCTTGGATTGCCTACCATATCTAAAATGTACTTTCTTCAGGTTCTCGCTGCCCCTCAGGAACCCCTGCTTCCAACTAAATCAAGCCTGTAGACCTCATGTTCCTCTTCCCTAGCACCAACAGTCTGCCACTATTTCATGTGTGTGCCTTCTGCCTCCCTGTGAGGCAGGTAGGGCCACATCTCCAGCTTCCTGATCATACCCCCTAGTCCCCTCCACAGGATTGGGCACACAGCTGGTGCTGTTGGGAGACCCAACCGCTGCCCCTCCAGGGCACTCACCATTATAGGAGAGTGTGAGGCTCTCCAGAGACACCCAGGAGCTCAGCAGGTGGCACAGTGTCAGAGCCGCCTCCGTGGAGAGTGGAACTGTGAATAGCTCCAAGGTGGAAATGCTGCGGAATCGTTGGGAGGCCTCCAGTGCTGGAAGCCCCAGGCAGCTGGGATCTGATCCATCCAAAGCTCCACAAGCCACTTCTCCTATCTCCATCTCTTCCCCATCCTCCTTCTCACCAGCCACAATGAAAACAAAGTCATACAGGTCTTCAGACTCTGTACCAGGCCCCTGACGGGTGCGAGCACCCTTCTTCCCTGCAGCTCGCTTGAAACGCTTTAGGGGCTTAGGCTGTGGGGCTGAGCTAGCTGGAGCCCGTTTAGATGAGGATGTGGAAGAGGAGGGAGAGGCAGAGGAAGTGGTGGCTGGAGCAGAGGGTGGCCGCTTGGTGCCAGGAGCCTCATGGGAAGTGGCTGGAGGGTGCAGCTCCCTCTTAGGGTCTGTCCCGCCTGCTGTCAGGCTCTCCTGTGTGCTCCGGCGTGTTACCCGAGTGGCAGGTGCAGCTCTGGCCGTCTGCTTGGCTTCACTCTTCCGCCGGGAGGCCATCAGGGCTGCAGCACATCGCTCAGCAGCATCCCGGCGAGGCCGGCGTGAGCCCAGCAAGAGGGATCCTTCATCTCGGGATGGGGCCCGGCCTCGGGAGGCTTCTCCACAGAGGCGACAGGGTGGGCCACCAGGGCCTGGCTGCCAGAAGCCAGCACTCATGGTGAGAATAAGGATGAAAAGGGCTGACTCAGGCACAGGCCAGGAGTACAGCGACACCTGGCTGACGGCCCCATGGTGAATAAGCTGATGCAACAGCTGCCGAAGTGACTGCTGAGCAGCCACATCAGAGAACAGCAAGTGGCGGAACTTAAGGGTGTGTAGGGAACTGGCCAGGGTCTCCAGAACCCTGCGGTTGGGCTCAGCCACCAGCTCGGTTGCACCCTGCAGCATGTTGCAGATGGTGAGCTGCCGGACATGGCGGGAGCTATGCAGAAGAGGCGAGAAGCGCTGATCACAAAGACGCCTGTCAGAAGACACATCAATGGTCCCACGTAGAACATGGGAAAAAAAGGCCTCCATAAACTTGGCTCGCCAGCAGGTCACACTCTGAAAGCAGAGAACATGCCAGACAACTGTGATACTAAGAGTGCTACCCATGGAACTGTCATCATCCCAGTTTCCTCCCTTCCACTGGCTATTTACTGAGCCAGGCAACATTCTAAATAATTTATATAAATTCATTTAATCCTGACATCTTTGAGGTTTGTATTACTATTAGCCCCATTTTACAGGTAAGAAATCAAAAAAACAGTAGAAAGGATCAATGAAACAAAGAGCTGGTTCTTTGAGAAGACAAACAAAATTGACAAACCCTTAGCCAGAATCACCAAGAAAAACACAGAGAAAGCTCAAATAAATAAAATTAGAAATGAAAAAGGTGAAATTACAACATACCACAGAAATAGAAAAGATTATAAGAGAATACTATGAAATACTATATGCCAACAAATTGGACAATGTAGAAGAAATGGCTAAGTTCTTAGACTCATACAACCTCCCAAAACTGAATCAAGAAGCAATAGAGAACCTGAATACACTGATCACAAGTAAAGAGATTGAAACAGTCATCAAAAACCTCCCAAAAAATAAAAGTCCAGGACCAGATGGCTTCTCTGGAGAATTTTACCAAACATTCAAAGAAGATTTAATACCTATCCTTCTCAAACTATTCCAAAAAATAGAGGAAGATGGAACACTTCCCAGTATGTTCTGTGGGGCCAACATCACCCTGATCCGAAGCCAGATAAAGACAATACTAAGAAGGAAAACTACAGGGGGCCCCGTGGCATAGTGGTTAAGTGCCTGTGCTCTGCTGCTGGTGGCCCAGATTTGGATCCCGGGCGTGCACCGATGCACTGCTTGTCAGGCCATGCTGTGGCAGCATCCCATATAAAGTGGAGGAAGATAGGCACAGATGTTAGCCCAGGGCCAGTCATCCCCAGCAAAAAGAGGAGGATTGGCATGGATGTTAGCTCAGGGCTAATACACACACACACACACACGGAAAACTACAGACCGATATCCCTGATGAACATAGACGCAAAAATCCTCAACAAAATATTGGCAAACTGAATACAGCAATACATTAAAAAGATCATACACCATGATCAAGTGGGATTTATACCAGGGACACACGGATGGTTCAACATCCGCAAATCAATCAATGTGATATACCACTTTAACAAAATGAATAAAAACCATATGATCATCTACAACAGATGCAGAGAAGGCATTTGACAAGATCCAACATCCATTTATGATAAAAACTCTCAACAAAATGGGTATAGAAGGAAAGTACCTTAACATAATAAAGGCTATATATGACAAACCTATAGCCAACATCATATTCAATGGGGAAAAACTGAAAGCCATCCCTCTGAAAACAGGAACAAGACAAGGCTGCCCACTCTCACCACTCTTATTCAACATAGTACTGGAGGTTCTGGCCAGAGCAATTAGGCAAGAAAAAGGAATCCAAATAGGCAATGAAGAAGTGAAACTCACTGTTTGCAGATGACATGATCTTATATATAGAAAACCCTAAAGAATCCATTGGAAAACTATTAGAAATAATCAACAACTACAGCAAAGTTGCAGGGGACAAAATCAACTTACAAAAATCAGTTGCATTTCTATATACCAACAATGAACTAACAGAGAACTCAAGAAGACAATCCCATTCACAATTGCAACAAAAAGAATAAAATATCTAGGAATAAATTTAACCAAGGAAGTGAAAGACCTATATAATGAAAACTATAAGATATTATTGAGTGAAATAAATGATGACATAAAGAAATGGAAAAATATTCCATGCACTTGGATTGGAAGAATAAACGTTGTTAAAATGTCCATACTGGGCCGGCCCCGTGGCTTGGTGGTTAAGTGAGCGCGCTCCGCTGTTGGCGACCCGAGTTCGGATCCCGGGCTCCCACCAGCACGCTGCTTCTCCGGCCATGCTGAGGCCGCGTCCCACATACAGCAACTAGAAGGATGTGCAGCTATGACACACAACTATCTACTGGGGCTTTGGGGGAAAAAATAAATAAATAAAATCTTTAAAAAAAAAAAAAAAATGTCCATACTACCTAAAGCAATCTACAGATTCAATGCAATCCCAATCAGAATCCCAATGACATTCTTCATGGATATAGAACAAAGAATACTAAAATTCATATGGGGCAACAAAAGACCCCGAATAGCTAAAGCAATCCTGAGGAAAAAGAACAAAGCTGGAGGCATCACGATCCCTGACTTCAAAACATACTACAAAGCGATAGTATTTAAAACAGCATGCTACTGGTACAAAAACAGACACACAGATCAATGGAACAGAACTGAAAGCCCAGAAATAAAACCACATCTAGTGGCAGCTAATCTTTGACAAAGGAGCTAAGAACATACAGTGGAGAAAGGAAAGTCTCTTCAATAAATGGTGCTGGGAAAATGGGACAGCCACTTGCAAAAGAATGAAAGTAGACCATCTTCTTTCACCATGCACAAAAATTAACTCAAAATGGATCAACGACCTGAAGGTGAGACCTGAAACTATAAAACTCCTGAAGGAAAATACAGCTGGTACACTATTTGTCATCAGCCATAAAGAGATCTCGAATTCCATGTCTACTCAGACAAGGGAGACAAAAGAAAAAATAAACAAGTGGGACTTCATCAGATTAAAGAGCTTCTACAAGGCAAATGAAACCAGGATCAAAATGAATAGACAACCCACCAGCTGGGAAAAAATATTTGCAAACCATATACCCGACAAGGGATTAATCTCCATAATATATAAAGAAATCACACAACTGAACAACAACAACAAAAAACAACCCGATAAAAAAATGGGCAGAGAAAATGAACAGACACTTCCCCAGGAAGATATACAGATGGCCAATAGGCACATGAAAAGATGCTCAACATCACTAATCATCAGGGAAATGCAAATCAAAACCACACTAAGATATCATCTTACACCTGTTAGAATGGCTATAATCACCAAGACAAAAAACAAATGCTGGAGTGGCTGTGGAGAAATGGGAACCCTAATCCACTGCTGGTGGGAATGCAAACTGGTGCAGCCTTTATGGACAACAGTATGCAGATTCCTCAAAAAATTAAAAATAGAAATACCTTATGATCCAGCTATCCCACTACTGGGAATCTACCCAACGAACCTGAAATCAACAATCCAAAGAGGCTTATGCACCCCTATGTTCATCGCAGCATTATTCACTATAGCCAAGACATGGAAGCAACCCAAGTGTTCCTCAACTGATGATTGGCTAAAGAAGATGTGGTATATATATACCATGGAATACTACTCAGCCATAAACAAAGACAAAGTCGTCCCATTTGCAACAATGTGGACGGACCGGGAGGGTATTATGTTAAGCAAAATAAGCCAGAAAGAGAAAGACAAACACTGCATGATTTCACTCATGTGGAAGATAAACCAACACACATAACTGTTTAGTGGGTACCAGGGGCAAGGGGGGTGGAAATTTCTGGAGAGCAGGGACAAAATCTAAGATTTGTTTGTTTTCTCCAAGGCAATAGTTATTTGCTTTGATGGATATGAGACTTCATATCAGACTATTCTGATATATTTAGAAGAACTCTGAATGCAAAGGATTTTCAACCTTTGGTGCAAGTCAGAATTTACCGTAGAGCTTTTCTTTTTTCTGAAATTCATATGCCAGGTACCCAGACTTGGTGATTTCTGTTACAGCTGAGATAAGGTCCATGCATCTTTATTTTTTAAACCTCCCCGAGATGACTCTGATGTTTATCAGAGATTAGGAATTACTGCTACCTACCCCAAAAGCACACATTGAGACAGACTTCCCTAAGTCCCCATTCTGTCCAAATGTGCAATAGGAAGTCTGCTGACTTTGATACAGGTGCCAGGTCTGCCACTATATTCTGGACCTCTTTCTTCATCTGTAAAATGTGGATTATATCACCTGCTTCACAGGTTTTTTGTGAAGATCAAATGAGACAGTGCAAATTAAAGCACTTTGTAAACTGCAAAATAAAAATCTTACTGCTGCTGCTGCTAAAGAGAATAATTAGCCCAGATGGGCAATGTGAAATAGACTTGATAGAGGCAGAACCTGTTAAGCAGGGTGCTTATTCAGCTTGAAGCAAAGGTAGACTGAGGTTCCCCAAGACTAAAAGTAAGACACTTCTCTTTGATACTTACCCCACCTCCATGCATTCTCTCACACCAGAGTGACCCTCAATTTATATCTGAGGTTCTTGGCAGGAGCTGGGCCTCTATTGTTCTCAGGCAAAAGTGTCATTCCCTTTGCCCTAGCTCTTCCCCAGGACTCTGCTGTGGTAGTAATTAGGAATGACTTCATGCTTGAGCTAACTTCATGGCAGCAACAAGAGAGAAGGGCCTCTCTCACCAGCAGTAGTGTGGGGGCATTAGGGGTGCAGGAAAAAATACCTGGCAACCAAATCTCTACTGAGCCTCAAATGGAAGCAGGAAGGGTATTCCCGAATCCTTCAAATCCTACCTCACTAGCACTTTTCCTACACATTTGCTGGCCCATGCTCACAGCTTTGGAAAACACTTGCAGGTAACCCTAGCAAGGCTTCAGCTTCACAAGTGAGATAATCATATGGTTATTATAAGATCTGGGTCTAAAATATGGACAAAGATGTGAACCAAGATATTGGGGCTGTTTCTGACCATAAGGCATGTGGAATATGTAGTTTAGAAAACTAAATACTGGGCTTTTTCAGACATTTTATTGGTTGATGAAGACAACGGGAGAGAATATTTGAAACTGGAACACCCTAGATGTGATAAGTGCAGTGGGAGTAGTGGTTAGGAGCACTCCAGAGCCAGACTGCCTCAACTTAAATCCTGGGTCTGCCATTCATGAACTGTAACCTTAAGCAAGTCACTTTACCTCTTTCTGCCTCAGTTTCATCATTTGTAAGGTGAGGAATGACTATACCTACATCAAGTTGTGGGGATTAAATGAGTATGTAAAGTTAGTCATGACAACTATCTCAATGGCTTCTTTCTCACAAGTTAACGCATGAGCAGACGGCAGTTCACTGCATTTTATTCCATCACCACCTTTTAAAGAATTGATGCTAAAACTTCAAAGCTGACAAATACCTGAGAGATCTAGTCCAAGCCACTCATTTTGTGGACTTGTAAACTGCAGCTCAGACAATGCAAAGTGATTAAATACTTTCTTTTGGGGTGAGAGTAGGGGAAATGAGGCACCACTAAAGAGGTGAAATGACATTTGCCTACCAACACAATCCTTGGCCCATCCACAACGGGCTGGCAGCTCAGGCACTGGTGGGGGAGGGAGTATGTGTACAAACTAGGAAGGGCTAAATATTTTCTTGTACTAAACTGTTACAGCCTGTGAATGTTCATAAACTATATATTGTCCACTGTTATTTTTCTGATAACAAATATTGTTTGTGGAAAGATAAGCAAATCAAAGGTCATATGTAAAACAACTCTTTGGAGTGCATATATATATGTGAATAGCTATAGATATTTGTTTTTATAATGCTGACACAATTCTGAGCAGTTTCAAATGCTGGGCTTTTGTAACAGTATACCACCATGTCATTAAACATTCTTACCACAATGTATTTAAATATGTTCAGAATATGACTTTATTAATATTTTGAAAATATGGATGTACTATATTTAATAATTCCTGTATTGAATATTTAAATTGTTTCTAGCTTTTTTATATTAAACTTTGCTGTAATGAACATCTGGAAATAAATCTTCAAGAGTATCTCAAATTTTATATACTATAAATTCTAAGTAGAATTTCTAGTCAAAGAATTTGAATATTTTAAAGACTCTTAACAATTATCACCAGATTGCCCACCAAGAAAGTTATAACATTTCGGCTCCCACCAATAGCATATTAAAATGCAAGCTTCACCCACCCCTGGAATTACCTTTTAAAACAAAACCAAATCAAAACAAGACTTTACTAATTTAAGAGGTACAATTTTACTTCCCCATTTTTTATCTTGACATTGAACATTTTTCACTTTATTAGAGATTTTTGCATATTTTGTGACTTGTCCAAATCTTTACTCATTTTATGCTACTGGGAAGTTCACCTTTGTCTTATTCTCTGTATCCCTTTATTTTGCAAATATTGTTGCAAACATTCTTTCCCACTTAATGTACCTTTTAAATTGTGTTTATAGTGTTGGCATTTTATATGGCCAAATATGTCCATATTTTCTTTTTTTGTGGTTGTTCTGCTCATTTAATAATTAGCACTCTCCACCCTGAGATTAGATAACCAGTCACCTTTATTCTTTTTTTAGTTGTTTTGTGCTTTTACTTTTTACAATTTAATCTTTAATCCATATAGAAATTATTTGAGTATATTGTAAAGTGAGGCTCTAACTTTATTTTTTCCATATGGTTAACCAATTACTAGATAACCATTTATTGAATAATCCTTCATTTCCCCACTGCTTTGTCTCCAGAATATTTTATTCTACAGATCTCTTAATACATTCACACTAGTACTACACAGTTTGAAATATTATTACTTAGTAAGCAATCAGGGGATCTATTTATCTTGCTCACCATTGTATCCCTAGAACCTAGCATAGCGCCTGAAACTGAACAGGCACTCAATAAGTGTTTTGAATTATGAATGAAGTGAAGGTTACTGTCATGCAGAAGTAGGAGGCAGAAGACACTCTCTGGAATGGATACGCTCCAAGTCAGGACTTCTGTCTAGGTGGCTGTTAGGCCACCAAGCCTGGGGCTTCCTAAATGTCCTGAAATGCTCTGAGACAAGATAACATTCTTTTCCAGGAAGCTTGAGATAACGCTGGGAAAAAAGACATCTCCAAGAGAAAGATCTCCATCACCTGCTAGTCAACCATACTGCTTGGGAAACAATGGGACAAAGTGAATCTCACGTTTCTTTAAAAGTTGCCGGAAGCTGTTACTGTTCTCTAATATTCTTGCATCCACTTCTCTTTCTCATAAGGCCTAACTCATGTACGTAGTGCCTGAAGATTCTGTTGGGCCTCAGTGTCAAGACTGAACTCCAGGGGTTGCGTCCAGATCTGGAAGTGAAAAAGCTCAAGGAAAGGAGCTGAATGTTACTGAATCCAGTGCATCCCCAGAAATCAAATCTCTGATTCCTGATATGTTTCCTCGTCATTTGGCCTCAGTCACCATATAAAGCCCAATTCAAATACTATTTCCTAGCAAAGACTTTCTTGCTCCCTTCTCCCTCAGCTTCCTTGCTTCTCTCTATCACACCACTTCTACCATACATGATGTATTTGCAGATTTCCCCACTAAACTGGTAGTTCCTCAAGATTAAGGACTGTGTCTGTACTCCCAATATCTAGCATAAGAACTGGTGTGTAGTAAGTTTTAGTAAATGTTTATTGAACACAACCTGTTCTGTCACCTAATTATGGAGCAGCAAAAGAAATTCTGGTTAAATGAGAGTTCCAGTGAGTTATATCTGAATCAATGAATAATAGACTATCAGGGCTAAAAGGAGTCATCTTGTCCAACCTCTTACAATGTTTAATTTCCTCTAAAATACCCTTGTGTCAAGTAGTAGTTATCCAATGTTCCAAGTAGTATCCAAGTGTTCTGTTTGAACACTTAGCGATAGGAAGCGTATTACCTCTGGAATTAGCTTGTTTCATCACCAATAAGCTCAGAGTTTAAAAGTTCTAATTCAGTTTAGCAAAAATTTATCCTCCTTTAGCTTCCACCCAGAACAAGTCTATTAATCCCTCTTTCGTGTGAAACCATTCAAATATTTCAAGACAGTTCATGTCCCCCAAGTCTTCTCTTTTTCAGGAAAAACATCTCCAGTCTTCCAAATGTGACTCACATGATGTGACTTTGACTTCTTTCTCCATACTCCAGGGGTAGCCTGACCACTGCAGAGCCAGGGAGGTCTATCATCCCCCTTGTCCTTCAGCCTATATCATAGTTACATTAGTTCACACAGCTCAGGGTACAGTTATTATACAAGTGGCTTCAGCACAGTGTCGACTAAACCCCTTAATCTTTTTTTACAAGCTGCTTCTAAGCCAGACCCCTCCAGCCCCTACCCTGAGGTCATGCAATTGGAATTTCTTAGACTCAAGTGAAGAGAGTTGGTTTATTCTGTTAAATTTCATCTTGTTAGGTTTGACCATTGCTTCAGCCCTGTCAAGACCTCTATGAATCCTGGTTCTGCCATCCATTGTGATCACTACCTTTCCCTGTTTTGTGTCACCTACAAACACGGTGAGCAAGCAAGTCAGTGAAAAATGCCAAATGGGAAAGAACCTTGTGACAAGCCATCAGAGCCCTCCTCCCAAATTCATTCCATCCCTGCCCCTGTACTTTACCAGTAACCAGCTTGTGTTTGTGTGCTATTCCTGCTTTCACTGTGCAAAGTCAGGCCAGAGTTCTACCTAGTGCCTTAACTTACTTCCAAACTGGAAGGCCTTGTCTTCATCAGCTCATCCCATAGTCGGCGCCAGATGGCCTGAGTGGAGAGGCCTGTAGGGAGAAATATCACATTTACTTGGCTGCTCCTTGACCATGAGTGAAGTATATCAGCCTTTTAATGCTGTCCTTCTCTGGGTTCACAGGAGCAATATGGCAGAGTGGTAATGAGCAGTGGCTCTGAAGACACACTGCCCGGGTTTAAATATCAGCAAACCACACTCTAGCTGTGTCATTTTGGGCAAGTAAATTTTTCTGTACCTCAGTTTCCTTATCTGTAAAATGTAGTTAATAATAGCTATTTCATAGAGTTGTTGAAAAGATTAAATGAGTTTCTCCAGATAAAGGGCCTAGGATAGTGCTTGGCACATCAGGGGTAGTTAGATAAATGTTAGCTGTTAACAGATATACCCAACGAGGGGTTTGGGAAGCAGCCTGGTAAAATAGAAAAACCAAGACTCAGAAGATCTGGGTTCTAGTCTAGCTTTCCTATTAGCTGTGGCCTCACTTTTATTAATATAATAGAGATCATATCCTTGCCTTGCGTTTCATAGGACACTGAGGAATCAGATGAGAAAGTAGGTGTGAGGGTACTTTTTGAAAAGCATGAAGTTCTATGCAGGTATCAGGTGTAATATTTACCTCAAGAACATCACGGTGCCTTGCTTACAATCACTGACTGAGAAAGAGACAGAAAGACACTCACCTTTCTTGAGGGCAGTTTCCTCAATCCTCTCCAAGTAATATATATTGAGCAGAGGTAAGATGCTTTGAAGTATTGGGCCTGGGAGGGCTACAAAAACCAAAACACAAAATTTACTTTTATCTCCCAGGATTCCAAGCATTATTTATCCTAGTGGAAAGGAAAACAGAAGGGCAGACTTCTCATTTGACAAATTGAACCTGTGGAAGCTAACCGAAGTCCAATTCAAACTCTGGTCCACTTATCTTCAGCCACATAGTCAGCAGCTGGAATTTCAGGGGCATGCACATCTTCAAGGGTGAGATAATCCCACAGAGCAAGCTGATATGCTCATTTAGGAGCTGGTCAGTTCACTTCTACCCAAGCATAATGAACCATTCTGCATTTATTTATTTATTTTTGAGGAAGACTGGCCCTGTGCTAACATGTTGCCAATCTTCCTCTTTTTTTTTTTTCTCCCCAAAGCCCCAGTACATAGTCGTGTATCACAGTAGTAGAGTTGTAGCTCTTCCGTATGGGATGCCGCCTTAGCATGGATTGATGAGCGGTGAGTAGGTCTGCGCCCAGGATCTGAACCGAGAAACCCTGGGGCCGACGAAGCAGAATGGGCAAACTTAACCGTTATGCCACGGGGCTGGTCCCAACCATTCTGCATTTAAAAGGTCCTATTGAATATGTGTGATAAAAAAGTCCTTCATAATCTAGGACCTACTAACTTCTCCAGCTCCCTGCTTTGCCTCCTATACTTCAGCCACTTCTTTCATTTATCTAACACGTTATGCTGCTTTCTGCCTCTGTGCCTTTGTCACGCTGTTGTCTCCACCAGGAATGTCCTTGCCACTTTCAGCAAATCAACTACTCATCTTTCAAGTATCACATGCCCTTTATTAAGCCTTTCCTGAATTCCCTTCCCACTCTTCCAGACTGGCCACTTCCATCCTTTGGGCCCCCACTATACCCTGAACTAGAACTTTCCTATAAAGAATAGAAATAATTAGGCTCTATACTCTAAATTCAATATATCTTAAAAAGAAAACCTGCTCTTGCTGACTTCTCTAGATCTGAGAGCCATTATAGTATTGTGGCTAAACGGTTTAGTCTCTAGAGTTGGACAAAACTGGGTGAAATACTGATTGTATCAATTAATTGTGAATCCTTGGGCAAATTAACATCTTTAAGCCTCAGTTTCCTCAATTTTAAAATGGAGATAATAATAACTACCTCATAACATTGTTGTGAGAACTATAATCTTTTTTTAAGACCATGCCTGGCCATAATAAGCTCACTAAATGTTGTCTATTATTCTTATCCTGTCATTACATCTCTGTCCTGCCAAGAACAAGTGTAAGATCTTGGAATATCTTGGAGTAAGGAAAATCTTTCCAAACTTCCATTCCAGGATCTCCTTTTATCTTGTGGAATAACTGAATCTTGATATCCAAGAGTCTAGTACATTTCTTTGTACATAGTAGGTACTCAATGTACCTGCTGAATGAAAACATTAATTCCCTATGCTATTACACTAATGTAGGCTCTCTACTGCATTCAAGATAAAGTCCAAGTTCCATATCCTGGCATTCAAGGTATAACATACCTCGGGCCAGCCCCGTGGCTTAGCGGTTAAGTGCACGCGCTCCGCTACTGGCAGCCCGGGGTTCGGATTCCGAGCGCGCACCGACGCACCGCTTCTCCAGCCATGCTGAGGCCGCATCCCACATACAGCAACTAGAAGGATGTGCAGCTATGACATACAACTATCTACTGGGGCTTTGGGGGAAAAATAAATAAAACAAAAAAAAGGTATAACATACCTAGTCTACTTAAGTTTCCTCATTGTACCTTTTCCTACTGCCTCTACTCACTTTCCCTCACTCTCTCCCTACACAAAGCAACGCTAGTCCGCTACCTCCAGGAAGCCCTTCCTGGCTGTTAGCCCTTGCTGAGACCTTCCTCCAAAATAGCACTGCTTAGCAGGCCTCTTACTTGGCCCTTCTAAGAGGCCTAACTTGATTCAGCTTTTTCTGTGTGACTGTTTACCTGGGCTAGGCCCATAGACGCTCTTCCTCCTCTGCCCCTCCAATCTGCTCCCCTCTGTTTAGCCATCCTCTCTCACAGTCACAGGGATTCTCATCCCCTATTATCCACAAACTCCTCCTTTCTCCGTTCTTAAGCCAAGCTCTTCCCTGCTTCTTTCCAGTCTACACCTTTAATGCTTCCCCTTTGCAGCTTGGGGCCTCCACACCCAGTCCTCTTCCCTTCTAGCCAGGTTTAGCATCCTAAAAGCTCCAGGCTGACACAGTCAGATCCTCTCTGCCTTCTTCTACATTCCCCAAGACTTTTCTGAGCCCCTTGCTCAACTCCACTGAGACTTTTCTCCCATTCCCCATGGCTCAGCCTGACCCTTCTCAGCTGGTGGCATAAGGCCTCCACAATCCCCTCCCCACACCAGGCCTGAGAACTTCTAACCACTACGGGAAGATACTTGGGCCTCTTCAAATTGGTGCCCCACCCTCACCTCCCCAAAGGCCTTCCCACATCCCTGGGCCTCCTTAACAACTCTCCACAGCCTTGAGGCTTATTTCTGGAGGCCCAACTCCCCAAACTCCAGGGCCTTTTCTCCACATCTGCCTCCTCACTGGGGGGTATAATCCAACCCCCCCCCCATCCCACCATCTCAAGCCCTCACTCCCTACCTTACCAGGGCCTTCCTCCTGGCAGTCACCACCACCACTCCTGAGGCCTTCTCTAGAACCGACCCCCTTGACCAAGGCTTAGGGCCTCCTCTCCTGCCACCCCTTCCTCCTTCCCGGGCCTCGGACTTGCGATTTCCTCACCCAACTTCAGCCCTGGCCTCCGGACCCCACCCCCTCACACCACCAGTCAGGCCTAAGGCCTCCCTTGTCCCCTGTGCGGCCAGGCCAACCCCCAGAGCCCTCACTTTCCTCTCTCACTCGTCACAACGCCGACTCGTTTTCCTCATCAGCTGCCAGGCTGCGACCAGCGGTACCCACTCCACAGCCCGGCCTCCTCGTGCCCATCCGGCTGCAGGCGCCTCTCCTCCGTTACGGCCCGCCCCGGCACGCCGCGCTGCCAGGCCCACCGGCCGGGCTAGTCCGTTCGCCCTCCCGGCCCCTCATCCCGGCGCCCCGGGGCCGCCCGCCTTTGCTGCTCAGCCTGGTGCCCTCACCAAGGCCCGGCCCTCCGGTCCCGGGCGCCCTCAGGCCTGGGGCCTCCTTTCACTCCCACTCGGACCAAGGCCTTCTAGCGGCGACGCGCCCCCTCCCAGCCCGGGCTCCCCAGGCCGTCGCCCCGCCTGGGGCCTCCTCGGCCCTTCCCGCCTGTCCGTCATTCGAGCCTCGCTCAATTGCTGACCTGCTCCCGGCCTCCCTTCACCCGCTCTCGGGACCTTCCCCGCCTCCCAGGCCAATCCGAGGGGCCTCCAGCGCTCCCTGCCCTGCCTGTCAGCCCGTCGCTCAATCAGTTTGGCACCCGAGGCCCGGGTCAGCAGTTCGCTCCCTTCAGCCTCGGCGCCCCGAGCCTTTCGGCCTCTCCCCCAGCCCCATTCCCTCGATCTCCAATCCACCGGGCTATCCTTGCCCATCGGCCTGCCCTCCGGCGTCTCGGCACCGTGGTTTGCAAGGCCGATGCCGGAGGCCCCGCGCCGGCCGTCAGGTTAGGTGGCCCTGGGCCTGGCCTCCTTGCCTTAGGCCGGGCCTCCCAACCTCGGCCCCCGCCCCCAAGCAGCAGCTCCATCCCTGCCCGTCGGCTCGACATCCGAGACACCTCAGCCCGGCCCAGCCCGAGTGTCAGTTCGGTGCCCTCGGCCTGGCCCATCAGTCCAGCCTCTGCCGCCCGGGCCCTGCCTGCTTCGCCCCCGACCGGGCCTCCTGGCCTCGCCCCCTGCGCCCCTCAGCCAGGCCGCGCTGCGGGTCCACCTGCCGGTTTGGTCTCCGACTTGACTCAGCCCAGCCCGCTCAGTCACAGAATTCATGCTGCGACTCGACAGTCGGGCTTCCAGTGCCCCGGGCTGGGCCTTGCCCCGGGCCTCCCGGCCTCGCCCCCCGCGCCCCCCGGCCGCTGGGCCGCCTCCGCTCGTTGCCAGAGGTAGCCCCTCACCCCGCGACTTACCCCACACCCCGCTCTCCAGAACCCCCATATGGGCGCTCACCGCCCGCCCGCACAGCTCGAACAGGGCGGGGGGAGCGCTGGGGCCCGAGGCCGAGCTCTTCGCTGGCGCCGCCTCCCGGGACGTGGCCTCCATGGTCGTTGCCGCCGCTACCTCACAGAACCAGCAACTCCGGGCGCGCCAGGCCTCGGGCGCCGCCATCTTGGGGAGGTGCGCGAGCCCGAGAGTGGCACCCGTGGGCCGCCATCTTGAAAAGGTCAGTAGTTAGGACGGTTCCATCAGCGATGTGGGTAAGAATGGGAACTGCACTAAAGGAACTTCGAATAAATCTACATACTTCCCAAGTCTCTTAGAAGCTAATATTTGAAATAAACTCTTAGATCAGTTTATTTGGGTCTTCCGTGACTAAGGAGACACTTCTTAGCAAATCCTCCTCAGGTGCAAATAGCAGCTACCCCTATCCCCTGCCTATGGACGGTAGTACATGCCAATCGGGGCGTATGTTCGCGACTACGACGAGTCTGCCGCACTTCCGGCCAGATTGCCGGATATCCGCTGAGTGACCCTTTCAAGTCCTTCTTGATCCTGAAGTGGAATAGGTGCCGCTGTTGCTGCTTGTGTTGAATCCAAAACCGTAGCCGGACATGGGGCTGGAGGACGAGCGAAATATGCTGGCTGGGTCGGGAGATCCCAAGGAGGTAAGGCGAGACGATCGACTGGACCTTCTTCACTGCCCTGCGGCTCAGGACCTAGCCCGCCAAAACCCGCCCGGGGCCCTCTTGGCCCTGGTTGCCCCCCTAGAGTTTGCAGGGTCAGGAGAGGTGGTTCCCTCGACCCTTCCCCAGAATTCATCGAGTGACCTTGGGCAAGTAGATGACTAATCTTTTTCTGGGCGTCAGCTTCCCGGTTCTGTGAATAGGGTGAAGGTTTCACGAGGGCGAAAATGCTGTGTCGACTGAGCTTTTGTAAAAATAGTAGTTATATTTTTAGTCAATCAGGTGTCATGAGTCCCTGGTTTGAGGAGCAAGCTGACCAAACTTAGCCCTTCACTCAGGTCAGGAATCCCTGCCACATCTTCTATGGAGGTTCTGGAGATCTGGCCTTACACTAGTTTCTGTGAAAAAGTGGTTTCTTTTTCTTTGGGGGTGGGGGGAAGTATCTTTGGAGACAATGTAGAAATGTGAAGTATAATTCTGTGATGAAAGAAGGAGCTCTTTCTCAGAGTGAGAATGCCGATATAAGAATAATTATTTATTGGGCCGGCCCCATGACTTAGTGGTTAAGTGCGCGTGCTCCGCTGCTGGCGGCCCGGGGTTCCGATCCCGGCCGGCACCGACGCACCGCTTCTCCAGCCATGCTGAGGCTACATCCCACATACAGCTACTAGAAGGATGTGCAGCTATGACATACAACTATCTACTGGGGCTTTGGGGGAAAAAATAAATAAAAGAAAAAAAATTTATAAAAAATAAAAAAATAATTAAAAAAAAAGAATATTTATTTATTGACTGCTTACTATTCCAAGTGCTTTATATGTGCTAATTCATTTAAGCCACACAATAGTCATAGGAGATAAGTATTAGGTACTATTACTGTTGCCATTTTACAGGTGAGGAAACAAGCATAGAGAGGTTAAATATCTTGTCTAAGAACACACAGCTAATAACTCATGGAGCCAGGAATTGAACCCAAGCAGCATGGTTCCACAGCCAAGACTTAGCCACAATGCTGCACAGCTTTACTACGGAAGCCAGCTAGCTGTTTGTTTCCAATTACATTTCCTGTCTATATCTTTGTTCTTTGGTCACTTTGGGGCAGCTATTCTGGGCTTATGGGTTCAGAATAGTTGGAAACTAGTTTATCTCTTAATTTTTCCTAGTCTTATTTTCCGAAAGAGGACAAGAAAGAAGGGGAGCCAATCTCAGGAAGTTCAGCAGAAAGTATACCAGAAAATTCAGTGGCCTAACCACAGCAGTAGATGAGAAAAGAAAGTAAATAGGTAGTCAATTTTATTTTATTTTTTTTTAAAGATTTTATTTATTTATTTTTTCCCCCCAAAGCCCCAGTAGATAGTTGTATGTCATAGTTGCACATCCTTCTAGTTGCTGTATGTGGGACGCGGCCTCAGCATGGCCAGAGAAGCAGCGCGTCCGTGCAAGCCCGGGATCCGAACCCGGGCTGCCAGCAGTGGAGCGCGCTCACTTAACCACCAAGCCACGGGGCCGGCCCTAGGTAGTCAATTTTAAAATTAAGAAAACTGAGGTCTTTTATGGAGAACGTATACCTTTTAGAGATTAAGTCTTTTTATTTAGCGTGACCTTGGTTTTTCTCATTGACTGGAAATTTTACATGAAGTAGTCCATATTCAGACTTGATCTGGATTTGTTTTTCCAAATATGCCATGATACTTTTGACATCAAATTATCAAAGACACAAAATCATCAGTGTAGTAGTACTGCTAATAGAGAAATGATATAAAGGTCTTCTAGGATACTAATTTCTAGTTTCTAACTCAGGCAGCATGTGATTTCAGTTTTTTGGAAAACCTTTTTCAGTATGAATTTTTTTAAAAGAGCAAGGTTAAGAAGCTATTTAGGGCGGGCCCAGTGGTATAGTGGTTAAGTCCGCGAGCTCCACCTCGGTGGCCTGGGGTTCGCAGGTTCAGATCCCGGGTGCTGACCTGCATGTCGCTTGTCAAGCCATGCTGTGGCGGCGTCCCACATATAAAGTAGAGGAAGATGGGCACGGATATTAGCCCAGGGCCAGTCTTCCTCAGCAAAAAGAGGAGGATTGGCAACAGATGTTAGCTCAGGGCTAATCTTCCTCACCAGAAAAAAAAAAGAAAAGAAGAGAGAAAAACCTTATTTAATGAAAAACTAGCATTTACGTCCTGAATAACATCTTCAGTTTAGAAGAAACCTTTGCCGATTGTGAGAATAAATAGCCTAGGTTACAGTTGAACCTGCCCTACCCCTTACTCCCAGCTTTCATGAACTTTGGTCCCTTCTTGAAGGGGCATGGTAGAGTAGGAGGCAGATTGTGTTGGAATTTTGAAAACATAATGAGGGATTGCTGAGCTAGTTCAGCTAATGAAAAATTTCCCTGTATACCTTTTCTTTCCCTTCTCCCAAATGTGGATACGTGCATGCACAGGCAGGCAAACACCTTGCTTTTGACAGATTGAGATACTGATCAGACTCTACTGTGCCCCAGATGAGGACTATGCTAATGCTTGCACAAGAAATTGTTTTTATACTGCTCCCTTTGGAAGAAAGGAAACTAAGTTTGAGGTTGTGTACTTGAATCAGAAGTAAATAGGTAGGGCCTGGTGTTTCCAAGCTTGTGATTGGAGTAGACTTTGTG
Organism: Ceratotherium simum simum; assembly: GCF_057802395.1. NCBI lineage: Eukaryota > Metazoa > Chordata > Mammalia > Perissodactyla > Rhinocerotidae > Ceratotherium > Ceratotherium simum. The sequence continues at coordinate 12,658,808 of NC_141921.1, read as the reverse complement.
AATGTAGATCTTTTGTGCACTTATATTGATAGTCTACTTAGAGTCTTGGGAGTTTGGCAAGCCAAAAGCAAAGCAGTGACTGTAACCATCTTTAGTTAAGCTCTGGCTTAAGAAGAGTTTAGGTTTGGTCGTTTTCATATTCCCAATTCAAGTTCAGAGTCTAGAAAAAAATGTTAGTTTTCCCCCTAACTTGGTTTGGGATGTAAGGACTCAATTTAGCTGTTTCTTTCTTTTTTTTTTTTTTGTGAGGAAGATCAGCCCTGAGCTAACATCCATGCTAATCCTCCTCTTTTTGCCGAGGAAGACCTGCTCTGAGCTAACATCTATTGCCAGTCCTCCTCCTTTTTTTCCCCAAAGCCCCAGTGGATAGTTGTATGTCATAGCTGCACATCCTTCTAGTTGCTGTATATGGGACACGGTGTCAGCATGGCCCAACAAGCGTGCGTCGGTGCACGCCCAGGATCTGAACCCGGGCTGCCAGTAGCAGAGCATGCACACTTAACCGCTAAGCCACAGGCCGGCCCTAAACTGGAAGCTCCTTAAGGGGCTGTTGTGATTAATCAAATTATTACAGATATGAAAGTGCTTTATAAACTTTAGAGTGTTGTACACATTTTAGGTTGTTGCTAATCAAAGTAGGATGATCTGTTCTTGTTGAAATGTACCCAGGATTTGTTTTAATCGGATATGATAAGGTTACAGACATGGAGACAACTGTATTTGAAAGAAAAGTTTATTACTTAGAGTTCCCAAGAGAAGAGGGCAGGCCTCACCACCCAGAGCCACCTGGGGAAGTACCTGGACCAGTCAGGAGCAGAAGGAGCAAGGGATACCAGACCCTTGGTTTCTGAGGGAAGGAATGAGTGAGGCAGGATAGGCAAACTCTAGCAATTTTAGGATTAGATAGTTTGAATAATTTTGGTGGGCTCTGGGCTATAGGGGTGGTCCCTGGTTGTTTGGTACTTGGCCCTGGGGTGATTAGGGCAGGGGCAATAATTGGTTTAGTGTAGGAGAGTTAGAAAAAGGAGGTGGTTGTGATAAGGGTTTGGGTTAGTTTGCATATGAAAGGCCTGCCCCCAGGCAAGTTGTTTGCTATCTCTAGAAATTAGCCAGCCCTGCAAGGGGCTGTCTCTCCAGGATAAGCGAGGCCCCCTAAAATGTCAAAGCATCATAAAATACAGAAAATTTAAAAACATGATTAATACAGTGTCTATCCTCAGTAATTACAACATCAGTATGATTGGGAATATATGTCATAAAACTGCTGCTGACATTAATTTTGTTTTCCTTTTGTAGGAGGAAGAGGAGGAGGAGGAATTAGTGGTAAGAACTGTCTCAGGTTTGGAAACATCTCAGTAAAAGGAAGTTTGAGCTTCATGAAACTCTAAGGGAATTTTAAGGAGTCTTTACTTGACACCTTGGAGAGAATGGGAATGGAAAAAGCCTTTAATACTTCTTTCCTGTGCAGTGGAGTGTTTGGGGGTGTGGGCCTGGGAGCTGAGTCTTTTCTGGGTTTGGGGCTTCTCCAGTCGTGGTCTCAGGGAGCAGAGCAACATCTTGAGGGCCTGGCACTCAATCATCTGCTATCTGTGTTTAATAAAGAATTCTGGAAGGAATTTTTCTTAGATGGTCCTTCTCCATGTTAACACTGCCCTTTCTAGCTGGGCAGCTGGGGTGCATAGGCCTGGCTGTTAGACAAGAGGAGTTGAAATTCACTGACAGTATATATCCTAAAATGCTGTGTTAATAAGTAAGGCCTCCTGTAGATCTACTTCAAGTTTGGCCAGGTTTCCTTTACCACCTTGTTTTTCAGATAGGACTGAGGCTTTCAGTGCATACTGGCAACCTTGGAAGGCAGGAATGTGAAACTTTTCCCTACTACTTAGCATCAGAATTGAATGGGAGACCCCATTTTGCCATTTCTGGCGGCAGTGTGGCTCTGCCAGCTGGCCTTCTGCACGGTAATTCAGAGGCAGCACCTTGGTTTGGTGGTTGTATTAATCAAAGCATATGGTTTGTGGGTCTCCTCCTAAAGTCTCCATTTTGGTTTTTTTCTGTGTTTCTCCTCCAGGATCCCCTAACAACAGTGAGAGAGCAATGCGAGCAGATGGAGAAATGTGTAAAGGCTCGGGAGCGGCTAGAGCTCTGTGATGAGCGTGTATCCTCTAGGTCACAGACAGAGGAGGATTGCACGGAGGAGCTCTTTGACTTCTTGCATGCAAGGGACCACTGCGTAAGTCAGCCTAAAGTCAGGAAGGAGAAAGCTTACAGTGGCCAGGGAAGACTTGGTGCTGACATCCTTTCCATCCCAGTGGCAGATCTATCAATAAGAATTTTTTCTTTTCTTTTTTTTTTTGCTGAGGAAGATTTGCCCTGAGCTAACATCTGTTGCCAATCTTCCTCTTTTTGCTTGAGGAAGATTGACCCTGAGATAACATCTGTGCCAGTCTTCCTCTATTTTGTATGTGGGTCGCTGCCACAGCATGGCTGCTGACAAGTGGTGTAGGTCTGCCCCCCGGGAACTGAACCCAGGCCTCTGAAGCAGAGTATGCTGAACTTAACCACTAGGCCACGGGGCCGGCCCCATCATCAATAAGCATTTACTGTGGCCCAGTATATGTTAGCTACAGTACTGAGCACTTTACATAAATAATCTTACCTAGTTCTACTACTTTCACTGGAGATAGGTATCATTATCCCCCTTTTACAGGTGAGAAACTGAGGCTCAGAGAAGAGAAATGATGTCCTGATTTGCACTGCTAAACGGTGGGGAAGCTGGATTTTGTACTTTTAAGTAACAGGCTATTCTTTCAAATAATTTATATCCTCCAGTGTGTCTTGTGCATGATAGTTGGTCCAAAACATTTTTTTTTTTTTTTAAGTAAACTTGTGTTTGAGGCTCTTACATATAACAGTAAGATATTTTAAATAAATTACAGGGTAGGCAAAGTTTGATATGGTTGCTTATGTTAAAACTGATTGGGTAGATAATAAGCATATGAAAAGGTGCTCAACACCAGTGAAAGGGGCCTGGTGGTGTAGCAGTTAAGTTCACACACGTTCCACTTTGGCAGCCTGGGTTCGCCGGTTCAGATCCTGGGCACTGACCTACTCACCACTCATCAAGCCATGCTGAGGTGGTGTCCCACATAGAAGAACTGGAAGGACCTACAACTAGGATATACAACTATGTTCTGGGGGCTTTGGGGAGAAAAAAGAGAAAAAGAGGAAGATTGGCAACAGATGTTAGCTCAGGGCCAATCTTCCTCAAAAAAAAAAAAAAAACACCACAGTGAGATACCACTTCACACCCACTAGGATGGCTTTAATCAAAAAGACAGGGAGAGGGCCGGCCCCGTGGCTTAGTGGTTAAGTGCACGCGCTCTGCTGCTGGCGGCCCGCGTTCAGATCCGGGCATGCACCGACACACCGCTTCTCCGGCCGTGCTTTTCCGGCCATGCTGAGGCCACGTTCCACATAACAGCAACTAGAAGGATGTGCAGCTATGACATACAACTATCTACTGGGGCTTTGGGGGGAAAAAATAAATAAATAAAAATCTTTAAAAAAAGATAAGGAGAAATGGGTGAAGGGGTCAAAAGGTAAAAAGAAAAACAAACAAACAAATAAATAAAAATAACAAAAAACCTTTTCTTCTTTCCCCGAAAAGAAAAAAAACTAGTTAATGATTTCCACTCAACCAACTTTCATTGTTTATACTTCAACAATCCCAATATAGGTATTTTGTTTTAATTCTGTAATATATAGTGCAAACACACAAACACACGTGCAGACACACACATACACACACACCCCTATTAAACACATTGTGACAATTAAGGAAGTTTTTTTTTTTGTTTTGTTTTTTTTTTTTTATTTTAAAGATTTTATTTATTTTATTTTTCCCCCCAAAGCCCCAGTGGATAGTTGTGTGTCGTAGCTGCACATCCTTCTAGTTGCTGTATGTGGGACTCGGCCTCAGGATGAACGGAGAAGTGGTGCCTCGATGCGCACCCGGGATCCGAACCCGGGCCACCAGCATCGCAGCGCGCGCACTTAACCACCAAGCCACAGGGCCGGCCCTAGGAAGTTTTTTTATAAAGATAGGAAAATCTAGCTGAAAGCCTATGCCTAGAGATAACCATGTTTTCTTGTATATACCATCAGATATTTAAACAAAAATGAAATAATAATAAACACATTTACATATAACATATTATAAATGGAGGTATTGTATTCCTTTCCATTGATGTATATTCAATTTATTTCATCCATCTGGTTTACATACAATTATTCATATATCGTTTGTTTTTTTAAACATGAGTTGAGTGGAAAGAGGGAAGTTTTATATACAAAATATGCATATACAACTCTATATCAAAAAAAAGTTAAGTGTTAGCGATGTGGAGAAACTGGAAGCCTCATACGCTGATGGGAATGTGAATGGATGCAGCCCTGTGGAAAACAGTCTGGCAGTTCTTCAAAAGGTTAAACAGAGAGTTAACATATGGCACAGCAATTCTACTCCTTGGTATGTACCCAAGAGAAATGAAAACATATGTCTACACCAAAACTTGTATACAATATTCTTAGAAGCATTGTTCATAATAACCAAAAAGTGGAAACAACATAAATGTCCATCATCTGATAAATGGATAAATAAAATGTGATAGATCCATTTAATGGAACATTATTTGGCAATAAAAAGAAATCAAGCACTTTACTCAAAAAAATTAAACATACAATTACCATATGATCCAGCAATTCCACTTCTGGAAATATATCCAAATGAATTGAGACTGTTCAGGAACTTGAACATCTGTTCAAGTTGTGCATGGATGTTCATAGCAGCATTCACAGTAGCCAAAAGGTGGACGCAACCTAGTGTCTACTGATGGGTGGATGAATAAACAAAAATGTATATACATACAATGAGATATTATTGAGCCTTAACAAGGAAGGAAACTAGGACACATGGTACAACATGTGTGAACCTTGAAGACATGCTAAGTGAAATAAACCAATCACAAAAGGACAAATATATCATTCTACTTATGTGAGGTACCTAGAGTAGTCAAATTCATAGAGACAGAAAGTAGAATGGTGGTTGCCAGAGGCTGAGGGGAGGGGGAAATGGGGAATTATTTAATGGATACAGAGTTTCAGTTTGGGAAAATGAAAAAGTTCTGGAGATTGATGGTTGTAGGACAATGTGAATTAATGCAACAGAAATGTATAGTTAAAAATGGTTAAACTGGTAAATTTTATGTTATTTAAATACTTTTATGAACCAAGCACTGGGTTAAGATCTGGGAGTGAGACAGGCATGTTCCTTTCCTTTGCTGAGCCAGCAGAGGAAGTAGAACAGTTAGTAAACTGGTGTCTTGTGTATAACCTCAGGATGGCCTTCACTGACCCTCCTATTTAAAGCTGCTGTGCCCTCCCCCCATTTTATTTTCCTCATAGCATTTATCACTATCAGAAGTTACTTCATGTGTATATTAATTTCTCTCATTATTCTCTAAGTTCCATAAGAGACAGATATTGTCTTGTTTATCATTGTAACTCAGCACCTAGAACAGTACCTGGCATATAGTAGATGTTTCATAAATATTTGTTGAATTAATAAGCACCATGATATGTGAGATATAAGTTTCTGTGGGGAAGACAGGATGAACAGATTTGTGTGAGGATAAGAGCTTGTTTAGAGAAGGCTTGCAGGAAATGACATGTAAACTTAAGTTCTAAAGGAAAATAAACGATGAAAAAAGTGGGAAAGAGAGTTCCAGTTAGAAGGGAGATAGTATTCAGGTAACCGAAGGGAGTTCACAAGGGCTCCAGAGGAGTGTAGGGGTGAGAAGGGAAGTGGTGAGACAAGAGACAGTACTGTTCTAGGCCACGAAGGACGTCGTAAGCTGTGACATTAAAGCTGCCAGTTGATGACATCTTTTCTTTCCCCCATCTAGGTGGCCCACAAACTCTTTAACAACTTGAAATAAATGTGCAGACTCATTCACCCCAGCCTTCATCACCTGGGCATCAGGATACTTCCTATGGTTTTGAACATGCCATTTGTTTCTTATTTGTGTACTGTAAGTTCATGTGAACCTCATGGATTTTGGCTTCAGCCAGTAGCTTCTATGTAATTAGCTGTGATTCCATGTTAATAAAGTCCAGTGATCTGCAGACCTGCCTCCCGTCCTTTAATTAGATTTTTTTAATGTGAAATTTTCAATCATAAGAAGAGATAGAATAGGGGCCAGCCCAGTGGCATAGCAGTTAAGTGCGCGTGCTCCGCTGCGGTGACCCCGGGTTCCCAGGTTCGGATCCCGGGCATGCACACACGCACCACTTGGCAAGCCATGCTGTGGCAGTGTCCCATATAAAGTAGAGGAAGATGGGCATGGATGTTAGCACAGGGCCAATCTTCCTCAGCAAAAAGAGGAGGATTGGCAACATGTTAGATCAGGGCTAGTCTTCCTCACAAAAAACAAAAGAATAGGTAGAATAATAACCCCCATGTACCCATCACCTCGCAAATATGTATCTCTTAATGCTAAGGACTTTTTAAAAATTTAGCTTGATATTATCACACTTAATATTAACAGTAATTGCTTAATATTAAATACTCAGTCTATACGAAAATTTCTGTTATCTCAAAAGTGTCTTCAGGGTGAGAAAAGGGTAGCTGGGTGGGTGGTGCTGGCAATGGGAGATTGGTTACATACATAGCGGGGGTATTGATCCAGTAAGTAAATATATTGAAGATAATGGGAACTAGCAGAGAATGGGGTTACAAATCTGGAAAAGGCAAAATAACCTAGAATGAACTCTGCAGTGCTGAGGTACTGGTGTGAACCAAATAAATACAGATTTCAATGTAAGTAAATATAGATGCCAATGTATATATATGTAGGGAATACAAATATTGCCTAGCTCAGTCCACAAAGGGGGCTTCATTCTCTGATAAAAGGAACCAGGGCTCCTTGGAGAAATGGGTGATTCCAGGGCTGGGACAAGGAAAGTACTAGATAAGCCTGGAACATTTTATTGTTCCAGAAAGAAGGAAGTGCTCCAAGAACCACAGGGACACATCAAAAGTACACAAAAGTCACTAGCCAAATCTGGGACAACTTGAGTATCAAAATATATATAATGATAGTACAGGATTATAACTCACTGAATAGAATAAGAATCCATACTAATAATATATATCAGTTGAAAGTTTGGTGAGGAAGGGGATACATATTAATTGCAAAAGGAGGGGCTGGCCCTGTGGCGTAGGGGTTAAGCGCGCACACTCCGCTGCTGACGGCCAGGGTTTGGATCCTGGGCGTGCGCTGATGCACCGCTTGTCAGGCCATGCTGTGGCGGCGTCCCATATACAGTAAAGGAAGATGGGCACGAATGTTAGCCCAGGGCCAGTCTTCCTCAGCAAAAAGAGGAAGATTGGCATGGATGTTAGCTCAGAGCTGATCATCCTCACAAAAACATAAATAAATAAATAAAAATAAACAACAAAAAAAGATAACCTTAAAAAAAAATTACAAAAGGAGAAAGTACACTAGAGAAGCCTGGCAGATAGTAGCTTAGATGAAAACTGACATCACCAATAATGGGACAAATAACCATACCACCTATAGGCAACAATGAGAAGAACACAGCATCACTGTGATACCTGCAAAAAACAGACAAGCTGAATCTTACCAGATAAATCAAATTGAGGGACATTCTATAAAATAGGACATGGTACAAAATAATCCTCACTTGTGTCAAGGTTGTGAAAGTCAAGAAAAGACTGAAGAACTGTTCAGATAGGAGACTTAAATGAGACAACTGCAACATGTGATTCTAAACTGGATCCTTTTGTTATTAAGGACATTATTGGGACAATTGATAAAACTTAAATGGAGTCTGAATATTAGATGGTAGTGATATAGCAATGTTAAGGTTTGAAATTATTGATACTATTTTTTTGTGTGTGCGTGAGGAAGATCAGCCCTGAGCTAACATCCACGCCAATCCTCCTCTTTTTGCTGAGGAAGACCGGCTCTGAGCTAACATCTATTGCCAATCCTCCTTCTTTTTTTTCCCTAAAGCCCCAGTAAATAGTTGTATGTCATAGTTGCACATCCTTCTAGTTGCTGTATGTGGGACGCGGCCTCAGCATGGCCGGAGAAGCGGTGCGTCGGTGCGCGCCCAGGATCCGAATCCGGGCCGCCAGTAGTGGAGCGCGCGCACTTAACCGCTAAGCCACGGGCCGGCCCCACTATTTTTTATTTTTTTTTCTGGGAAATATTTGCCCTGAGATAACAACTGTTGCCAATCTTCCTCTCTTTTTTTTGTTCCTTCCCCAAAGCCCCAGTACATAGTTACATATTCTAGATGTAAGTCCTTCTAGTTCTTCTATGTGAGCTGCTGCCACAGCATGGCTACTGACATACACAGATGAGTGGTGTGGTTCTGCACCCGGGAACCCAGCCCTGGGCCGCTGATGTGGAGCAAACCAAACTTGAACCGCTAGGCCATCAGGGCTGGCTCAAGGTTTGAAATTATTAAAAACAAAAAACCCCAGTAATTCCCAAATGTCTAGAATAGAGACTGACTTTAGATTTAAAGCAACAGCTAGTGCTGTGAGCCGTCCACAAGCCCATGTCTAGTGTTAGAACTTGGCATATTTTCCCATAAAAACAGTAAATAGTGATTGAGGCTCTGCAGTACTAGTAGTAATGTATGTTGTTCAAGGGATAGGGAAAATGTTCCCTGTTCCAACTGGGGAGACAGGCTAAGTCAGCACTGCTCAATAGAACATTCTGCAATGACGGCAAAGTTCTATTCTCTGTTGTCTAATGTGCTATCCACTAGCCACATGTGGCTATTGAGCACTTGAAATGTGGCTAATGTGACTGCGGTACTGAGTTTTTAATTTTATTTAATTATAATTAAATTAAATTTGAATTAATTTATATTCAAATAGCCATGTGTAGCTAGTGGTTACCATATTAGACAGTGGAGGTCTGGGAGTTGTAAATTCAACCACCTGAGTGGTAACTGAGGGAAGCAGGCCCTGTAGGCCTTGGAAAACTGCTTCTCCACTGCAGTCAGCTGTTGCTATGTGGGAATGTGCATCCAGTGTTGCCAGATTGCTTGTTAAGGAGCCGAAAATCCAGGTTTTATGTGAAATCCCCTAATTTTTAAAGGTGGACAACTGACTTTTTGAAAGCATTAGGCCAAATAAAACACATCTGTGGGCTTGATTTGGCTCACCAGTTTGCACCCTCTGGTGCAAACCAGAGAAAGACTTATAGGCAAATAGTTATACACAGAGAGAAAACGAGCCATGCCAAAAATGTGTGCCTTGTGCTTCAGAAGTAATCAGCAGACCGACATTCAGCATAGCCAGCAAGACTGAGGAAAGCTTCATAGACGAACATACGGCAGTGGAGCTTCTGAGAATCTGAAGGATTATGTTTGCAAAAATGAGGCAAAGGGCCACATGAACTAGAAGCTCTTTCAATCTATTGTTGATGGCCAGCATTTCCCAGCCATTTCTGACTTAGAACCCATTTCATGGTGATGTACAATGTTACAAATACTTTTACAAATGGTGGCATTGTATTTGTTGTATGTAATATGATTATTTTCAAATATCTTACTAAATTTTCAAAAATACAGCAAAGCTAAAATTTTACAGTGAACATCCCTAAATTCATTACTTAGATTTAGTGAATGGTTAGTAAAATGTTACTATACTTGTTTCATCATGGAGAAGACAGAATTACCCAGGGAAGGGCTCCAGAATTCTGCTTAGAAGATGCTTGAATCTGTTGCTGAATACTAAGCTGCACATGAACAGGGTGAAACTCCATGTAGCCAGGCAAAGAACAACTGAGTAGCTGTAAACTGAATAATTCCCAAAGTTAACATAGGGCTGAGAGATGTTTGAGTTTTGACCAGTTAACGTGGGGAGTTCCTGTTGAAATTGTTGAACTCCGGAAGGGGACACCTCACCAGTAGGGGTAAAACTAGCCCTAGAGAGAGGCTTCTCAAGATAGGCTATAACAAATCCTAAGAAGGAGGCTTGAAAGGATCAAGCTGATTCACCAAAAAAAACCTGACTACCTGCCAGAACGCAATTCAAGACATTTTGAAGGAAGATGACAAAATCTAGCATTCAACGATGTAAATTTCACAATACCTAGCGTTCAATAAAAAATTCCTAGACATGCAAAGAAGCAGGTAAATGTGACCAGGAGGAGAACAGTCAATAAAAACAGACCCAGAATGATAGAGATGATAAAATAGTAGACAAGGACTTTGAAGGTGCTATTACAAATATGCTCAAGGATTTAATGGAAATCAAGAATATAATGAGGAGAGAAGTGGAAAATATAAAAGTGAATCAAATAGAATTTCTGGAGCTTAAAAATACAATATCTGAAATAAAAAATTCACTGGACAAGATTACAAAATATTAAATACTGAAGAAGAAAAATCAGTGTCTGGAATGTTCTTGATGACATAGCAACAGAGACTATAAAAACTGAAGCACAAGAGGAAAAAACCACTAAAAATAAATAAACAAGAAAAAAGTAAGTGGTGGCACAATATCAAATGGCCTGGAAGAGAAGGAAGGCAGGGCAGCGGGGGAGAGAAAAACTATTTGAAGCAGTAATGGTTGAAATTTTCCAAATTTGAGAAAAATTATAAACTCACAGTTCCCAGAAGCTCAACAGATCCCAATCAGAATAAACACAAAGGGGCCGCCCCATGGCTTAGCGGTTAAGTGCGTGCGCTCGCTACTGGCGGCCGGGGTTCGGATCCTGGGCGCGCACTGGCGCACCACTTCTCCGGCCATGCTGGGGCCGTGTCCCACATACAGCAACTAGAAGGATGTGCAACTATGACATACAACTATCTACTGGGGCTTTGGTGGAAAAAAAAAAGGAGGAGGATTGGCAATAGATGTTAGCTCAGAGCCGGTCTTCCTCAGCAAAAAAAGGAGGATTAGCATGGATGTTAGCTCAGGGCTGATCTTCCTCACAAAAAAACAAAAAACAAAGGAAATCACACCAAGTCACTTATCTTCAAATTGCTGAAAACCAGTGATAAAAAGAAAATCTTAAAGAGAAAAGACGTATTACATAAAGAGGCACAAAGATAAGAATTACTACACACTTCTCATAAGAAACAACTCACTTTTAAAGTGTTGAAAGAAAATTTTGACCTTAGAATTCTGTATCTAGTGAAAATATCCTTAAATGAAAGCAAAATAAAGATATTTTAAACAAATGAAAGGTGAGAAAATTTATCGTCAGCAGACCTGGACTATAAGAAATACTAAAGGAAGTTCTTCAGGAAAAAAAAATGATACTAAATGGAAACTTTGATCTATACAAAGGAATGAACAGTCCCAGAAATGGTAAATATATGGATAAATATAATAGATATTTTATCTTATTTTTAAAATTTATTTAAAAGATAGCTAAAAATAAAAAGAATGAATTAAATAGAATGAAAGAAATTATAAAGATAAGAGCAGAAATCTATGAAATACAAAAGAAACAAAGGAGAAAACCAATGAAACCAAAAGCTGGTTCTTTGAATAAAACAAATAAATAAAAACAGATAAACAGATAAAACAGATAAAAACAATAAAACAGATAAACCTCTAGTTAGGCTGATAAAGTACAAAAGAGAGAAGACACAAATTACCAATATCAGTACTGAGTGAGCAAACATTATTACAGATCCTACAAATCAGGGTCAGCAAACTTTTTCTGTAAAGATTCGGACAGTAAATATTTTTGGCTTTGTGAGCCATATGATCTCTAGAGCAACCACTCAACTTGTTGTAGCAGTAAAGGAACCACAGTAAATGAAAAATGTGGCTGTGTTAAAATAAAACAGTATTTCAAAAAACAGGCCACAGGCTGAATTTGGCTTGTGGCTGTAGTTTGATGCTCCCTGCTATAGATAATAAAAGGATAATAATGGAATACTGTGAACAACTTTATGTGAAGAAATTCGACAACTTAGATGAAATAAACAAATTTTTAAAAGATTCATATTGTCAAAACTGGTACAAGAATTAGAAGGGGGCTGGCCTGGTGGCATAGCAGTTAAGTTCACACACTCCACTTAGGTGGCCCAGGGTTCAGATCCCAGCACGGACCTACACACTGCTCATCAAGCCATGCTGTGGCGGTGTCCCATATACAAAATAGAAGAAGATTGGCACAGATGTTAGCTCAGGGCCAATATTCCTCACCAAAAAAAAGAAAAAAAGAAATTCAATCAAAAAAAAAAAAAAAAGAATTAGGGGCCGGCCCTGTGGCATAGTGGTTAAGTGCGCACACTCTGCTGCTGGCGGCCCGGGTTCGGATCCTGGGAGTGCACCAACACACCGCTTGTCAGGCCATGCTGTGGTGGCATCCCACATAAAGTGGAGGAAGATCCGCACGGATGTTAGCTCAGGGCCAGTCTTCCTCAGCAAAAAGAGGAGGATTGGCATGGATGTTAGCTCAGGGCTGATCTTCCTCAAAAAAAAAAAAATTAGAAAATTCAAATAACCCCATATCAGGGTTTCTCAACCTCAGTACTATTGACATTTTGGTCTGGATAATTCTTTGTGTGGGGTGACTGTCCTATGTATTGTAGGGTTTTCAGCAGTATCCCTGGCATCTATCCACCAGATGCCAGAAGCACCACCCAGTTGTAACAACCCCAAAATATCACCAGATGTTACCAAATGTCCCCTGGGGGAGGGGCAAAATCACCTCTGGTTGAAAATCATTGCCGTATATCAATGAAAGAAATTGAATTTGTAAATAAAAACCTTCCTTTCCTATTCATCCCACGCTCCCCACCCCCTAAAAAAGAAAAAGAAAGAAAAAAGAAACACTCAAGGCCCAGATGGCTTCACTATTGAATTCTATCAAAAATGTAATGAAAAAATAATACCAATCCTATAAAAATTCTTTCAGAAAATAGAAGGTGAAGGGACATTTCCAAAACTCATTTTATGAGGCCAGCATTACCCTGATATCAAAATCAAACAACGACATTACAGGATGGGAAAATTGCAGGCCAATATCCCTCACGAACACAGATGCAAGAATATAACAACATATAAAAAGAACAATACATCATGAACTAGTGTGTTTTTCTTATAGGAATGCAAAGTTGGTTCATCATTTGAAAACCAGTCAATGTAATTCATCATATTTACAGAATAAAGAAGAAAAACCATATGATCACCTCAATAGATGCATGAAAGGCATTTGAAGAAAATCAACAACCATTCATGATTTTAAAAAAATCTCAGCAAACTAGGAATATAAGGGAACTTCCTCAATCTAGTAAAGGACAGCTATAAAAGAAGTTACAGTTAATATTATATATAATAATGAAGTACTGAATGCTTTCCCCCTAAGAATGGAAACAACACAAGGATGTTTACTACTACCACTTGTATTTAACACTGTACTGTTAAGTGGTAACCAGCGGAATAAAGCCAAGAAAAAAAAGGCATACAGATTGGAAAGAAAGAAGTAAAAGTTCCTTTATAAAAGATATGACCTTGTGCACAGAAAACCTGAAAAAATTTCCAAAAAAGTTATCAAAACATAATTAAATTTAGCAAGGTCTCAGGATATAAGATCAATAGACAAAAATCAATTGTATTTTAATATACTAACTTTTTTTGGAAAAATGAACAAAGTAAGCCTGTCACTTCAAGAAAAACAATTGACAGTATTTGTTGCCAAACATAAAATTTGAGCTTTCAAGTAAAAATTAGGATTTTGAAAAACTTGCACCTGCTGTTGTGAGCTTAAAAGCTTCCTAACTTTTAAAGACTTTTCTGATGAGATCAGTGGTGATAACAACAAATGTGATTTTTTTGATATTATATAATGAATGTGAAAACATTTGGAAAATCTGCATAACTCAGTGAGCCAATAATTTCCAAATAACCACTGTATGATGTGACAAAATCATGCATGGGCAAAAGACTCATTCAAAGTACAAGACAGACCAATGGATCTAAAAGTAACAGCATGGGCCGGCCCTGTGGCTTGGTGGTTAAGTGCGCGCACTGCGATGCTGGTGGCCCGGGTTCGGATCCCGGGTGCGCATCGAGGCACCACTTCTCCGTTCATCCTGAGGCCAAGTCCCGCATACAGCAACTAGAAGGATGTGCAGCTACGACATACAACTATCCACTGGGGCTTTGGGGGGAAAAAAATAAAATAAATAAAATCTTTAAAAAAAAAAATAATAAAATAAAAGTAACAGCATGAAAGTTCTTCGATATGGTTTCAGATTCCACACTGCCACTAACCTTTAAGGAAACTACTATTTTCAAATTTTGGTGTAGTTTCAAAGAATATTCACAGTTATCTATAAAGCCTATTAAAATACTTCTCTGTTTTCTAGCTACATATCTGTGTGAGGCTGGATTTTCTACATGTACTTCAACTAGAGCAACATATTACAACACATTGAAGCAGATATGAGAATCCAGCTTTCTATTAAGCCAGACATTAATTCACAAGAGATTTGTAAAACAATGCTACTCTTCTGACTAAATTTCTTGTAGGAAAATATAATTATTTTCATAAAGATATTTATGCTAATCCATAATAAGTTTATTATTGTTTTATTTATTTATGTATTTATTGTGAGGAAGACTGGCTCTGAGCTAACATCCAATGCCAATCCTCCTCTTTTCTTTTTTTTCCTGAGGAAGATTAGCTCTGAGCTAATGTCTGTGCCCATTTTCCTCTATTTTGTATGTGGGATGCCACCACAGCATGACTTGATGAGTGGTGCATAGGTCCGAGCCCGGGATCTGAACCTGTGAGCCCTGTGCCGTCAAAGCAGAGTGTGCAAACTTAACCACTATGCCACCAGGCTGGCCCTATTTTTGTTATTTTTAATGAATAAATATTTTTAAAATTTCTCAGTTTTGGGGCCGGCCCCGTGGCTTAGCAGTTAAGTGTGCGTGTGCTCCGCTGCTGGCGGCCCGGGGTTCCGATTCCGGGCACGCACCGACGCACCACTTCTCTGGCCATGCTGGGGCCGCATCCCACATACAGCAACTAGAAGGATGTGCAACTATGACATACAACTATCTACTGGGGCTTTGCGGAAAAAAAGGAGGAGGACTGGCAATAGATGTTAGCTCAGAGCCGGTCTTCCTCAGCAAAAAGAGGAGGATCAGCATGGATGTTAGCTCAGGACTTATCTTCCTCACAGAAAAATAAAAAAATAAATAAAATAAAATTTCTCAGTTTTAATTTCTAATCTGGCAAATATTGATAAATAAACAAAATCAATAATTCTCAATAATTTTTAAGAGTGTAAAGGGGTCCCATGACCAAAAAGTTTGAGAATCATTGATCTAGTCCAGCTCTCTCCCGTACTCCCCCATTTTACAGATGGGTAAACTGAGGCTTGGAGTGGGAAGGGGCCCTTCACAGGGAGATTGTGGCTGTGGTCCTGACACTCCATAATTGGTGTAAGTCTTTGAGAATAGGTGTGGCTGGGATACCTCCTCTCTAGTGTATTCAATCTCTCTTCATTGGATCCTGTGAAAATCAGTAAAGGGAAACCTCATTTAAAATGGAGTTGGAGGGCCAGCCCGGTGGCTTAGCGGTTAAGTGCGCGCGCTCCGCTACTGGCGGCCCAGGTTCGGATCCTGGGCGCACACCGAGGCACCACTTCTCCGGCCATGCTGAGGTCGTGTGCCACATACAGCAACTAGAAGGATGTGCAACTATGACGTACAACTATCTACTGGGGCTTTGGGGAAAAAAAATAAGAAAAATTAAAAAAGAGTTAAAAAAAAAAAAGTCATCAGAAAAGAATCATCAATTACAGAGAGAAACGTACATTGCATCCCAAACAGAAATCAATTATCCCAGCAACTCAGCCAACGAGAAGCCATCACCATCCTGAACTCTTGCTTTTCTCCAAGGGACTTTCCTTCAAAACACCCCCTCGCAATTTTCTCCTTTTTCCCTATAAAATAACGTTCCTCTCCTTTGATTGTTGGATTTGCCTATGGCCTGCCATAGCACTGATCTCCTGAAATACAGTTCCTTGGCTATTCTCAAATAAACTCGTTTTGCTGGTAAAATAACTGGCTGTTTTATTTTTTATTTTTTGTGAGGAATATCAGCCCTGGGCTAACATCCATGCTCATCTTCCTCCACTTTATAAGGGACGCCGCCACAGCATGGCTTGACAAGTGGTGCGCGCCCGGGATCTGAACCTGTGAACTCTGGGTCGCTGCAGTGGAGCTTGAGCACTTAACCGCTGTTTTATTTATTTATTTTTAAGGCTGACATATATGGTGTCTGAAGTGAGATCTGGACCACGTACCTGCACCGAACCCCTTGTGCCCATCACCTCTGTGAGTCACTGCCCTTTGCATTCTGAGCTCTCTGACTTTATTAGAGATCAATGGGGAGAGGCCTTGTCCTCTCTGGGGAAGCAATTTGTCCTTCGGGTTCAAGTGTTGTCCTTGGTAAGTACTCAGTTGTTTTCTGAAGGTAATACAGTTCCTTTTGGGGTTCAGGCTTGCTGAAAATCCAGGAGTTTTCGGATTCCTTTTGGAATCAGGGCTGTGAATCCAGCAACTTTTTTTTTGGATTTAGATTCCTTTGGAGATCAGGGCTAGGACTCTAGCAATTTTCTTGGGTTTTCAGAGAAAAGGTCAGAAATGAGATCCCAGTCATCTAAATGTTCTGAGGGAAACCTTCCTTCAGAGACCCCAGTCAGGTTTATGTTTGAGAACTTTAGGCCCCCTACATGTGCATTTTTAACTAAATAGGCCAAACTGACCAAGAGTATTGTGGAATTACAATGGCCATTGGAAACTTTAGAGATCTCCCCAAACTCATTTTCTTAAAACCAAATTGGAAGACGGTGGCTCTAATACTAAGCAAAATGAATAGTATGTTTATTTTAATTGGTACCTGGAGGCTTCCAAAAGTGCACAAAACTCTAAAATCACCTCAATACAAGATACCATATCTAAATTAGCCAAAACAATTAAAAAACTGAGGGAAAACAAAATGGCTCCTGAGGCCTCTATTTCCCTTTCCCCATTTTCTTTGTCTTATGCTCAGACCCCACCTCTGGTGCCATCTTCCTACTTCCCCTTCTGCACCACCTCTAGTGCTCAAACTTCGGCCATCTGAGAAAATAGCCTTAACTTAGGCCATCTGCTAGAAACATAATTTGGATCCAACTATTCCTTTGAACTTTGTACCTGAGACATGGCTGAAATTTTTTTTTTATTGATATCATAATAGTTTATAACATTGTGAACTTTTAGTAGTACATTATTGTTTGTCAGTCACCATATAAATGCGTCCCTTCACCCCTCGTGCCCACCCCCCAACCCCCTTCCCCCTGCTAAACACCAAACTGTTCTCTCTGTCCATGTGTTAGTTTATCTTCCACATATGAGTGAAGTCATGTGGTGTTTGTCTTTCTCTGTCTGACTTATTTTGCTTAACATAATACCCTCCAGGTCCATCCACGTTGTTGCAAATGGGATGATTTTGTCTTTTTTTATGGCTGAGTAGTATTCCATTGTATATATATACCACATCTTCTTTATCCAGTCATCTGTCGACGGACACTTGGGTTGCTTCCACTTCTTGGCTATAGTGAATAATGCTGCAATGAACACAGGGGTGCATAAGCCTCTTCAGATTGTTGATTTTAGGTTCTTTGGATAAATACCCAGCACTAGGATAGCTGGATCGTAAGGTATTTCTATTTTTAATTTTTTGAGGAATCTGCATACTGTTTCCCCTAAAGGCTGTACCAGTTTGCATTCCCACCAGCAGTGAATGAAGGTTCCCTTTTCTCCACAACCTCTCCAACATTTGTTATTTTTTGTTATGGTGATTATAGCCATTCTAATGGGTGTAAGGTGATATCTTAGTGTAGTTCTGATTTGCATTTTCCTGATGATTAGTGATGTTGAACATCTTTTCCTGTGCCTATTGGACATGGCTGAAATTTTTAAAACAAAAGCTATAAGGTCTCTGTGTCTGTCTATATACTATGTATTTCTATGTATGTATATATGTAATATTTTTCTACCTCCAGATGGTATTGCTAAGACTGATTTGTAAAAGCTCTATTTAATTGGCTTGAAATTAATTGCTTATAAGTTAAGTATTCTTAAACCTCAGAAATGTAACAAAACTAATCCAAATGTTTTCAAGCTACGTGATCTAGGATTAATCTCTTAAGTATTCTTTTTATGACAATATATATTATATATTTGCATGGGTTCTGTGAAGGTCTGTTTTCCTTGTAACAGAACACAATTGGAAATACTGGCTACGTTACCAAGGCTTCGACTTGTCACATTCAAGAACGAATATGTCATATTCGAGAAAGATGTACATAGACTCAGAAATAACCAGACAACTTTAGGGAACCACTTGGAAAAATCAGCCTAGTACCTTGCTTACAAGGTTTCAGCAAAGCAATCTTAAAAAAGAGCTTACATGGTCAATCACTATTTTTGCTGAATTTATATAAATAATCAGGCCAAGTTTAATACAAATTAGTTTTACTATTATTATGTTTAATAAAAATGAGGGTAATTGTGGAGACAGAAATTACGTTTGCAGCTATGTAGGTATTACATTATAGTCCTATTAATTGTCTTTAAGATTTTGTTATATACCTGTAAGCTGGACTGGATCCTAAATTCTTCTAGTTTCCTTAAATGTCTGGCTGTGATGCTCCAAACTAACGCTTCCCATTTTTCACTGCCCTTGAAATATCCTTGGAAGGAACTATAGTAGGCCCTCCTCACCATCCAGATGGCAGCCAAACTTCAGGGACTTGGGTACACATCTCACAGCTAAAGGCGGCTCCACCTGACATCTAGTCCTGTACAAATGCTGGAGATCTCCAAATCAAATTGACTGGGAAGAGAAGCAGCTGACATCTGAGGCAGACAGCTTTCCCAAGATGACTGGACCAGGCCTGTATACCCTCTTCCCACCATTGTCTTACTTAATTTCTCCCTCTCTTTTGTAGAATGACAATGCCCTTGTCTACATTTCCCAATCCCTTGCCAAAGGGGGAGACCTCTGATTGCTGGATTTGCCATCTGAAACTTCGATCTGTTCAGGACAATAATGACCCCTTAGTTCACCCTATAGGTAGTTTCACTGGAATTCCAGATGCCATTGTATGTTTAAATTGTTCTGCAGGCCCATTTTATAAAGTCAGGGTACTGAGCCTGCCTAATTTCATTCCTTGCTTTTTTTTTTTTTAATTTTTTTTTTAATTTATTTTTTCCCCCAAAGCCCCAGTAGATAGTTGTATGTCATAGTTGCACATCCTTCTAGTTGCTGTATGTGGGACGCGCCCTCAGCATGGCCGGAGAAGTGGTGCGTCGGTGTGCGCCCGGGATCTGAACCCGGGCCGCCAGCAGCGGAGCGCGCGCACTTAACCGCTAAGCCACAGGGCAGGCCCCTCATTCCTTGCTTTAATTTAACCCAGCCTTGGGAGGGAAAGGCAAGACCTTATGAATATTTGTATGATAACTTCTGTAGGATAGCAATTGTAAACCAGATCATTTGTACACTTGTTACACCCATATATTTAGGCAACTTCTTAATATGTAAAAACACAATGTCTAAGCCTAGGTTAAATGGTGGTAATGACTCTACGCCAGTGAATAAGTCCATAGATACTGTTGCTTCTGCAGAAGCCTTATGTACACCCCCTGGTTACATTTTCATATGTGAAGGCTCTGACAATAGCCTTTATGCTTGGGCATCTCATTGCCTTGACAGCTGGAGAGTAGGAGATCAGTGTGCCCTTGCCATATTCACCACCCTGTTCTCCCTGCATAACCAATCAGAAGCCTCTCATTGGTCAGTTCCACTAAATTCCTATAATTACCTCAAATAAGAACTTCCAGGAAGTGTGCATGATTCTGGGTTTGCCTCTGTGGGGAGAGCTTTCTTTCTGTGGGTCAGAATAAGTGCTACTGCACAAATGATCAAGATTCTCTCCCTAACACTAGAAGAGTTGGCTGGTTCCACAGCCAAAGCAGTTGCAACCCAACAATAGTTGCTTAACTCATTGGCCAGGGAGTTTGAGATACCTACTTGCTGAGTAGGGAGGTGTCTGTGCAGTAACAAACACCTCCTGTTGCACATGGATAAATAACTCTGGGGAAATAGAGAGCCAATTACATAGAATTAGAGAGCAAGCACATTGGCTTCAACAAATTTCACCCAATAACCCACTGTCTTTTGATTTATTCAGCCCGTTACAAACTGGGCTTGTTGTATTGTTCTTTTTTTTTTTTTTTTTTTTTTTTGAGGAAGACCAGCCCTGAGCTAACATCTATTGCCAATCCTCCTCCTTTTTTTCCCTTTTTCTCCCCAAAGCCCCAGTAGATAGTTGTATGTCATAGTTGCACATCCTTCTAGTTGCTGTATGTGGGACGTGGCCTCAGCATGGCCGGACAAGTGGTGCGTCGGTGCGCGCCCAGGATCCGAACCCAGGCTGCCAGTAGTGGAGCGCGCGCACTTAACCGCTAAGCCACGGGGCCGACCCCTGTTGTATTGTTCTTAATCCTGCTTTGTGTACTTGTTACTAAATGCTGTACGTATTGCCTGTCGAACCTCTGTAAACATGATGTACCTAATAAGTTGATGTTAGCTCAACAATTTGAAACGGTTTCTGAGGCTTACAACCTCAGACAACTATAGACTTTGAATAAGAGATGCTTGCGAGTTCTCCCTCCTGGCCTTCCTTGTTGCTCAAATGTGGCCTAAATGGTTTCCAACCACTGTGCACGTTCCCTCCACCGTGGGACATGACTACCAGGAAAGGTCCTTCCTGGCACCGAGGGACAAAACCACTATGTGCAGAGAACCTGACTCTTGATTAGCAATGCTTGTGGAAGAAGATCTTGATCAAAATGGGAAAATGTGAAAATTAAATAAAGGGAAACCTCATTTAAAACCGAGTTGGGAGGCCAGAAGGGGGAGCTCCCATGCAGTACCACTTGAGGTCAGTTACGGGAAAGATAGTCAATCATAGACCCCAGCAGAAGTCATCAACAGGAAAGAATCATTAATTACAGGAAAAAAATGTACATCGCATCCCAAAGAGAAATCAACTACCCCAGCAACTCAGCCAATGAGACACCATCACCACTCTGAACTCTTGCTTTTCTCCAATGGATTTTCCTTCAAAACAACTCCTCCCAATTTCCTTTTTCCCTATAAAATAACGTTCCTCTCCTTTGATTATTGGATTTGCTTATGGTCTGCTATAGCATGCATATCCCCAATTGCAATTTTTTAGCTATTCCTGAATAAACTCGTTTTGCTGGAAAAATAACTGACTTATTTTTAAGGTTGACAATTCTTATCTGCATTTAAATGTCTACGAGCTTTATAAAAAGGCCTTTCTCTATACATATATCTCCTTGTTACCTTACAACTGCTAGGTCCCTGTAACAAACTTCTTGAAAAAATTGTTTACACTCACATCTCTACTTTTTCATCTTTCACTCACTCATTCAATAAATATTTATTGAGAGCCAACTATGTACCATATACTGTTCTAGGTGCTGATAATTCAGCAATGAATTAAACAAAATCCTTGCTCTTTTAAATCTTACATTCTTGTGAGGGTAGACATGTCCAGAAAAATTGTCCGGAACTTATAAATGGGCAGAAGAGGATTACTGGGTGCTCTTTCATTGTAGTGCTGGGGTTTACATTTGATTGACTTGATGTGGATTAGGCTATCTTACAACTTTGTAGGGGTAGAGGTTAACTTGTAGAAAACTGATGGCAATGCAAATAATTCTCGTCTGAGAGCAACGCAAACAACTCCTACGCGTAGTAACGCAAATGAATTTTGTCCAGCAAAGATGGAATTGATTTTCATCTGGTAGAAGAGATAATCCCAAACATCACAGTTTATTACTTAATAAAATATTAATGTTTTTGCAACTATTAGCAAATTTATTTTAGCATTCCTTTGGCTGATAATCTAAATCTCTAAAACTCAAATTCTCATTGAACAAGTCTTACCATTTACTGGGTGCCTCATTATCTAGGATAATGGGTGAGTAGTTTATTATGATGAATAAAGTCTTTGGCATGTGTTCATTATATATTTGTATAAGAGTTATGTTTTTAACCTTTTGAAAATTACAATTTAGCAGACTATAAGAAAATAAATACATATCAGGTGGTAATAATTTATAAGAATAAATGTGGGGTAAGAGGACAGCTGTTAATGGTGGCGTAGGGCCCAGTCAATCAATCCTGTAATTCTTTTTTTTTTTTCTCCTCCTGCTTTTTTAAAAAATTATTATTATTATTATTATTTTGTGAGGAAGATCAGCCCTTAGCTAACATCCATGCCAATTCTCCTCTTTTTTTTTAGCTGAAGACCACTGGCCCCGACCTAACATCTATTGCCAATCCCCCTCCTTTTTCTTTTTTTCCCCCTTTTTCTCCCCAAAGCCCCAGTAGATAGTTGTATGTCATAACTGCACATCCTTCTAGTTGCTGTATGTGGGACACCACCTCAGCATGGCCTGAGAAGCAGTGCATCGGGTGTGCGCCCGGGGTTCCGAACCTGGGCTGCCAGTAGCAGAGCGTGGACACTTAATTGGCTAAGCCACGGGGCCGGCTCGTGTAATTCTCTCTTAACTGTAAGTGGAATCCATCCTCTTCTCTCCATCTTACTGCCACCACACTAATCCAGAACATCATCTTCTCTCATCTGACCTCCCTGCCTGCCTTACCCCTAACTACTCTGATCATCTGCTGTCAGATGTTCATTTTTAAAAACACTTATCTGATCATGTTCCTCCTCTCCACCGGCTCCTTGGTGGATTCAAGTTTTGTGGGGCCTAAAGCTTACTCAAATTCGGGAGGCCTTCTTTAAGAAAAACAATACAAAATTAGGTACAGGCCCTTGAAGGGGGCAGTGCCAATGACAGGTCCTGAAACCCAAGCTTCATTAGCTTCACTATAAATCCGCCTCTGCCTACAAGTCTAGCCTGTTTTTTTCCTCTTAGGATCTTTTCTTCGTGCAACTTCTGCCTAGAAGGCCCTTACCACCCCTTTTTGCCTAGTTAACTCTTTCAGTATTCAAGTGCCAGTTCCCAGTCCTCTCTGACCCCCAAACTGGGTCAGGGACCTTTACGGAGTCTCTCTCAATGCTCCAAACATCCAGGCGGAGCCACCATTCTGTGCGAATGGTTGCTCTTTTCCAGCGCTCTCAAAGATCGTTGGCGGGGCGAGGTTTGCACCCGGGATGTAAAGATGGGTGGAGCCCCGGGAGAGAGTCAGCGGTAATTCCCTCCCCTTTACGTCCAGAGCGGCGCGCACCACCTCTCCGGAACCCGCGAGCCTCCGGTTGCGGTTCCGGTCGGAATTACCGGCAACGCACGCAGACATGGCTGCGCTGGTAGTGAGAGGTGTTCGGGACGTGCTGAAGCGGGCCGACTTCGCGACGGTCCCGCGGAGACATCGACATAAGAAGAAATGGGTAAGGCCCAGGAGGGAACAGTGACAGCGGCCCCTTGCCACCGCCTCTCGGGAAACCTCCCCAGCCCTTCCACTGCTCGCCCGGCTCAGTTAGGGTCGCTCCTCTCTCCGGTTGGAACGCCTTCGACCTCTTGTCCCGCCCCTCAGGGAGCGTCACTAGGCTCCTCCCTCTCACATCTGTTACGTCGTCGCCTCTGTCCGCCCTTTTATTTCGTCACGAGTCTTCGGCTCTCCCTCTTGATAAGTGTGCAGCCTCCTGACTCCGCCCCTCTGTTACGTCATCGCTTCCGCCGTCATTCTTTCAGTTATGTCACCGCCTCTTGTTCCCCTGCTCGCGGTTCCGTTCCGCTTGGCTCCCACTACCTCTTCCCCTTCCCTCCCTCCCCCTCCCCCTCCCTCCCCTTCTTTCCTACCCCGACCTCTTCCCCTCCGCCCCCTATGACCTCCTCTCCTCCTTTCCTCCGAGAACTTCGAGCCCGGCCGCCCTCACCCCTCGGAAAATGTCACAGCGACTTCCCTGTCCTCCCTGGGTCTCCTTCGCCCTCCAGGAAAGGAGTCAACTCCCTCACCCTCCAGCTGCCTCTGGCGCCCAGGAAAGGTTACAGTGACCACCCTGCCGGTAGTCCCGGCCTTTCCCCAAACTCAGGCAAAAGGTGCAGCGACTCCCCTCACCCCCTGGGCTCTCCCCGCTGCTCCAGACACCCTTTCTCTGGCCTCACCTGTAGCCCTGGAATTTCTTCCGTAACCGGCCCGCCCCCTTCTCTACCCCGACCGATTCCCTCCCCGCCCCCACCGCCCCCCTCCCCACCCCCACAGCCGCCCCTGCATCCGGGGACATGTTCTTTTGAACCTTGTTCTCCACTCCTCGGAAGGCCTTACTGCCCTGAGACTATCCTCTCGGGTTCGTCCCCTCCGAGCCCTTGTTTTGACCGGTTCAGCCTCCTGGGGTCACCCCCTCTCCGTCCCCGGAGCCCTTATTGCGGCTGGATCAGCTCCCTGAGAACACCGTGTCCCTGTCCCCGAAGCCCTTACATCGACCAGCACACTTACCTCTGTTACTGTGGTGGATACCCTTCAGCCCTGGTAACCAGCCCGGTGACCTCCCCTCCCCTCACTCATCGGCCCCTGGGAACCACCCCGGTGACTTCTCCTCCTGTCACTCATGTGCCGTTGGAAACTGGCCCCATGATTTCACCTCCTGTCACTCATCAGCACCCAGGAACCAGCCCGGGGACCTCCCGTCCGGTCACTCATGTCACCTTGGAAACTGGTCCCATAATTTCACCTGTTTTCACTCATGAGCCCCCTAGAACTGGTCCCGTGATTTCCTCTTCCATCACTCATGGATCCCAGGGAACTTGCCCCATGATTTCACCTCCTCTTACTCATAGGCCCTTGGGAACTGGCCTCATGATTTCACCTCCCCTTGCTCACCGGCCCATGGAAACTAGACCTATAGTTTCCCCACCCCTTTCTCACAGGGTTTTGCAAACTGGGCCCATGATCACCCCTCCACTCTCTCCTTGGTCCTCAGGGAGAAGTTATAATGACCCTCCTCTTTCCCAAGCATCTTCCCCACCCACCGGCAGGTTTTACCATGGCCACCATAAGCCTCCAGACTCTTGTGAACCTAAACCACAGCTTGACCCACCCCGTGGGAAAAATTACTGTGGCTCCCCACTTTCTTCTCAGGCAGGCACATCTGGCTGTCCCAGCTCACCTCCAGAAGGCTCTTATCACTATTCCCATCTTCCCCCAGAGACCTGCATACCTGCCCCTGGGAGCCCTTGTTGTGCCATCCGCCTACCCCCTGGGAGTACTGGTTCTCCTTGCTTACCCCAGTCCCAGGCTTCTAGGAAGCCTTGCTTTGAGTCCTTGTTCTCCTGGGAGACTGGTGGGAGCTCTTACCTCTTCGTAACCCCAGTCGCTATGATTTCTGGTCCCCCTTGCCCCCAGGAACCACCTCTTCCCCTGTCCTCCCCTTGTCCTTATTCTGCCTTCTTTCCTTCACCCCTGAGCAACCAGTTTATATCTCCACCCCAGTCACCCCCCCGCAGAAGCTATAACGACCCTCCTCTGCCTACCCCAGCTTGCCCCCAAGTGAAGTCCCCCAAATCCTCAGAGTTAAGACAGGCACGTGCTCCCCACAGAAGTCGCTCCCTGGTCACCCCTCCCCGGCAAACTCCTCCTGACCAGCCCAGGCCCCCTAAGGCCAGCACCTCTCCTCCACCTCCCTCCGGCCCTTCTGGTCTCTCAGGTGCTTTTTGTACAGTGACATCCGTTACAACTTGCTCAAATTCTTGCCCTAAAGAACTTCCCCAAGGGACTACCTTACCTACTGTGGTCCCTAGAATCCTCAAAACTGTTATCCCCACTTCCCTTCCCCTCCGCCTTCCTTGTGATTCTGTCTCACCCAATAGTTATGCTCAGAGAAGCCCCCATGGACCCCTCATAAGATCCCCCTGCAGTACCCATGTATATTCTGTGGTTCCCTCCACCCCCGATCCCTGCCCACTCTCTGGTTCCCTCAATCAATCCACACGCCCCCCTCAGTGTCATAAGCAACCCATGGTGCCCCCCTGTGGCACCTATAGCACTCCCAGGGGCCCACCCCAACCCCATTGCCAGCCTGTGGCACCTCCTTGTTCTACCCACATCTATTCTTGTATCCCTTTGAGAACACCCTTTGACCCCCAAAGTTTACCTGTTGCCCCCCGAGCCCGAGGCCGACCTGATGCTATGCCCTGTGGCCTGCATGTCTACTCTGTGGCTTCTCGAGGCTCCTGCAAAGAGTCCTCCCAGATTCCCTACAGCTGTCCTTTGCCTTCATCCAAAAGTTCCAGCTGTAGTTCAACTATTATTATTAGTGAATACCAGAGTAGTGAC
Organism: Ceratotherium simum simum; assembly: GCF_057802395.1. Classification (NCBI taxonomy): domain Eukaryota; kingdom Metazoa; phylum Chordata; class Mammalia; order Perissodactyla; family Rhinocerotidae; genus Ceratotherium; species Ceratotherium simum. The sequence continues at coordinate 12,632,343 of NC_141921.1, read as the reverse complement.
AGCCAGAGCAAGAATACCCACCAAAGTGGAAGTCGGAGCCAAAGTGAGAGTCCCCACCGCCCTAGCAGAAGTCGGAGTGAAAGCGAGAGTTTCCATCCTAGTAGAAGTCAGAGCCGGAGCAAGAGTCCCCCTCAAAATGAAAGTTGGAGCCAGAGCGATAGTCCCTACCCAAGCGTAAATCAGGATCAGAACGAGAGTCTTCAACTTAGTGGAAATCGGGGCCAGAGTGAGAGTCTTCAACGTAGCAAAAGTCGGAGCCGAAGCAAGAGTCCTCACAATGGCAGAAGTCGGGGCCAGAGCAAGAGTGCCCCCCGTAGAGGAAGTCGGAGTCGAAGCAAGAGTCCCCGCCACAGCAGAAGTCATGGTCGGAGCAAGAGTCCCCGCCATAGCAGGAAATGAGAGCCAGAGCTAGAGTTCTGACCAAACCAAAAATCCAGGCCAGAGCAAAAGTCACAGACAGTAACAAGACTGCCAGCCACAGTGGGTGTTCCAGCTGTGGCAACCAGGGCCAACTTGTGGACTTCTCAGCTGAAGTCTTCGTTTTCCTTTTAATCTACTTTTATGCTCTTTAAGCCTGACTCATGTTCCTCTCTGCTACCCCCATAGCAGTCATGCTAGAAGTCTCCATTTTGGTTCACACCTCAAGGTTTCTGTGTGCTCTCCTTATCCCACCTTCCTGGGGTCTGGGAACTCTCCCCAAATAACCCTCAACCCTGTGATTCTGAGCATTATGGTGTCAGTCTCTGCATGACCGTAGGTAAGTTACCCTCATCTCTCCATCAAATGTGGAAGGTTGATATTTTTTCTCTCCCACCGAGCTATCTGTTGTGGTGCTCACATAAGCTAGGAGACATGAAAGTGCTTTGGAAAATGGAAGAACTGTTCAGAGAGAAAGCCTCTTTTGTTTTTAAGCCTGAGACTTCCCCCAGAGCCTCTATAGTTTCTTCCACCCTTCTGTAGACTCCTCTCAAGAGTCCTCTCCTGAGCTCCCGTTCTCTTAAGTTCCTCTTACTCCAAGGCCCTTTCTTGGTGACCCCAACATGCTATTAAGAGAGCTACAGCTTCCTTTGTCTCACAAGCCTGAGATAGAAAGGCCAGCTCTCCACTGCTTTTCTTGCCCACACTTCTCTGGTAGGCAGAGGCAGGATGCAAAGGCGGGAGTGAGCACTAGCTGGATCTACATTTGCCCCAGGGCTCTCAGGTATTGGTGGGGTTGGGCAGTTGGGGTAGAGGCAAGACTGGAAGACCAATAAGCCTGTTCTTTCCCTTTTAGGCTGCCACAGAGCCGAAATTTCCTGCCACTCGACTGGCTCTGCAGAATTTTGACATGACCTACAGTGTGCAGTTTGGGGATCTTTGGCCATCAATCCGGGTCAGTCTCCTCTCAGAGCAGAAGTATGGTGCATTGGTCAATAACTTTGCTGCCTGGGATCATGTGAGTGCTGAGCTGGCACAGCTGAGTGCCAGGGACTTTGTGAATGAAGCCATCTGCCACAGGGAACGGGAGCCAGAAAGTGGCCAGACTGCAGCTCCCTCCCCAGCCTCCTCGGCCTACAGTCCGCACAGTCCCAATCTTCGATGCTTCACTTTCCCCAGAGGGGATGTCAGCCGTTTCCCTCCTGCCAGGTAGGATCTGGAGCCCTGGCTGGGGCTGTCCTGAGCGGCTGCTGGAAGTAGACAGGAAGTGACCCAGCTCCTGCCCCCTTTAATAAGGATCATAATATTGCTAGTATTTACTGAGTGCTTATACATGCTAGACATTTTTCTAAGTGCTGTACCTATGTGATATCTCCTTTTGTTCTGTCAACATGTTACTGAACCAAGTGGGTTCACCTCCTGGTGAGTAAAATAAAACTCTACACCAGTGGAAGTTGTCTCACAAAGTAAAGTATATTTGCGGCAAGTAGGAGACTATGAGTTATCATTTGCAAAGTCATGGTGTCCCTGAACAAAGGGAAGCAGGACCTTTATTTTGGATGGGTAATGAACATTCAAAAGGGAGAGGCAGGCTCAATTGGAAAACACACTTCCACATACACTGCAGGTTATGGTAATGAGGCCTAAACTCCTCCAGGAGAGAATTTAGCATTAAAAATAAGGCAAAGGTCATGGGCATAGCTCTTGTGGTGAGGCTTGGTCTAGTTCAGGGTGCTTGGTGGTTGCATCTCCTTCATATAACAAAAGGGAAAAAAACAACTTGGAAAAACAGTTAAATGCTTCCAAACCCACCTTAGGTTTCCCAAGGCACCTAGCCAGTGACAAACAGCCCTCTGAGGTAGGTAATATTATTGTTCCTCTTTTACATTTGAGGAAACTGAGGTGCAGAGAAGTTAAGGTACTTATGTTACCGAACAAGAAGGAGGTTCACTCATTCATCGCACAGCAAGCCAATCTCTGACACCGGGTGCAGTGGAAGAAAGTAGGAATTTTATTGCAAAGTGCTGAGCGAGGAGAAGGGGCAGCTAATGCTGTAATCCTGAACTCCCCAAAAAGCTACAAGCAAGGTGTTTTTTTTTTCCTTTTTTTTATCGTGAAATTTTTGTTGTACATTACTGTTTGTCAGTCACCATATAAATGCATCCCTCCACCCCTTGTGCCCACCCCCCACCCCCCTTGCCCCTGGTAACCACCACACAGTTCTATCTGTCCGTGTGTTGGTTTATCTTCCACATATGAGTGAAATCATGCAGTGTTTGTCTTTCTCTTTCTGGCTTATTTTGCTTAACATAATACCCTCCAGGTCCATCCATGTTGTTGCAAATGGGACGATTTTGTCTTTTTTATGGCTGAGTAGTATTCCATGGTATATATATACCACATCTTCTTTATCCAATCATCAATCGAGGGACACTTCGGTTGTTTCCCTGTCTTGGCTATAGTGAATAATGCTGCAGTGAACATAGGGGTGCATAAGCCTCTTTGGATTGTTGATTTCAGGTTCGTTGGGTAGATAGTAGTGGGATAGCTGGATCATAAGGTATTTCTATTTTTAATTTTTTGAGGAATCTGCATACTGTTTTCCGTAAAGGCTGCACCAGTTTGCATTCCCACCAGCAGTGGATTAGGGTTCCCGTTTCTCCACAGCCTCTCCAGCATTTGTTGTTTTTTGTCTGGGTGATTATAGTCATTGTAACGAGTGTAAGGTGATATCTTAGTGTAGGGTTTTTTTTTTTTTTTGTGAGGAAGATCAGCCCTGGGCTAACATCCATGCTAATCCTCCTCTTTTTGCTGAGGAAGACTGGCTCTGAGCTAACATCTCTTGCCAATCCTCCTCCTTTTTTTTCACCCCCAAAGCCCCAGTAGATAGTTGTATGTCGTAGTTGCACATCCTTCTAGTTGCTGTATGTGGGACGCGGCCTCAGCATGGCCGGAGAAGCGGTGCATCGGTGCACACCCGGGATCCGAACCCAGGCCGCCAGTAGTGGAGCGCGCGCACTTAACCACTAAGCCACAGGGCCAGCCCAATCTTAGTGTTGTTTTGATTTGCATTTCCCTGATGATTAGTGATGTTGGGCATCTTTTCATGTGCCTATTGGCCATCTGTATATCTTCTTTGGGAAAGAGTTCATTTCCTCTGCCCATTTTTTGATCGGGTTGTTTGTTTTTTTGTTGTTCAGTTGTGTGAGTTCTTTATATATTATGGAGATTAATCCCTTGTCGGATATATGGTTTGCAAATATTTTTTCCCAGCTGGTGGGTTGTCTATTCATTTTGATCCTGGTTTCATTTGCCTTGTAGAAGCTCTTTAATCTGATGAAGTCCCACTTGTTTATTTTTTCTTTGGTTTCCCTTGTCTGAGTAGACATGGAATTTGAAAAGATCCCTTTATGGTGAAGGACAAATAGTGTACTACTTATGTTTTCCTCCAGGAGTTTTAAAGTTCAAGCAAGGGTTCTTATTTGAGGTTTTAGGTAGGAGAGCGGGAGCATGTGTCCTTGGGGCTAAAGTTATAAGAGTTCTCTGCGCAGGCGCGACTGTCTTTCATATTTCTTCATGGGTCGCTTGTGCAAATTCAGGGGGGTTCTTTGTGTTGTACGCGGTAGATTTTTAGTCTGTGACGTCTAAAGTTTACAGTTGGTCATTTTAGCCTCTCAGTGCACCTGCGCGATGTTTAGTGGGGGGGAGCTGTCACCAAGCTGCTGTCTTATCAGTGATCCTCTTGCTGTTCTGCAAAACAAGCTCAGAAACTTTGGTTACTTTGTTTCCCATGCCAACCTTGTGGGTACAGGCAGGTTTCGCCCTAATCCAGGGAAATTTTAACTCCTTCATTCTTGGTTTCGCTTACTTTAGGTTCCTTAGATAGTGAGTGGTACAGTTAGTATTTAGACCCAGGCAGTCTGATCCCAGAACCTGCGCTTTAAATCTGCTCTACTGTCTCTTATAGAAAACAGCCACCTCTTCCTTGAGCACTTACTGCACCCTCTCCAGTTAAAGTTTGTGTTCTTTACAGCTGCTTTCTCATTTTGCCCTCATAGCCACCCATCAGAGTGAGTAGGACAAGTAACCTCATGGTACCAAAGAAATGGAACTTGCCTAGGAAGTTGGGCTTGCCTAAGGGCACAAAGTTAGTAACAGATGGGGTGGAGGGAGGAGGAGGGAGAACTTTTGGTCTTCTGATCCAATGCTCAGATGTATATGAAGTTGAATGAAAAAAGACCCTGTAGTCAAATGCTAAATTGTGCATTAGAAATTGAAAGGGGCAGGCCTGGCAGGGTGGTGGTTAGGTAGGAATGCTCGGCTTCAGCAGACTGGGTTTGGCAGGTGCAGATCCCAGGCGTGGACCTGTACACCACTCATCAAGCCATGCTGTGGTGGCGTCCCACACGCAAACTAGAGGAAGATTGGCACAGATGGTAGCTCAGGGCCAATCTTCCTCACCAAGAAAAAACCCCAATAAAATAATAATAATAATTAAAATAAAACAAAATAAAAAAACAATAAAAATGAAGGCATTCTTTAAACAAAAAGAAACTGAGAAAAGGGGAGCTCAGTGTTAATTGTAGGATGTAGGAATTGATTTTTTTTTTTTTTTTGCTGAGGAAGATTCGCCCTGAGCTAACATCTCTTGCCAATCCTCCTCTTTTTTTTAGCTTGAGGAAGATTAGCCCTGAGCTAACATCTGTGCCAGTCTTCCTTGATTTTATATGTGGGTTGCCACCACAGCATGGCTGATGAGTAGTGTATGTCCATGCCCAGGATCCGAACCCACGAACCCAGGCTACCGAAGGGGAGTGTGCCGAATTTCAACCACTACACCACGGGGCCAGCCCCGGGAATTGATTTTTGAAGGATTGATTGATTCATTCAATAAATATTTATTGTCTACCAAATGCCAGGGATTCTTTAATGCCTGGGTTATGGGTGTAGAAGCCCTCATGGAGCTTCTAGTCTAGTGAGGAAGACAACTATTAAAAAACAAATTACGGGGGGCCGGCCCGGTGGCGCAAGCGGTTAAGTGCCTGTGCTGTGCTTCGGTGGCCCAGGGTTCGCGGGTTCGGATCCTGGGCGCACACCAACACACTGCTTGGTAAGCCATGCTGTGGCGGCATCCCATGTAAAGTAGAGGAAGATCGGCATCGGATGTTAGCTCAGGGCTAGTCCTCCTCACAAAAAAAGACAAAAACAAAAACAAAACTAATTATGATTGTGATAAGTGCTCCAGAGGAACAGTATAAGATGCTAAGAAGTCTTATACAGAAATGTGCCCCTTAACGATGTTTCGGTCAATGAAACAATGTATACACCGACTGTGATCTTGAAGATTGGTACGTATAGACTAGGTGCGTAGTAGGCTACACCATCTAGGTTTGTGTAAGTATACTCTATAATGTTCGCACAATGACAAAATTGCCTAACAATGAGTTTCTTAGAATGTATCCTTGTCATTAAGCAACACCTGACTATAATTAGGAGATCTAACCCAGTCTTTTCTGAGGAAGTGAAATTTAAGCTAAGACCTGAAAACTGAGTAGAAATTAAAGCTGGTGACAGGGGGCTGGAGATGGGGGTGAGAGGCTAAATATGAGGCTACAGAAGCAGGCAGGAGCCAGATTATGAAGGTCTTATAGGCCATATGGGATTTTGGGCTTTTTCTCTAAAAGGAAGAGGGAGCCATGAAAGGTTCTAAGCTGGGGAATGACGTGACCAGATTTGAATTTTTCAAATATCATTCTAGCTGCTGTGTGGGAAACAGATTGGAGAGGGGCAAGGCTAGAAATGGGGTTATAAATTAGGAGGCTTTGCAATAATCCTAGCTACTGGCTTGAGGAATGGCTGTATGCTTAAGAGAAGTAAGAGATAAGGCTGGAAAAGTATATGGGGGACGATGTGTGGGAATCTTGAATGCCAGGAGCTTGCATTCTGGGGGAAGGGGATTTTTCTGGTGGCCGAGAGTTGTTTATAAATGGCTGAAATTGCCAGGGCTGGGTGGCTTCAGACCATGTGCCCTTTACTACATATTGCTCTAAATTGCCAAGATCTGTTCTAGGGAACCACTGAAAAGAGTTTCCAAGCAGGGGAAAGGCAATAATGCACAGTAGTTATAAACATGGGCTTTGGAGTCAAGAAAACCTAGATTTGGATCCTGCCTTCATCACTTACTAGACATGTGGCATTGGATAACTGAGACTTGGTATCCTTATCTGGAAAATAATGGTAGTAATAGCTGACACTGTAGCTCACTAGTGCCAGCTACTGTTCTAAACACTTGACTTCTGTTAATTCCTTTAATCCTCACAATAATCATATCTGGTAGGTACTCATTACAAATGAAGAAACTGAGGCACAGAGAAATTGAGTAGTGTGCTGAAGGTCACACAACTAATGAGCAGCTGGGCTGGATTTGAGATCCATGCAGTCTGGCTCTGGAATCCGGGTTCTCCTGCCTCATAGGGTTGTGGTGAGCATTAAATGAAATGATGCATATTAAACACCTAGTATAGTACCACAATATAGCACTCATTACATCAATATAGCACTCTTTACTATTAATGTTATTTTTTTTTTTTTTAAAGATTTTATTTATTTTCCCCCCAAAGCCCCGGTAGATAGTTGTATGTCATAGCTGCACATCCTTCTAGTTGCTGTATGTGGGACGCAGCCTCAGCATGGCCGGAGAAGCAGTGCGTCAGTGCGCGCCCGGGATCCGAACCCGGGCCGCCAGCAGCGGAGCACGCGCACTTAACCGCTAAGCCACGGGGCCGGCCCTATTAATGTTATTCTCATCAAAGTTATGCTTCAGGGACATCATTTTAGTCATGGAGGGTGGGTAGGGGAGAGAGATTGGGGCAGGATTGGAGACCAGTTCAGAGGCATTGGCTTTACACAGAACCATGGGCTAAGAACCATGGAGTAAGAACCATGTGGTTTACTAAGTTGTCTGAGGTGCTTGGCTCCTACTCAGGGAGGATACCCTGAGAGTAGTGGGGGAAGCAACCCCTATGTATTTGGGTTTTTTCTTCTTGTCTTGATGGGCTCCTTACAAATCAAGGAGATCTTAATCTTTCAGGAGTTCAAGGATGTATTTAGGGAGTCCAGGAACCTCCTGAAATTGTCTGAAAATTTGTTGTGCTTTTTTTTTGGAAAGAGGGACTGTAGCTTTCAGCAGATTCTCAAAACTGTCTGTGAACTGAAAAAATGTTAAGGAGTGATGCTTCCAAAAGGAAGGAACTTGATGAGAGTGGGTTTTGTGGGCCAGTGCTGGTGTGATAGCAATTCTGTGCTTTTCTCAGATTTCTGTTTTTTGTCATTCTCCTTTGTGAGGCATGAAGCACACAGTTTCACAGACAATCCAAGCCTGGTTTGACTTTGAAAATATCCTATCACAGCCAGAGCCCATTTTTGAATGCCAGAGGGGTTACAATCTTACGACTGGGGATTGTAGGCCTTGTAGCTGACCCTCAGTGGGGCTATGTCTTATGTCTTGTCATTTCTTTCTCCCAGAGCCTTCCTGTCAGGGCAGCAAGGACCAGGGTTCTGTCTCCTTGAGTCTGTCCCCAGTGGCTGTCCACGCTGAGCTATGTTTCGGGCAGGGGAATGGCTGCACTACCAGTTGCCCTTTTGACAACTGGCCTAGGAGTGAGGAGTCCTCCTGTGACCACTAGGTTGTTGTCTGCCATTCCTCTCTCTCTGCCCACACTATCACTGCCTCTCTTCGTGCCTCACTGGCTCTCACTTGGACTCTTGTAACAGCCTTCTCACTAGGTCTCTATTTCTAATTTCTTCTCTCTAGCCCACCTAGCTTTCTAAAACTCTATCTAGCTGATCATGTCATTTTCCTTAAAAACTTTTGGTAACTACCTATAGGTTATAGTCCAAACCCCTTAGCATAGGGTTTAAGACATTTTACAACCTGGCCTCTATCTGCTTTCCAACCTCAATCTCATACACCTTGTATTTCTGCCACACCAAATTTCTCACTGTTTTCTGAAAGAAGCTATGAGTTTGCATGCTTCTGTGCCTTTGCTTGTTCTTTTTTTTTTTTTTTAAAGATTTTATTTATTTATTTTTTTCCACCCAAAGCCCCAGTAGACAGCTGCATGTCATAGCTGTACATCCTTCTAGTTGCTGTATGTGGGATGCGGCCTCAGCATGGCCGGAGAAGCGGTGCGTCGGTGCGTGCCTGGGATCTGAACCGGGGCCGCCAGCAGCGGAGCGCGCGCACTTAACCGCTGAGCCACGGGGCCAGCCCTGCTTGTTCTTTTTCCTTCTGCTTGGAATGCTCCTCTTCCTTTTTTTTTTTAACCTAATGAAGGCCTACTCCTTCATCAGGCCTAACTCAGGTAACTGACAGGCACAATTGATGGCACTCTTCTCTGAACCTACGAAGCGCTTTGATCTCAATATGTAATCCAATAAAACTGAGTTCCTGCTATATGCTAGGTACTGTTTCAGGTGTTCGGGATATGACAGTGAACAAAGTAGACAAAATCCCTGCCCTTTTTCTAAAAGGGTGGGGGGGAATACACACACACCCGTATACATATAAAGTGAATAGGAAGGGTTCTAAAGAAAAATAACTCAAAATAGAGATAGAAGGTGATGGGAGTAGGCAGCTGCTAGTTTTAGATAGAGTAGTCAGAGAATGCCAGTGCCTCTCTCATGAGGTAACTTTTTTTTTTTAATTTTATTTATTTACTTTTTTTCCCCCCAAAGCCCCAGTAGATAGTTGTATGTCATAGTTGCACATCCTTCTAGTTGCTCTAGGTGGGATGTGGCCTCAGCATGGCTGGAGAGGCGGTGCGCGCCGGGATCCGAACCCGGGCCGCCAGCAGCGGGGCGCGCGCACCCAACCACTAAGCCACGGGGCCGGCCCTGATGAGGTAACTTTTGAAGAGAGACCTGAAGGAAGTGAGGAAGCAAATGAGGGCTATCTGGGGGAAGAGCGTTGCAGGCAGAAGGTACAGCAATTACAAAAACCTGAGACAGGAGCATGCATGGCTTAATTAAGGAATAGCAAGGTGGCTAGCGTGGCCGAATTAGAGTGAATTGATTTTTGTTTTGGAAGGATCACTCTGGCTGCTGTGTAGAAGAACGAGTGAGTGGGTAAATAAGTGGGTGTGGGTCTGAGAAATGAGTTTTTGCTGAGTAGAGCTCAGTAGCCCCTGAGGGCATGGACTTGGTGCCTTGACTTCCACTGAGTCTCCTGACTTGGAATTTGACTATAAGGTGGTCTCCTCTCTTCTAGGCTTGGCAGCCTGGGTGTCATGGACTACTACCTGATGGATGCTGCCTCCTTGTTGCCTGTCCTGGCCCTCGGCCTGCAGCCTGGTGACACTGTGCTTGACCTATGTGCAGCCCCTGGGGGAAAGACACTAGCATTGCTTCAGACTGGCTGTTGTCGTAAGTCAGAGGGCTGGTGTCTTGGGCAGGGAGGGCTCCCCACCTCACCCAGTCAGGGGTACACTGAATGTGGTGAGTTCTTTGGTCCAGGATCAGAGGGGCGATAGTGCTTGCTTGCTAAACTGGTGTATTTTTTCTGTTTGTGATTATTTCCTTCCTTTCTCTGTCAGTTTTCCAACGAAGATTACTGAGCAGAGCGAGGTCTCTGAAGGCAGATTAAAGCAGGGCCCTGATCAATCTGCCACATGACACTTGCACTCCTCTGCATCTGTTTACTTTGTCTCTAAGATTAATTTCCATTTCCTTAGCCTGCCAGCTAAAGTGATAAGGTCTGGCAGCAGCCACCCTTTATAGCTTTATATATCGTTCTTCTCCAGGCTTTATGTGCTTCAGCCACATCCTGCTACTCTCTGATGCCCCAATAAGCCTCCACCTTTGCTCATGTTATGCTTTCTCTCTAGAATACCCCTACCCCATCCCAGCTGGCCTATCTATATCCTTTTAGCTTTCAAGCCTCAGCTCTAGTGTGCCACCTTCTGGCACACTGCTGGCCAGTTGAGAAGTGATGCGTCTGTCTCTTGTGCTCCTACACAGTGGGCATCACCCTTGCAACTATTAGTACATTAGCTTTGCATCAGAGCTTTACTAGGTATGCATCTTCTCCTTCTTTAAGATTATGAATTCCTTGGGGACAGGCCCAAGTCTTCCTCATCTCAGTAGTCTAGCCCAGTGCAGGCCTGTGCACTCGCTGTAGGTGTTATTTCAGCCATCCACTGGCCAACGTCCTGCCTTAAAACAGGCAGTATTTTTTCTTTGGGGACCTGAGAAATATCCACAGGGGACTGTGATTTTCACACTCACCCTGGAGCTCAGCCAGGCTTCTCTTGCCGTATGCCCTGGCCTTTTTGTTGGGCCTGGACTCTTCTTTTCCAGTTCTCATCAGCCAGCTTGCTCAGTTTGAGTTAGCTTCCAGCCTCATGGTAGGCCCCATGAGTGATTCGGAGAGGTACCACATTTGATCTCAGCCTTCTGGAAATCCACAGATATGTTGATATGGCTTAATGAGTCCAATGCAAGAGAGCCCAACATGTGTGCTGGGCTGTGCTGATCTGAGTGGGTGGGAATCCTTCAGAAGGGGGGTGAATGAGGTAGGGTTACTCGGAAGAGGAGGAACTTGAACTAAGAGGAGGGAGAACGGCCAAGGAGAAGTAATTGAGACTGGCTCTTCTAAGAGGTGCTGAATTACCAGTGCCTCACTCTCGTCCCAGCACCTCACCCAAATGACTCCTTGATCCCAGGGAGACAGGAGCACAGAATTTCAGTTCAAGAAAGGAACTTAGAGTTTACCTAGTCCAGCCCTCATATTTTATGGAGGAGGAAATTGAGCTCTGGAGAGATTAAATAACTTCAATTTTTTACATGAGTTGGAGGTAGAGCCAGAACTGGAACCCAGCTTTTCTGTTCTCAGTTCATATCCTGCTGCAAATTCTTCTTGAGCAGAGAATCCAGTTTTTACTTCTTTGCGTGCCCTCAAGAATTGAAACCATATTTCTTTTCTTTTATTTATTTATTTATTTTTAAAAGATTTTATTTATTTATTTTACCCCCAAAGCCCCAGTAGATAGTTGTATGTCGTAGCTGCACATCCTTCTAGTTGCTGTATGTGGGACGCAGCCTCAGCATGGCCAGAGAAACGGTGCGTCGGTGCACGCCCGGGATCCGAACCCCGGGCCGCCAGCAGCGGAGCGCGCGCACTTAACCGCTAAGCCATGGGGCAGGCCCTGGAACCATATTTCTTTGTGGGAACACTAAGCTGGTTTATGGTAGTGACCACTCCTGTTAGATAAGGTATGTACTCTCCAGTTCTTCACCACAGTTCCCACGTCCCCCTTTCATTCCTTGACTCTGAGGCCAGGTATCAAATGCCATTTATCATCAAGCTTGCAGTAGTATTTTTTCTTATAGTAGAGCCAAGAGCAAAGTGAGATATTTCTTGAACTCGTGTCTATCACAAAAGGGAAAATGAAAGATGGACGGTGAATCACTTAGGATTAGGTTTGATTGTATACGATAGAAAACTCAACTAACTGGCTTAAAGAAGAAAAGTTTATTTCTCTCTTACATGAGAGAATCTGGGATATAGGCAGTCCAGGGCTGGTATGGAGGCTCCACAGTCATCACTGGCAACCTATTTTATTGCTGGCTTCCGTCCTCAGGATTCATGGTCCAAGATGGTTGCTGGAACTCCAGTCATCACATTCAGATTCAAGGCAGGAAGAAAAGACTGGACAAAAGAGGCACATTTCCTAAGTCTCATTTCCAGAAGTCTCACACAGTAATTCTTACTATAACGCATTGACCAAAACTTAGTCATGTAGTCATACTTAGTTATAAAAGGAGACTGAGGGTCGGCCCTGTGGCTTAGTGGTTAAGCACGCGCGCTCCGCTACTGGCGGCCCGGGTTCAGATCCCAGGCACGCACCGACGCACCGCTTGTCCAACCATGCTGAGGCCGCATCCCACATAGAGCAACTAGAAGGATGTGCAACTATGACATACAACTATCTACTGGGGTTTTGGGGAAAAAAAAAAAAGGAGGAGGATTGGCAATAGATGTTAGCTCAGAGCCGGTCTTCCTCAGCAAAAAAAAGAAGAGGAATAGCATGGATGTTAGCTCAGGGCTGATCTTCCTCACAAAAAAAAAAGGAGGCTGAGAACTGTGGTCTTTTGGAGTACATTGCTCCCCCTCCCCAAATAAAATTGGAGTTCTATTACTAAGGAATAAGAGGAGAATAAATTTTGGGTAAATAACGTGTAGTGTCTGCCAAAGATGGAGACACATGTTTCAAGAAAAGTGGGAGAGAGCATATTTCTTTAGAAATAAATATTCTTACCTGGTCTACTTTATTTATTTACAAAACCTTTCTGGCCTGTGTGGGTGTTTGCCTTTGCAGCCCTTGCTCCAGAGCGTCTAGTATGGTGCCGTGCACACAATAAATGTTTCTCCTCCACCTGCCCCTCCTCTGCCCTGGGGTCTGCATTGATTGGCTGTGCCTGAGAATTGGTCTGACACTCCATCAGCACCATTGCTGATGGGATGTTTCACTGGGCCGTGGCCTCTGAAGTTTCTTTATTCCCACAGACATAAAATGTCCATACTACCCAAAGCCATCTATAGGTTCCGTGCAATCCCTGTCAAGATTCCAGTGGCATTTTTTACAGATGGAGGAAAAAAATCCTAAAATTTATATTCCCACAGGCAATCTCGCTGCCAATGATCTCTCCACTTCCCGAACAGGCAGACTGCAGAAGGTCCTTCACAGCTATGTACCTCAAGATATCAGGGATAGGAATCGAGTTCGAGTCACCTCATGGGATGGCAGGAAGTGGGGAGAACTGGAGGGGGACACCTATGACCGGGTGAGTGATTCCTGACCTGGGACATCCAGCCAGCCAAATCTGGCCTCCACATCCTGGATCCAGCTCCTACATAACATAATTGAATATCTAGGGCTATTTCTGGACCTGGCCAGCTCTACATGGATGATTTGGAGAACACAGTCATCTGCAGAATTGTCATTTCAGCTTAGATGACTGCCTCCTATCTTCATAAGAGACAGTTAGCTAGCAAAAAGAGTTTGAACCTGAGTAGAAAGTTATTAGGCTTATTTTATTTCTCAACTCACTTGGTTGCTCAGAAATCCTCACTAAAATAAGTATGAATAAGCCCATTTTATTTATTTATTTATTTATTTACTTACTTACCTACTTATCTACCTACCTACCTTCTGAGGAAGATTTGCCCTGAGCTAACACCTGTGCCAGTCTCCCTCTATTTTGTATGTGGGCCGCCACAGAATGGCTGCTGACAAGTGCTATAGGTCTGTGCCTGGGAACTGAACCTGGGCCACTGAAGCAGAGTGTGCCAAACTTAACCGGTAGGTCATGGGGCCCACCCCCCCATTTTATTCATTTTTGAGTATTAATACAGCACATGGTGCAAAATTTAGAAGGTGCCAAAGGTTATCCAGTGAAGAGTATGTTTCCCTCTTACTCCTATCTCACAGCCATCTACTTCCTCTCCCTACAGATGACCCTTATTTATATTTTCTTCTGTATCCTTTAAAATTTATTTTTTGTGTATATACAAATACAACTGTGTGTATTTTTGTAAAAATAGGAATGGTAGTGTATTATACTCAGTTTTCTATTCTGAACTTTGTATTTTTTTCATTTAATAATGTACCCTGAGGTTCAATCCTTTTTAGTTTAATGTTTTTGAAGTATAATTGCTGGATAACAGTTTATATGCATTTAAGATTTTGACAGAGGTTACTAAATCATTCTCTATGGAAGGTGAATCAGTTTCACATCTACTGGGAATGAAGAAGAGTACCGTTTCCTCACATCCTGCCATCATTGGTGGTGTCAGACTTTTTGGGTTTTGCCAAACTGATAGCATCTAATTTATATTCTCTTATTATAAATGTTGAAAGTCATTTCATATTTTTAAGTTGTTTGTACTTTCTTTAATTGGCGTATTCTAAAAATATTTATTTAAAACAGATACTTCTAAAAATATAAAAAATAGGGCCGGCCCCGTGGCTTAGCGGTTAAGTGCGTGCACTCCACTACTGGTGGCCCAGGTTTGGATCCCGGGCGCGCACCGATGCACCGCTTGTCCGGCCATGCTGAGGCCGTGGTCCCACATACAGCAACTAGAAGGATCTGCAACTGTGTCATACAACTATCTACTGGGGCTTTGGGGAAAAAAAAGGAGGAGGATTGGCAATAGATGTTAGCTCAGAGCCGGTCTTCCTCAGCAAAAAAAGAGGATTAGCATGGATGTTAGCTCAGGGCTGATCTTCCTCACGAAAATTTTAAAAAAAAATTTTAAATTTAAAAATATGAAAAATATATAGCTGTTGTCTCTGTGTTGTCATCTGACTCATTTATCTAATCTGTCCACTTCTCACCATCCTGCCTCAACCACTCTAAGAAATTGAAAGACCAAGGCTTATAGAATCTTGGATAGGCTTGAGAGACCTACCTCCTGCCTGTGTAGGAATCCTCTATTCAGCTTTTTTGACTTGGAGGCAGCAGAACAGAGTGGAGAGAGAATGACCTCTGCTGTCAGCCTAACCTGTTTTCATATTACAGGGCTGCCATTTACTGACTTTGGAAAAGCTGCTTAATCTCTCTGAACTTCAGCCTCTTCATTTGTAAAACAGGGAATACTACTACATAGGATTATTATGAGGATTCCACGAGAGGGTCCGGGGAAAGTGCTTAGTACATCACCTGGCCATGAAGATTAGGTGGGTAGTAGCCATCATCGTTGTTCAGCCTGTTCTTGCACACTTCCATTGACCGGGGCTCACTGAGGTTCTGTTGTTGAACACCTCTGATGTTAGAAAGTTCTTCTTCTTATTGAATTAAAATCTGTAGATTGTATGTTATATGGTTGAGTACAAGGATTCTGAAGTCAGACTGCTTGGATTGGAGTCCTGACTCATCACTTAGCAGCCAGAGAAGTTTGGGCAAGTTAACCTTTCAGTTAAGCTTCAGCTTCTTCATCTGTAAAATGAAGGTAATAGTGCCTATCCCATAGGTGAAGGTTAAATAAGAATGCATTTAGCACAGTTCCTGGCATAGAGAAAGCATTTATAATATTGTCATCATCACCATCTTTATTATTTTTATTATTATTATTTCCATTCATTGATCCTGGCTTTGCCTTCTGGAAAAATATAGAATGAAATGTCTCCCATTTGACTTGAAAGTGCTGCATTTCACTGATGACTAATGAATTTGGACACCTTTTCATGTGTTTATTGGCCCTTTTTTTTTAAATTTATTTTTTATTGTGAAATTTTTGTTGTACATTATTGTTTATCAGTCACCATATAAGTGCATCCCTCCACCCCTTGTGCCCACCCCTCGCCCCCTAGCCCCTGGTAACCACCAGACAGTTCTGTCTGTCCGTGTGTTGGTTTATCTTCCACATATGAGTGAAATCATGCACTGTCTTTCTCTTTCTGTATTGGCCCTTCTTTCTGAAGTGAGAATTCAAGTCTTTTGCCTATTTTTTCTATGGAACTGTCTGTCTTTTTCTTATTGATGTGTAAGAGTTCTTTATGTATTCTGGATATGAGTTGTTTATTGAATATATATATTGTAAATGTCTTCTTCCACTCTATGGCTTATCTTTTTTTTTTTTTTTTTTTGTGAGGAAGATCAGCCCTGAGCTAACATCCATGCCAATCCTCCTCTTTTTGCTGAGGAAGACTGGCCCTGGGCTAACATCTGTGCCTATCTTCCTCCACTTTATGTGGGACACCGCCACAGCATGGCCTGACAAGCGGTGCGTCGCTGCACACCCGGGATCCAAACCTGGGCTGCCAGCAGCAGAGCATGCGCACGTAACTGCTATGCCACGGGCTGGCCCCTGAGGCTTATCTTTTCACCCTCCTGATAGTAGAACAGAAGTTCTTAATTTTAATGTAATCTAATTTATCACTATGTTTAGTGCTTTTGGGTCTTATTTTAAGATACCTTTGCCTACCTAACATAATGAAGATATTCTTCTGTTATCTTCTAGAGATGTTTTTGTTTTACTTTTCCCATTTAGATTTACATTCCATTTGAAACTGATTTTTGCATGTAGTGAACAAAGTAAGGATACCAAAAATGGTATCTAATTGGCCCAGCGTCAATTGGCCCAGTGGGAAAAGATTATTCATTTCCCACTGCTCTGCCATGTCACCTTTGTCATAAATCAAGTATCCATATATGTGTGGGTCTGTTTCTGGACTCTGTTCTGTTTATTGGCATATTTGTCTTTCTTTTCAAGAAACTATACTGTTATAATTGCTGTAGCTTTATAATAAGTCTTGATATCTGGTATAGGAAATCCTCCAACTTTGTTTATCTTCAAATTTCTCTTTGCTATTCTTGGTCCTTTGCGTTTTCATAAATTTTAGGATTTATGTTTGTTAATTTGCACAACAAAATCTTCAGGGCTTTTGCTAGGGGTTACACTGAATCTAAAGAGCAAATTTGAAAGACAGTTTCACTGGACATCGAATTCTATGTTGGCAGTTGTTTTCTTTCAGCATTTTGAAGATCTTATTTCTTTTGCTCTTCATTATTTCTGTTGAGAAGTCAGCTATAAATCTTATTTAAACTCCTTTAAAAGTGATATGTATATTTTCTGCTTGGAGTTTATAGTGCTTCTTGAATCTGTGGCTTGATTTTTCTCATCAGTTTTAGAAAATTCTCAGCCATTATCTCTTTATATATTTTCTCTGCCTCATTTTTTCTCACATATAATTTTGGGACCCCAATTAGTTGTATGTTAGGCTTTTTTACTATGTCCTATATATACTTGATGTTCTTTTTTGTATTTCTCTTCTTTTTTCCCTCATGATTCAGTCTGGATATTTTATTTTGACCTGACTCACCAGTCCTTTCTTCAGCTGTGTCTAACATGCTGTTAAACACATCTTCTGAGTTCTCTTTTTTTTTTTTTAAATTTTATTTATTTATTTATTTCCCCTAAAGCCCCAGTAGAGAGTTGTATGTCATAGATGCACATCCCTCTAGTTGCTGTACATGGGACACGGCCTCAGCATGGCCAGAGAAACGGTGCGTCGGTGCGCGCCCGGGATCCGAACCCGGGCCGCCAGCAGCGGAGCGCGCGCACTTAACCGCTAAGCCATGTCGCCGGCCCCTGAGTTCTCTTTTTTTAAATTGAGATATAATTGACGTATAACATTGTATTAGTTTTAGGTGTACAACGTAATGATTTGATATATGTATATATTGCAAAATGATTAGCACAATAAGTTTAGTTAACATCCATCACCACACACAGTTACAAATTTTTTTTCTTGTGATGAGAACTTTTAAGATTTACTCTCTTAGCAACTTTCAAATATACAATACAGTATTGTTAACTATAGTCACCGTGCTGTACGTTACATTGCCAGGACTTATTTATTTTGTAACTGGAAATATGTACCTTTTAACCACCTTCACCCATTTCACCCACCCCCAACCCCCCACGTCTAGCAACCACCAGTCTGTTCTCTGTATCTATGAGTTCGTTGGTTTTTTTTTTTTTTGGATTCCACATACAGGTGAGATCATACAGCATGTGTCTTTCTCTGTCTTATTCATTTAGCATAATGCCCTCAAGGTCCATCCATGTTGCAAATGGCAGGATTTCTTTCTTTTTTATGGCTGAATAATATTCCTGTGTATGTGCGTGCGTGCACGCCACCTTTCTTTATCCATTCATCTGTTGATGGACCCTTAGGTTGTTTCCATGCCTTGGCTATTATAAATAATGCTGCAATGAACATGAAGGTGCAGATATCTTTTCAAGATAATGATTTCATTTCCTTCGGATAAATGCCCAGAAGTGGAATTGCTGGATCATATGGTAGTTCTGTTTTTAATTTTTTGAGGAACCTCCATACTGTTTTTCATAATAGCTTCACCAATTTACATTTCCACCACATCTATTGAGCTCTTAATTTTAGCTATTTTATGTTCCAGTTTTAGAATTTCTATCTGATTCTTTTTATTAAAAATTCTAGTTCTGTAGCAATTGGAAGTTATAAAATTTTATGTCTTTTTATCTGACTTCTTGAACATGTTAATCATGATTGTTTCAAATTTTATGATAATTTGAAGATCTGGATTTCGTATGAGTCAGCTTCTATTACCTTTTTTTTTTTTTTTTTTGGTGTGGAAGATTCGCTCTGAGCTAACATCCATTGGCAGTCTTCCTCTTTTTTTTGTTGTTGCTTGAGAAAGATTAGCCCTGAGCTAACATCTGTGCCAGTCTTCCTCTATTTTCTATGTGGGATGCCTCCAGAGTATGGCTGGTGAATGGAATAGGTCCACACCCAGAATCCAAACCCACGAACTGGGGCCACCAAAGCAGAGCGCACAGAACCTTAACCACTCAGCCACGGGCCTGGCCCCCTTCTATTATCTATTTTTTTCTCTTGGTTTTTGGTTATTTGATTTTGTCTCCTGCTGTTTTTTTAAATTTTATTTATTTATTTACTTATTTTATTTTATTTATTTATTTATTTTTTTAAATTTATTATTATTTTTTTTTTGAGGAAGATCAGCCCTGAGCTAACATCCATGCTAATCCTCCTCTTTTTGCTGAGGAAGACCGGCTTTGAGCTAACATCCATTGCCAATCCTCCTCCTTTCCCCCCCCCCGCCCCCAAGCCCCAGTAGATAGTTGTATGTCATAGCTGCACATCCTTCTAGTTGCTGTATGTGGGACGCGGCCTCAGCATGGCCTGAGAAGCGGTGCGTCGGTGCGCGCCTGGATCCGAACCTGGGCCGCCAGCAGCGGAGCGCGTGCACTTAACCGCTAAGCCATGGGGCCGGCCCTGTCTCCTGGTGTTAGTAATTTTTTTTTTTATTTGAATACCAGACATTTTGTGTGAAAGTTGTAGGGATAATCTGAGGCTCTAGATGGTGACATCTTTCTCTAGAAAGGATTTGATTTTCCTTCAGGCTGACAGTTAACATCAGAGCAGATCGTCTTGACTCAGTTAGAAATTAGGCTGATTCAAAGCTGGAGTTTGTGAGGACTGTTCTATTTCCACTTTACCTCTACACCTAGGGTTTTAAATTTCAGGGCTCCAACTCAAGGCATGAGGTGTTTGTTTTCTAGGACCCTCTGCTCCTTGGTGTGGACTCTGAACTCCCGTTTTTGTCCCCTCAGCCCCATAAGATTGTGAAAGCTCTGTTCAACGTCTGAGCCTCTCAGCTGTTAGAGTAGAGCTGAATGCTTCTGGCCCACCTCCCTGTACTTTTTCTCTCTAGGATCTTAGGCCCTCAAGTTTTTGCTTCCTTAGTAGATCGCTGATGATTTCAGATAGATATTTTAAATATTTTGTCAAGCATTTCTAGTTGTTCCAACAGGAGGGTTGGTTTGCAACAAGCTATTCTGCCTTTACTAGATGTGGAAAAATCTGATTTTGTTTAGTCAGCTTAGGATCATTGCCTAGTTAATTATAAGAGCCTTGGTTTGAGGGTTAGTTTGCCTTCCTCCAGAAAGAAACCTGCATTTGCTTTTGCCAAGTGTTTGAGGGATCTGTCAACCCAGGACCATTAATTATTCTATATGGGGTTTTCTGGATCATGCAGGCATGAGTTTGAACCTCCTACTTGAGTGGTTACAAATTCTCAGGGAGGGCCAGCCCTGTGGCTTAGCGGTTAAGTGCCCGCGCTCCACTACTGGCGGCCTGGGTTCGGATCCCAGGCGCGCACCGACGCACTGCTTCTCTGGCCATGCTGAGGCCGCGTCCCACATACAGCAACTGGAAGGATGTGCAGCTATGACATACAACTATCTACTGGGGTTTTGGGGGAAAAATAAATAAATAAAATTATTAAAAAAAAAACAAATTCTCAGGGAGATTTCTTTCTTTTTCTCTTTTTGCCCAGAGTTAAAGCCAAAACAGAGAAGTTCTCCTATTGTCTTCTGTTGTGGGCTGAGTTTTTTGGTTTTTTTCCTACTTCACTCTGAGCATGTAGCCCTTTGATGACTTTGGCTTTGCTGTGGATTTCCATTCCAATTTCCTGTCTCACGTGAGCCCAGTGCCCTGTTTTCTGTCCTCCAAGGCTTTAGGTTACTAGGAATTGGTAAACGATAGAAGCCGTCGGCTTCAGCTCCAGCATGCCTCCCTGGATTTGTGCTCTTTTTTTTCTTTGGCTTCTGAAGATTTCTCTAAATTTCTATGAGCTATGCATTTAAAAGTATTTAAAAAAAATATTTTATCCAGCCTTTTTAGGTATTTTGTATTATAGGAGTTTTCAGGATATTTAATTTACTACATTGCTGGAAACAGAAGGTATTAATTTCTTCTGTGATCTGGTTTCTTTTTTTTTTTTTTTAAAGATTTTTATTTATTTATTTATTTCCCCCCCAAAGCCCCAGTAGATAGTTGTATGTCATAGCTGCACACCCTTCTAGTTGCTGTATGTGGGACGTGGCCTCAGCATGGCCGAAGAAGCGGTGCGTCAGTGCGCGCCCGGGATCTGAACCCAGGCCGCCAGCAGCGGAGCGCGCGCACTTAACCACTAAGCCACCGGGCCGGCCCTGTGATCTGGTTTCTAAACAGCCCATGGGCCCTTCTCTGGGCATCCCTATTTAGTTAATGTCTCTTTTTCCTGTGAAGGCCAGCTCCCTCACAGTTCTTGAGATATGACCTGACCAGAATACAAGGTAATCATTATTTCTCTTACTCTGTGTGCACTGTGTCAATTCATGCAGCCTAGGAATACATCAGAATATTGAACATTGGGTCATTATTAATTTACTCAGAATTTTTGCTTAACTAAAAATTCATAGATCTTTTCCATCGATGATTTTTACTTTTTTGAAACATAAATATAGGACTGGTGCTTTTTAAATTTTTTTTTCTTTTTTTTTTGTGAGGAGGACTAGCCCTGAGCTAACATCCGATGCCAATCCTCCCCTTTTTTCTTGAGGAAGACTGGCCCTAGGCTAACATCTGTGCCCATCTTCCTCTACTTTATATGGGACGCCACCACAGCATGGCTTAACAAGTGGTGTGTCAGTGCGCGCCCGGGATCCGAACCTGCGAACCCCGGGCCGCCACAGTGGAGCACACGCACTTAACCGCTGCACCACTGAGCGGCCCCTAATTTTTTTTTTGTCTCTAGTGCCTAGCACAGAGTAGGCTCTTAGTTAAATGAATGAATGATTTTACATTTCTCACTTGAAAACTTTTCCATAATGGATATGACATCATTTCAACATAAGGTAATTTTGAATCCTGATCCTGTTACTCAGTATATTAGCTACCCTCTGAGCCTTGTATCATCTGTTAACTGGATATTTTCATTCGAATAGCTAAGGACAGAGCCAAGAACAGAGCCTTGAAATGCTAAAGACTTCTTTCTAGGTTGATATCAATTATTTAATTATAGTTATTGGTGTGTTGGTTTTTTGTTTTTTTTGTTTGTTTGTTTTTTAAGTGAGGAAGATTGGCCCTGAGCTAACATCTGTTGCCAATCTTCCTCTTGTTGCTTGAGGAAGATTGTCGCTGAGCTAACATTTGTGCCAGTCTCCCTCTATCTTGTACGTGGGACGCTGCCACAGCATGGCTTAATGAGTGCTACATAGGTCCGCGCCTGGGATCTGAACCCACAAACCCTGGGCCGCCGAAGTGGAGCGCGTGAACTTAACTAATACACCACTGGCTGGCCCCCAGTTTTGATTTTTTGACCAGCCATGAGTATATCTAAATATACTATTTTCCCACTCATTATTCCACAGTTGTCTACCAGGTTAAAATGAGAAGCTTTGTCAAGTACTCTGCAATGGGAAGATGGGGAGAGGGAGTACTCCAGAAAACCTCCCAGGCCAGGGGCCTAAAACAGCCTTGACCTAAGGAAAAGGAGCCTGTAAGGAGCACTCATATTTTACCCTTTAACATTCTGGGCAGGTGCTGGTGGACGTGCCCTGTACCACAGACCGCCACTCCCTTCATGAGGAGGAGAACAACATCTTTCAGCGGTCGAGGAAGAAAGAACGGCAGATGTTGCCTATGCTGCAGGTGCAGCTTCTCGCGTGAGTGACAGATTTACAAAACCTCAGGATCTAAGATCAGAGCGCTCTGGGCATCTGGTCTCCTGGGGGACTGGGGGACTGGAAGCTCTTACCAAGACCATCACCTCTAGAAGGGTCTTTGGGCTGGGGATCTGCCTGGACGAGACAGACATCATGGGATGGTCTTCTTTGGAACATAAAAACCCTATGTGGTGGGACATACATAGCAGGTGGGCTGCACAGAGTCACTTATGTTGTCCTACCCCTGTGCTAGTCCCAGTACCACAGAGTAGCACGAGTTTGAAAAATAGTTACTGAGGTCAAGGCTCTGTAGGGCTAGGGTAAGGAGCCAGTCCATAGACAGCATCAGGGTTTGGTCCATAACTAGAGTCAGAGCTCAGGGGATCATTTCAAGAAGGCTTCCTGGAGGGGAAAGCCCAAGGAGTAAGGTTGGGTTGCTCTCTGCTTTGAGAATGACTTTTCAGGAAGTGTCATTGTAGAAGGGACTTCAGAGGCTGTCCAATGCAACTACTCATCCCACAGTAGACTTCCCTATCCGTGCTTCCAGCTCCTTCTGTTGCCCTTCTTCTTCTTCTTTTTTTTTCTTTTGTTGAGGAAGATTGGCCCTGAGCTAACATCCTCCTCTACTTTTTGTATGTGGGACGCCGCCACAGTATGGCTTGATGAACGGTGCGTAGGTCCACGCCCAGGATTCGAACCTGCGATCCCTGGGCCACCGAAGTGGAGCACACGAACTACTACACCACCAGGCTGGCCCTGTTGTCCCTTCTACCACTGGGAAGCTCACTAGTCACTGCTTCTGTCTCTTTCTGGTTTCAGGGCTGGACTCCTTGCTACCAAACCAGGAGGCCATGTTGTCTATTCTACCTGCTCACTCTCACACTTACAGAACGAGTATGTGGTACAAGGCACCATCGAGCTCCTGGCCAATCAATACAGCATCGAGGTTCAGGTGGAAGACACGACTCACTTCCGAAAGATTTTCATGGACACATTCTCTTTCTTCCCATCCTGCCAGGTTGGAGAGCTGGTAATCCCAAACCTCATGGCCAATTTTGGGCCTATGTACTTTTGCAAAATGTGTAGGCTGACCTAGCCTCACTCTGTTCCTGAAGCTCTGGTGTAGGAGGACACAGGGTGTACTCCCATGGAGGCACCAGAAACCGAGACAAGTGGCAAAGATGCACTCTGGGTCCTATCTCCATCCAGTTCAAGTCCTTCTGTAGACAGTTTTCAGCAGTAGAAAGTAGGAGTTTTTCTGTCCTGCTGTCCAATTGTGGAGCATCAGCAGGTTTCTATCTTATTACACCCCACCCCCATCCCCCATCACCAAGCCTGTGCTAAAGTGTCGTGCTCCATTGGGGGCTTAGAAGGAAGAGCCAGTGAGCTGGCCCACACTTTAAGCTGTAAACTTGGGAAGAAGCATTTAGCCAATAAAATTGTTGAAGCTCTATAGAGCTGGGGCTGAAGTTGGGGGCCTCATGTCAGTCCAAGTACTGTTAGTTTCCTTTGTACCAGCTGCTGCTACTGAGCACTAGCTCCCTGGTGCCCAAAGCCCAGGACCTCAGCCTGGTTACAGGCCTCTGATTACAGAGCCCCTCTCACACTTGAGGCGAGTTCTTCTTGGTCAGTCTTTTTTTTTTTTTTAAAGATTTTATTTATTTATTTTTCCCCCAAAGCCCCAGTAGATAGTTGTCTGTCATAGCTGCACATCCTTCTAGTTGCTGTATGTGGGACACGGCCTCAGCATGGCCAGAGGAGCGGTGCGTCGGTGCGCACCCGGGATCCGAACCCGGGCCGCCGGCAGCGGAGTGCGCACACTTAACCACTAAGCCATGGGGCCGGCCCAGTCTTGGTCAGTCTTGAGCAGCCGAAGGGTGCCACCTAGTTTCTCCATATGGCTCATGATCTAATTTAAGGAGCAAGTAGCTAAAAATGTTAAGCCAATGCATAATAATCTGCTTACTTACATTGAGAGAACTCTCCTGAGCTGAATAATTGCAGCTGTTCCTCCTGCTATCCACAGCACTGCTGCCCAAATGTGGCTGGGGAAGCTGCTCTGCCCCAGGGCTGTGATGCTCCCTTATGTGTTCCTTCCATTGTTCATTCCTCTAGCAAGTATACCTTGAGCTCCTGTCTGACAGGTAGCCAGGGAGCTGCTGGAATCGTAGCAGTTGGGATCGTGGGAGATAACGAGACCTCCTCATCCTTAGGAATGGCAGCTCTCCTCCTTTTGTTCTCTGAGCAGCTAGGAATCTCCTAATGTCTTGTTATATTCTGTTTTTTGTTTCGTTTTGTTTTTTCTCCTTCCTGGTGTGTGACTGAGCTCTGGTGCCAGTCCTTTGGCCCACCCCCAAATCCCTCAGAGCTCTTCCCCCAGCATCACAAGGGCTCACCTCATACAGTGTGTGTTTGGGGCAACATTATGTCATTTACTGACTGCATGCTAGTTATGTTGTTTTTGTGACTTTAGCACAAAGAAGGCAATCCTTTAATGGCAGGGATATTAAAAATTGCTTATGCTCACTTGCAGATACTGCTTTTTTTATTAAAAAAATTTTTTTCTGAAAAACTGGTTCTTGTGCACAAAAAAGTTCTTCCTGCTTTCCTTATCCCTCCTCTTCTCTTTCTGTCACTCCCTTTGTTCTTTATGCCTTTCTTGCTAATCTTTGTTTGGGTATTAGAAGTGTCAGCTGAGAAGGATTTTTAGATGAGGTTAAGCCTTCTCTTTTCTTGGGATTTGCATTGTAACTAAAGGCCCTGGAAGACCTTCCAAACTCAAAATAGAGTGAAGCTAAGAAGATAGAGCTCCAGGGAGTAGGACCCTAATTAGCCTCCATGTGTGGTACGTAGTCTTCGCCTGCTGTTTATTCTGCACTCAGTATTTGCTGAGCCTGGGAGGTCTCAGGTGCCTGAGCATCCAGCCTGGTGCTAATTGAGTGCTAAGCAGTGATAATTCAAGAGAGGGTCTCCTGCCCCTGGGGTTCCAGTCTAATTGGGGACAGACAGACCTAGTTAAGAAAAACAGAGAACTACTTTGGAAAACAGTTTGATTATCTCCTGTAATTGAACATTTACTTAACCTACAACCCAGTTATTCCAATACCAGGGATGAATCCAAGAGAAACTGGTACGTTTACACTAGGAAGACCTGTACAAGAATGTTCATAGCAGTCTTGGTCACAAAAGCAAACCCAAATGCCCATGAGCAAGAGCGTGGACAAATAAATTGGAATATTCACACAGTGGAATATTATACAGGTGTCAAAACAAATGAACAACAGTGACATATAACAATATGAATGAATCTTAGCAATAAAATATTAAATGAATGAAGTTTAGTCCCAAAATATTAAATGTAGCACGATGCCTTTTTTAAAAAAAAAAAACAATACAACTTTTGTCTTTTTTGTTATTATTTACATACAATATAATTTATCAATTTTAAGTGTACTATTTAATGTATTTTGATAATTGTATATGATGGTATTATCACCATCACCATCAAAATATAGAAAAAAATTCCATCTCCTAAAAAGTTTCCTTGTGCTCCTTTGCACTCAATTCCCTTTCCCCATCCCTGGTCCCAGGTAATCACTGATCTGCTTTCTGTCACTATAGTTTTGCCTATTCTAGAATTTCATATTGTGGAAGATAGAGTTGATTTACAGCTGGATTGCAAAAGCTCTGTCTTTATCTGGATGTCTGGTTTTTCACTCTTGGCCAAGATAAGGGCATTGGGATTTCTAAATTCACCACTTAAAGTCAAGATCCCCCAGTGACTCTCAGGGTCACTTTCTTTAACTGATGGTTTACAACTGGCCTAACAGGTTATGAGAGTGTTGATTACATGGCCAGAATATCATAAAAACCCTGCCTGGAACTTCTAATTTGAGCTCTCCCAAAGCCAAGATTCCTCACACAAATCATGGTGATGCAATCCAAAGATAGAGCGCTTTGCTTCACATCCTTGCTAACACTTGGAATTGTAAGTTTTAAGCTTTATATTCTGGTTGGTGTGTCTTGATGTCTCATTGTGGTTTTAATTTGCATTTTTCTGATGACTGGTGATGTTATAAATTTAAATACAACTAAGAATTTAAAAACATTTTTAAAGAATATATATGCAGTAAAACTATGTAAAAAAGGAAGAATGGGTCTCACTGTGGGATTCAGGATAATGGTTCCCATAGGCAGGGGGATAGGATGGGGCTGGAGGGAACATGTAGTTAGATTAGGTTATTGTCAAGGTCCTGGCTTTCATATTTGGTGCTTATTACATTATCAAAACAACTAAATTAGTAAAAAGTTATGCATAAAAGTGTGTTGTGTTGGGGCCAACCTGGTGGCGCGAGCGGTTAAGTGTGTGCGCTCCGCTTCGGCAGTCTGGGATTTGAAGGTTCGGATCCCAGGCGTGCACCGACGCACTGCTTGTTAAGCTATGCTGTGGCGGCGTCCCATATAAAGTAGAGGAAGATGGGCATGGATGTTAGCCCAGGGCCAATCTTCCTCACACACACACACACAAAAAAGTGCATGATAAAAGTGTGTCAGGGGCCGGCCCTGTGGCTTAGCGGTTAAGTGCGTGCGCTCCGCTACTGGTGGCCCAGGTTCGGATCCCGGGCGTGCACCGACGCACCGCTTTTCCGGCCATGCTGAGGCTGCGTCCCACATACAGCAACTAGAAGGATGTGCAACTATGACATACAACTATCTACTGGGGCTTTGGGGGGGAAAAAAAATAGGAGGAGGATTGGCAATCGATGTTAGCTCAGAGCCGGTCTTCCCCAGCAAAAAGAGGAGGATTAGCACGGATGTTAGCTCAGGGCTGATCTTCCTCACAAAATAAAGGAAGGAAGGAAGGAAGGAGGGAAAGAGGGAAGGAGGGAGGGAGGGAAGGAAGGAAGGAAAGGTGTGTCGTGAACAAGGATTATGCTTAATCTAATTCTGTGCACCTGATGTCCAAAAAAGGAGAGGAGGGAGTAGAGAACCCAGGCCGCAGGGTATAATTGTGCTAAAGGTGGCTTGATGTGGGCTGTGGGAGGGGCCGCATCTAGAGAGCTGCCTCAGTATTGCTCGTGAGTTCCTCTTTCCTAGTGACCTGCAACAGCCCATCCTTGGCAGAGGACCAGGTGTTGGGGCAGCCATGGGTCACGGTAGAGAGAGAGCTTGGATCTCTGGTTTGTCACAAATTGTTTGAGACTCTGGTAAGAGTTTTGGCCTTGCTGCATTTGGTCCTGCCGCATTCCTCATCTTCAAACACAGCACCACCATCTACCCCGCTGCCCAAGCCAGAAACTGCAGTTGCCCCTGATGCCTAATTAATAAGAGCAGTGACAGGAAGTACCACTGCATATTGAACACTTATCTGAGGCAGGCCCACGCTGAGCATTGTTTTACGTGCAGCATTTTTTCTTATCCTCACAAAAACCCTGAGAGATAGTCTTTTTAGTTCCATTTTATAGATAAGGAAACAAGCTTAGACCACTTAAGTAACTTTCAAAAAATTATACATAATCTGAAATTTCTTTCTTGAAATATCTCTTGTATCTAAATATCTCTTGATTCTTAGGTCAAGCCTTATTTCTCACTGGACTATGACAGTCTCAAAACTGATTTCTGTGACTCTAACCAGTCCTAAATCCTTCCCTTCTCTCCACCCTCTCATGCCACCCCTTATCTGTTGTGTGGTAGCTGACCGTGATAATTCTTCCTATCCTGTCCCAATGCACTGTGACTTTTGCCATTCCGTCATCAAGAAACAGTCTGTTTCCTAATCCTTAATCTGGGCTGACCTTATGATTTGCTTTGACCAGTTAAATTTGGTGGAACGAATGTTGTGCAAATTCTAAGCCTAGACCTCAAGAGGCCTTGCAGCTTCTGCTGTCTCCTTGGAACTCTTCTAGTGCCATGTGAAGAGGCCCATGCTAGCCGGCTGGATGCATGCGCTAGACACCATATTAGACCTTCCAACCTCAATTAAGTGGTGGAATGACCCAAGCTGCATGCGTGACCCCTGTCAAAACCAGCCTAACTTGCTGACCCCAGGATAATGAGCAAATAAAATGGTTAAGCCAATAAATTTTGGGGGTGGTTTGTTACATAGCAATAAGTAACTGACACATGTTAAACACTCAGATCTGACAGCATCATTCACCTATTTACAATCCTTTGTTCTCTCTTCCTTGTCTGCAGGATCAAGTCCAAACTCTGCCCTGGCCCCTGGCTGTTGATTGTTTTTCTTCTCTGCCATTCCCCTCTGCTCTCTCCTTTCACAGATTCTTTGTCTATCCTAAGCATGATCTGCCCCCTTGATGCCCCTGTGCCATGACACATGGCCTTTTCTGTCTAAATGCCCTGTTTTCTCTGCTCTTCTTGCTAGCCCAAATTTCCACCCCTTCCAAGAAGCCTTCCCTGATCCTTCTAAAGCAGACTCAGTTGTTCCCTCTTCTGTGCTTCCCCAGCCATCTGTATATAACGTGAGTATACCACTTCTCATGTTTGCTTTCTCTCCTCACCCCATCCCCAGACTGGGAATTATTCAGAGCAGGAAGCTAGTATTCATCTTTGCATCCCTAACCATGAGGCACCAATATGTTTGGTACACATTAGGTAGTCAGTACATGTTGAGTATCTCTTACGCGCTAGGCCTAATCCTAGAAACTAGAGAGAGTGGTGAACAAAACAGACAAGGTCCTTATTCTATGGGACGTATGATCTAGTGGACAAGACAGACAAGTAATTACAAATGAATTAGAACTACGTTATAGTGAGCAAAGTACTGAGAGGAGTGTTAAGTACATATCCCTGGGGACTTAGCCTAGCCTGGGGTAAGAGATGTTTAAACAGGCCTGATGAAGAGGAGGAGTTTGATTACTGAGGTCAAGGGGGATGTTGTGTGTCGGGGTGTTCTCTAGTAGAACAAGTCATGTGACTGTGAAGCTCCTGAAGCTGGAAAGAGTACATTCTAGGACCTGAAAGAGGTCCGGTATGCTGCAATGTAGAGAGAAGGGGATGATTGTGAAATATGGGGTTAGAGAAGCAGGCAGAAGCCAACTGCACAGGACCTTGCAGGCCACTTGAAGGAGTGGGTATTTTATCCTGAGTAATTAGAACCCATTGCAGGAGTTTTAAGCCAGAAGATGACCTGATCAGACTTCCATGGGCCTCCCACTGGGAACATCATTGTCAATAGTACTTGCTGAATGAGGAGATTAAATAATTGGCTCAACAGAAAATGCTTCTTAAGGCCAGTCTTATCCTTAAGCTTACTCAGGCCTCATATCTTTGAGTAAATGGGAACTGCTGAACTTCAAGCTGCTCAGACCACATTTTGAGGTGACACATTATAAGGTACATTGGCAAACTCGGGTGTAGCCTGAGGAGGGTGATCAGGATGCAGAGGAAGCTGAAAGTCCCATCCTGGGAAGAATAATTGGAATGGGGAGTATTAAGCCAGGAGAGGGGAAGACTTGGGAAGAGAGATGCTGTCTCCAAATAGGACTGTGCTAAGGCAGGAAAAACAGATATGTTTTGAGTGTCCCCAGGGGCAGAGCTGGGGCCAGTGGAAGGAAGTTGTAGTGAGCCAGATTGCTGATCAACATAAGAAACCTTTAAACTAGTGTTTTCTTTTTTTTTTTTTTAAAGATTTTATTTATTTATTTTTCCCCCCAAAGCCCCAGTAGATAGTTGTGTGTCATAGCTGCACATCCGTCTAGTTGCTGCATGTGGGACGTGGCCTCAACGTGGCCGGAGAAGCAGTGCGTCGGTGCGTGCCCGGATCCGAACCCGGGCCGCCAGCAGCGGAGCGCACGCACTTAACCGCTAAGCCACGGGGCCGGCGCTAAACTAGTGTTTTCTGAACTATGGTTCACAACCGTGATTCATTAATGGTCATGAAATCAATTTTGTGGGTATGGTAGGCATTAGAACTTTGCACAGGTACCTAGTTACTCCTCCTCCTGGGCACTTGGCAGGGGTGCCTTTCCTGCTCCACTGCAGTTAGGCATGGCCTGTGACTTGCTTTATGAAATATTAGTGGAAGTGGGGTCTGCCATTTCTGGATGGAAGCTTTGAGAGTGAGCATCAGATTTGCCATGTCATTCCCATCACAGTGATCATGGAAACATTTGTTGAGATGGAACGTACATCAGCCTGAGTCCCCAAGTGACTATGTGGAGCAGAGCCCCCGTGGACCTGAATTAGACATGTGGCGAGAGTGAAAAATAACAGTTGTGTTAAGCCACTGAGAGTTTGTGTTGTTACTGAGGTATAACTTAGTCTATCTTGACCGATACTGCAGGTATAGATCAGTTACTCATTTTTAATTGAATAGAATAGAAAACATGAGAGTGCATTACACATAGTAAGGGTGAGTATTATTTTGTGAAGTATTTACTTTAGTATGTGTGTGGACACACACATTACTAGGTTTTAATTTAAAGTCTATTCATAATTCTGTGAATCATGGTAAAAAGGTATAAAAAACACCCCCTTTAAACAATTACAGTGGTCTAGCAATGGAGAGTGCTACTTTGTATGTGTATTAGACACCTACTGACATGGCTCCCAGAGATCCCTGCCTCCTAGTACTCATGCCCTTGTGTAATCCCCTCCCCTTGAGTGTGGACTGGACCCAGTGATTGCTTCTATGTACAAAATATAGCAAAAGTGATGGGATGTCACTTCCATGATTAGGTTGCAAAAGACTGTAACTTCCATCATACTGGTGTTCTGTTTCTGACTCTTGTATGTTTTCCCTAATGGAGAAGGCCACCTGGCAAAAAGCTGAGGGCAGCCTCCAGCCAACAGCGAGGAACTGAGGCCCTCAGTCCAGCAACCCTTAAGGAACTGAATCCTGCCAACAGCCACATGAGTGTGGAAGCAGATCCTTCCCCAGTCGAGCCTTGAGATGACTGCGGCCCCAAATGATATCTTAATTACAGCCTTGTGAGAGATCCTAAAGCAGATGACTCAGCTAAGCCATGCCCAAATTCCTGATCCACATAAACTGTGAGACAATAAATGATACATCATGTTTTAAGCCTCTAAGATTTAGGGTAATTTATTGCACAACAATAGATAACCAAAACAGTATTGCACTTTGATTTTCTAGTCTTTAGAAGTTGTAGTGGACATTGTGGTTGCCTCCTCATCATCCATGTTCCCATAATGTTTATCAGTCTCATAGTTTAGGTGGAAGTGACCCTACCCTTGCCGCAGGAGTGGGTTCTGACTGGTCTAACCCTATTGCGGTAAACTCATCCCTCTTGTCACAGTGATTGATTCATTGGATCAGAGTAAAACTAAGGACTTTTGTTCAAGCGTTGTGGGAAGTAATGCTTTCTTCCTGGCTGAGAATGAGGAAGCATTGCTACTTGACAGCCATCTTGGGACCATGAGAAAAACTAGCTTGAGGGTAAAGCTGATACACATGGAGGAAGGCAAAACCAGGAGTATTGCAGTGAATCAGTGCCAACATCCTGATCAAACTGAATTTCACCCTCATGCTGGTTTTTTCCATTTCAGCCAATATCTTTATTATATAAGCCACTTTAGGTTGGGTTTTTGGTTACTTGCAACTGAAGGCAACCTAACTGATAGGGAATTATTGATACAAGATCCAGAATTTGATGTTCTTCTAAGTGTGGAGAATAGAATCGTCTGGAGTGATTGTTTAAAAATACTTATATCTGGGCCCCATCTCTACTGATTCAGGCTTTCTGCAGAAATATGCAGTTTTAAAATTCTCTTAAGATGATTTGAGAGTACATTAAAAACTTCAAATTAGTGACCTAGATGGTCCTGAGACAAGGATGTTACGTGATGGGATTTGTGTACTGTTTGGAGACTGGACCAAATGACCTCTGAGGTCTCTCTTAAGAGCTGGCTCAGGCCCAGGATCAT
The DNA here is from genome assembly GCF_057802395.1 of Ceratotherium simum simum. Taxonomy (NCBI): domain Eukaryota; kingdom Metazoa; phylum Chordata; class Mammalia; order Perissodactyla; family Rhinocerotidae; genus Ceratotherium; species Ceratotherium simum. The sequence goes on along the minus strand of NC_141921.1, from coordinate 12,599,963 downwards.
TGACATCTTTCCATTCTCTCTCTCCTCTTGGCCAGCCCTTATCCTACCCACATTTCAAGGCCCAGTGGAAGCTTATTTCTGTCTTGAAGCATTCCTAATCACTCTGTACTACTTGAGCTGCCCTTCTAGCAGCACTTACCCATGGTACTGTATTTAATTTCCTCCAAGCATCTATGACATTCAAGCAAGGAATGCTGAAGTTTGGACTCAGATGGCCCTTTACATTCAGAATCACAAGGTGACCATCCTGTCTGAGCCCTAGATAAGAGCAGATGCCCCTCACCAGTTACCCTGAAGCTGGAGTCAGCTGTGCAAAAGAAGAGGAGCCTGGCTTCAGAGTCACATGACCTGGCTTCTATTTCCTGACCTGCCACTTCTCAGCTGGATGCCACCAGGGACAAGTCACTTCCCTTTTCTGAGCCTCAGTGTTCTCAGGATTAAAGGGTAGAACATTCCTGAAAGTATAGTATAAACTATAGAACCCTGTAGAGTGATAAAGTATTAATAAAAGGGGATGGTCACTTAGGTGTTTCAAGCTGTTACCCTCAGTTTCTTCATCTGTAAAATGGGAATAAACATAGTTCCTACCTCAGAGAGCTGATAGGGTGAAATGAGAAAAATATTTGTAACGTGTTTAACATGTAAAAATGCTCAATGAGGGTTGGCTGTTACCTCCATGCCTGAAGTGTAGGATGGAACACAGAGGAGGCATCAGTGGCTGCCGGAGCCTAGGCTTGTGTCTGGGAATCCCGGGGCTGCCCAAAGGAAAGGGGCAGAGTAATAATCAGAGTAGACGACTGTCCAGTGAGCTCGGCTGTGGTCTTTTGTGGGGTCCTAGGGACTTCACATGGCAGGCAGGAGGAACATTAGTTGCCTGCAGTGCTGAGGATGGCCCAGTGACCTTGGGGCCACCACCTTATTCTGAGGTTTAGGTGCCAGCTGTGGCAAGAAGGCTGCCAGATGTCAGAAGCTGCAGGTGGTGGGCAGCAGGAAGGAGCCAGAGATATGCATTCCCAGGGCCTCAGAGCCACCTGTTTGGTCTTGCCTTGGGACCTCTCTGCATCTCCCTTTCCTTTCTATTCCTCCAGTTAGGCCAGGAAGCCTTCTCAGGTGAACCTCAGCTGACTTCAGTCGCTCCACAACCCCATGGGACACATGTGTCGGTGTACGCAAACAGATATATCTATAGTTTACCAGGACCCCAAGGGGTTTCTGCAGTGACAAAGCGAGGAGAGGGCAATCTGAGAAGGCTCAGTGTGAACATGTCCATCCTCCTCCTTTAGAGGAAGAAGAAATTGTGCTAGCTTTGGGGGACTCTTCTCCTGATATTGTGGATTGTAGGCAGCCAGCACTTAACACAGGAGAAGAGTTTTTAGAAGTTTACCAGTCCTGGGGTTTGACCAGCAAGCACTGGTAGTTTGTCACTGGAGGTGTTAAGGATTGTGGCAGCAGCCACCAATTACATACACTAGCCACTGGGATGTAAACAGAGGTGTCGTCAGTGCAATACAATACAACACAATTGTATTGATTCATTCATACAATCTATTCAACAAATGTTGACTAAATGGGCATGGTGCTAGGAATAGATGGTGTAGGACATAGTCCCTGCCCTAAGGAGCATCCAGACAGACATGTAAACAGATGGTTTCAATACTGTGTGATAAACAGTTCCCCATCAGAGAAGCACAGGGAGTTTGGGGAGCATAGAGGAGTGGCCCCGGCCCAGGCTAGGGAATTGAGGAAGAAATGCTTCAGCTGAGACGGGAAGGACAAGTAAACCAGGTGCACGATAATGAAATAAAAGCCAAAAAAAAGATCAACTACAATCTTTTGAACGCTGTGGACCCAACTATACCTTTACAGGTTTTTTTAAATTCTCAATTTCTGTTTTAACTGCTGCTGATGGTTATCGTTATAATTTCAAATGATCACCTTAAAATCTTTATATCTTTGGGCCAGCCCCATGGTGTAGTGGTTAATTTTGGCACGTTTGGCTTCGGTGGCCCAGGTTTGCAGGTTTGGATCCAGGTGTGGACCTACACCACACGTCAGCCATGCTGTGGCAGCGACTCACATATAAAGTAGAGGAAGACTGGCACAGATATTAGCCCAGGGCTAATCTTCCTAAAGCATAAAAACCCCACAAAACTTTATATCTTGATTTATCAACTTTAGCCAGTATCAGATGGCTTCTACTATGAAAGATAAGAAATTCACGCACCTATCACCTCCCACCTTTTCTCCTCTCTCCCCTTTCTAACATTTTGTGAGTTTTACCATTATCATTTTATTTTTCTAGATAACGGTCTGTAAAATGGGGATAACAGTACCATCTACCCCATCTACCTGTGGGATTAAGTGAGTTTATAAATTTACAGCTTTTATAATAGTCCCTGGCATATATTACAAACTCTGTAAATAATACCTATTACTATTATAAGACTTTTGATAATATACTACAATCTCTGTCTCTTGATATATTAATTTGAGATGCTATCAACTCTCCTGTCCAAAAAGTGAAGCTATTAGTGAACATATTCTCCCTTCTACCTGCATGCTTTCCAATTTTTGTTTTATTATTTTTATGTTAATTTGTATGTATCCGTGTCTCTTCTGTACTTTATTGATTTTGAAAACCAAAAGTCAATAAATAGCTATTATAGTAGTAGTATGCAAATATTTATAGTAATATCCACAACTAACATTTATTAAGGATTTACTATGTGTCAGCTCATATTTTAAGAACTTTACATAGATAGATAAACTAATTTAATCATCCCAACAATCGTGTGAGGTTGGTACTGTTATTATGCCCGTTTTTCAGGAGAAAGAGATTAAGTAACTAGTTCAAGATTGTTCAGATCCCGGGCACAGACCTACACACTGCTTGTCAGCAGCCATGCTGTGGCAGCATCCCATATACAAAATAGAGGAAGATTGGCACGGATGTTACCTCAGTGACAATCTTCCTCAAGCAAAAAGAGGAAGATTGGCAACAGATGTTAGCTCAGGGCCAATCTTCTTCACCAAAAAAAACACAAGATTGGACAGCTTATGAGTGGCAGAACAAGTAATACCAATACTGTAGAGCCAAGTGGCATGACAGACTCACAGAGATGGAAATGTAATCCTACATCACCAAAAATTTGAAGCTCAAAGGACAATATTCCAAGTATCAAGATATAAAGGGTCTTCTTTTAATGTTTTTCACTGTCTTTACTTCTTCTGGATCATACTAAGCTGCAACTCTTTCTTGCATCCCAAATTATCCTCTTTCTTGAGCTCTGTTATCATTTTGCTTGAGTACCTTCTTAAGTAACTTTTCATATAACGTGCGTGGATGGTAAACCTTTTGAGTTCTTAAACATTGGGAAAAGTCTTTATTTTTCCTACATGCTTGGTTGGTAGGCCAAGGACATAATTGTAGGTTCAAAATATTTTACTGAGATATTTAATGATATTGTTTCATAACTTTTTAGAATTTAATGTTTTGCTGATGAGAAATCTGATATCACCAAGATTTTCGTTCCTTTTTAAGTAATCACTTTTACTTTTTGGAAGCTTTTAGGCTTTTTCTTTAGCCTTGAAGTTCTAAAATTTCATCAGGATGTAGCTCATGTGGATCTTCATTTATTTTGCTCAGCACTGAGTGAATCCTTTAAAGAATTGTGACTTTTTTTTTTTTTGAGGAAGATTAGCCCTGAGCTAACATCTGTTGCCAATTCTCCTCTTTTTTGCTGAGGAAGATTGGCCCTGGGCTAACATCTGTGCCCATCTTCCTCTACTTTATATGGAACGCCACCACAGCATGGCTTGATGAGTGGTGTGTAAGTCCACGCCTGGGATCTGAACCTGCGCACCCCAGGCTGCTGAAGCGGAGTGCACGAACTTAACCACTACGCCACTGGGCCAGCCCTGTGACTTCTTTAATAAGCACATAGAATATTGCACATAGTAAGCAATTAAGTGTTAGCTATTATTAATCCTTAAACTGGAAAATATTTCATCTATTACTCCTTGAATTATTTCTTCCTGTCCTTTGTCTGTGTTCCTGGTTTCTGGAATGCCAGTAGATGGATGCTGAATCTCCTGGATCAGTTTTCTTGCCTTTAAATTTTTCTCTTATGTTTTCATTTCTCTGTCTTTCCCGTTCAATATTCTGGGAGATTTCCTCATTTTTGTCATCCACACCACCAGCTTGGCCTGTTGTCCTACTCATGACTTAAGTCTGTCCATTGAATTTGTTTATTTCAGCAATCCCCATATATTTAATTTCCAGGAACTTTCCCTCATTCTCTGATTGCTATTTTTCCATAGCAACCTGATCTGTTTTTATGCTTGTAATATTTTTAACTTATTCTAAAATATTTCAGATTCTACAGTATTTTTTCAAACTTCTCTAAGAATACCAATCAGGTTTTTAAAAATATTTTTTTAAATATACAGTTATGCATTGCTTAACGACGGAGCTATGTTCTGAGAAATGCATCGTTAGGCGATTTTGTCATTGTGTGAACACCACAGAGTGTACTTACTCAAAACTAGATGGTATAGCCTACTATACACCTAGGCTGTATGGTATAGCCTATTGCTCCTAGGCTACAAACTTATACAGCATGTTACTGTACTGAATACTGTAGGCAATTGTAACACAATGATAAGTATTTGTGTATCTAAACATAGAAAAGTTACAGTAAAAATACAGTATAAAAGATAAAAAATAGTACACCTGTATAGGGCACTTACCATGAATGGAGCTTTCAGGACTGAAGTTGCTCTGGGTGAGTCAGTGAGTGGTGAGTGAATGTGGAGGCCTAGACATTACCGTACACTGCTGTAGACTTTATAAACACTGTACACTTAGGCTACACTAAATTTATAAAAAAATATTTTTCTTTCTTCAATAATAAATTCACCTTAGCTTACTGTAACTTTTTTACTTTATAAACTTTTTATTTTTTAAAATTTTGACTCTTGGGCCAGCCCCGTGGCTTATTGGTTAAGTGCGCGTCCTCTCCTACTGGCGGCCCAGGTTCGGATCCCGGGTGCACACCGACACACTGCTTCTCCAGCCATGCTGAGGCTGCGTCCCACATACAGCAACTAGAAGGATGTGCAGCTATGACACAACTATCTACTGGGGCTTTGCGGGAAAAAAGGAGGAGGATTGGCAATAGATGTTAGCTCAGAGCCGGTCTTCCTCAGCAAAAAGAGGAGGATTAGCATGGATGTTAGCTCAGGGCTGATCTTCCTCACCAAAAAAAATAAATAAATAAAAAATAAAATAAAATTTTGACTCTTTTGTAATAACACAGCTTAAAGCACACACATTGTACAGCTGTACAAAAATATTTTCTTTATATCCTTATTCTATAAGCTTTTTTCTATTTTTAAAATTTTTATTTTTTTTACTTTTTAAACTTTTTTGTTAAAAACTAAGACACAGACACACTCATTAGGTTAGCCTTCACAGGGTCAGGATCATCAACATCACTGTCTTCCTCCTCCACATCTTGTCCCACTGGAAGGTCTTCAGGGCCAATAACAAGCATGGAGCTGTCATCTCCTATGATCACAATGCCTTCTTCTGGAATACCTCCTGAAGGACCTGTCTGAGGCTCTTCTTGAGGAGGTGTCACTCTTTTCAAAATATGTCCATGGTGGTTTGCTTGGTTTCTTTCTCCTTTTCATCATAGGTTTGCATAGGTTTATCTTCTAAGAATTTTATATTTTTTTCTGGTTTACCAGTAACTCCTCTGTTTTTCTTTGAAAAATATGTTTTTCTGTTATTTTAATGGGGAAGGTAAATGCATATGCTTCACCTGCCATCCAGAACCTGAGGCCTCTGAATTGGGTCTTGAAGGATGAATAGAAATTTGCCAGGCAGTATGTGTTGCAGTGTGGGGTGGTTGGAGGAAGAATATGGAGGAACACTGGGCATCAGAGGCCAAGGGGATAGTGTGTTCAAAGGCACAGAATAATACTAGGGCCTAATGTATTTGAGGAAAGCTGAGAAGTTAGTTAGAACTTTCCTTCATACTCAGGCTCATTCCCACAACCTGCCAGACCCATTGGATCCTGAGTTTTAACCCTATCCGTATGTTCACCCAATTCACAGAACCAGATGTGGGCATCTGCTAGAACTGTGGGCTATGCCTCTCTTAGATGCCCCTGTTTGTGAAGGAAGTTGTAAGCAGGTTGTTGCCAGCTAGAGCAGAAGCTAGAGAGCTTGATAGCTGAATATCCAGACTGTCAACATCATGACATCAGAGTCACTGAGGACAACAGCCCCACATCTTCTGGTTTCAAAGGGATTCACCTTGTTTAGAGCCACAAATCACACAGGTCCCAGTCCTAGAGAACCAAGGGCAAGAGGCCAAACGGGAGGAGGCAAGAAGCCTCTTGGGGTTATGTTGAGGTTCACTGGTAGGCAGCCCTGGAACCTGTGGGAGGAGCCTGGAAAGAGAGAAGGACCAGAATCCCCTGAGGGGACTAGGTGGGCAGATTTGTTTTACACACAAAGAAATTCAATCCATCTCTAGTCAAAATTTTGAATGTCCCTTAAAGGGATACTGATTTGCTTTACAAAAGCCATCTTCACTTTGCAGAATGATTCCCCAGATGAGTTCTTTGCATAACATAGATTTATGTTAGGGTTTGATTTACACACAACCTACCAAGAACATACTGTCTGTGAAATATGAGGTAAATGTGTAATAATGTCCTGCCAGTGCTTCTCAAGAAGGAAGGCAGGTGCTTTTCTGCATGTCTGGTTTTCAAAAGCTTGTTTGCCACCCACGAGATGTTGTCTCCCACACCATCTCGATAGAAGAGCTTATGGCATACGAACTGACTCAACACTCAACACTGATGTCACCAGATCCAAATGAAAAATAAGTAGCTCTCAGGATCAAAATAAAAATGTTTCAATAAAATTGCTATTGCCGTGGCTTGTTTTTAGTCATTATTTTATTATTTTATTTTATATAGCACTTGCTATATGTCAGGCACTGTTCTCAACACTTTACTAACATTAACTTATTTAATTCTCTTTAATAACCAATGAGGTAGTACAATATCCCCATTTTACAGATGAGGAAACACATGCAGAAAGATAAAGAAACTTACCCCACAGTTTCAAATAAATTTTAGGAGGGAGAAAGCATAGCATTTCATGTATATCCAAAGAGGGCATGGGTTAAAGTAGGTTGAGGAAAATAGATTTAAGGTGATGTATGGTTGGTATGTTTCCAAGCTAACGACTGGGAACTTTTTTTTTGCTGAGGAAGATTCACCCTGAGCTAACATCAGCTGCCAATCTTCCTCTTTTTGTATGTGAGCTGCAACCACAGCATGGCCACTGACAGATGAGTGGTGTAGGTCCATGCCTGGGAACCGAACCCAGGCTGCCAAAGTGGAGCTGGCCAAACTTAACCAATAGGCCACAGGGGCTGGCCCAGGAACTTTCAATAACAGTTCTTAAGTCTAGATGTCTGTTACAGAAGCAGCAGCAATTTTGAGTCTCAAAAATCCAGGTTTGACACACAACTGGGCCCCCCACTGGCTATGTAGCGTTGATCAAGTCACTGGTTGTCTGCATGCCTCAGTTATCCATCCGGGCAATGGATGGATATACCAATGGGAATTGGGAGGTATATCAGTTAGCTATTGATCTGTAACAAACTAACCCCAAAATTAGGGGTTTAAACAAACCATTTATTATTCTCTGAATTTTCCAGTTGGTTGGTGGTTCTGCTGAGCTAAGCTGGGCTTGGCTGAGCTCACTTGTGTATCTGCAGTCAGGTGGCTCTGCTCATCTTGACTGTGCTCTCACCTGAGCATGGCCCTGAGCAGGGACAACTGGGCTGAGTAGGTTGTACTCTACCTGGCCCCATCCTCTGGCAGGCTAGCTTGGACTTCTTCCCATGGCAGTGGCAGGGTTCCAGGAGAGAGACAGAAAACAGTTCTCTTGGATTCTGCGCTCAGAACTAGCACAACATTCCTTGCATTACATTCTATTAGTTAAAGCAAGTCACAAAGGTCAGTTGAGATTTACCGGGAAATAGACCCCACCTTCTAGAGGGAGGAGCTACAAAGTTATTTTCACAGAGCACAGATACAGAAAGGGGTGGAGTGTTGGGATCATTTATTGAATCAAAGTACCACAGGAGACAGACTCTCCCCTAACTCAGAGGAAACTGCAAGGGTAGTAGGGGGCCTCTGAGGTGGTAGGGGGCTCCAACAACTGAGGTCAAAGACCTGACAGTGCTTTAAAAATTGTAAAGCGCCGCACATGGCGCTTTTGAGTGCGATGTCCTACCTCACCTGTGGGACTGTGAGTTCCTTGGAGCAGGGCTGTGTCCTCCTCCTGTCCTCCCCTCACAACACCTGAGGAAAGGCTCACAGAAGTGAAAGGGAACAGAGAAGCAGAGCAGTTACTGAGAACAGGGCACACTCTCTCTGTTCTCAGCCCAGAACAGAGACAGACTTAAACGCCCTGGAATCTGAGGAGCTCCCTCCCCTTCTGCAGGCTCTCCTCCCCGCCCTTGCAGCACCGCCCCCACCTCCAAGACAGCTCAGCAGGGTATCACCTGTCTTCCCACTTGACAGCTGAGGACACATAAGGATGACTTGCTCAAGAACACCAGCTAACTGGGGAGGACCCTGATCCTGCTCAGAGAACCCACCAGGACCTGCTTGAGGGACTTACCTGCTGCAGGTAGGAGTAACTCGCTCTTACACCCACCACCTGAATGCAGGTACATGCTATTCTGGCTCACCAAATGGTATGGTGTTGACTCACAGATGCTTCTCTGATAACACAGGGCAGAGGCCTGGAAACCCACCCCCTCGGATCCTCGCATTGCCCTGCTATTCCATTCCACGGCCTTTGCCTCCAGCTTGCCTCTCCCAATTCTCCTCTACATTGCCTTCCCAAAACACTGGTAGGACTGCATCACATCTCTGCTTAAAGTAATGAGCTAATGTTTACTGAGCCCTTATAATCGGGAAGGTGCTGTTCTAAGATCTTTCCTTGAATTAACTCGTTTGTTTGTTTGTTTATTTATTTATTTATTTATTTATTTATTTATTTATTTATTTATTTTGGTGAGGAAGATCAGCCCTGAGCTAACATCCATGCCAATCCTCCTCTTTTTGCTGAGGAAGACTGGCCCTGGGCTAACATCTGTGCCTATCTTCCTCCACTTGATAGGGGACACCGCCACAGCATGGCTTGACAAGCGGTGCATCGGGTGCATGCCCGGGTTCCGAACCCAGGCCGCCAGCAGCGGAGCGCACGCACTTAACCGCTTGCCACAGGGCTGGCCCCAATTAACTCGTTTAATCTTCACAATTCTGTGAGGTAGTCACTATTATTATCCCCCATTTTGTAGATAAAGGAAACTGAGGCACAAGAAATTAAAGTGGCTTACTCCAGGTTACACAGTAAATAAGTAGCAGAGTTAGGATTTGAACTCAGGCAGTCTGGTTCCTGAGTTTGGGCTTCTAAGCCCAGAAAACACCTCTCTGTAGCTATTTCTCTAATAATAAATAATAACAATAATAATATAATGATTAACATGCGTAGATTGCTTACGATATGCCAGGTCCTGTTCTGGCTGTTACCTATGTTCACTCATTTGATTCTACAATAGTACTAGAGAATTGAGGGGGACTATTATTATCCTCATTTTACAGGGAAGGAAACTGGGGCACAGTCACACAACAAGGATGGGGTACTGGACACTCCAGCTCCAGAGCCAAGCTTTAAACCACTGTGCTATCTGGCTTCCCCGAGCGCTGTTCTGCCCAAGGGTCTGACATCAAGGCCCTTCGGGTTCATGCAGCATGATCTCTGTGTTTCCACCAAAGCTTGTCTTTTGTTTTTTGGGCTATGCAGGGTTTTTCCTTCCCAACCAGACCTTGAGCTCCACAAGGCCTCAAACCACAAGGTTTGAGATATAGTACTTGCCTCAGTTTCCCTAGCTCACAGCAAGGGGCCTATAGTAGCAAGGGTCAGTGGATGTCTGCTGAATTGAACCACAGAATGTCAGAGGGGAAGGGTCTGGGGATCCTCTCTCAGAGGACTGAAGTGGCCACCCACTGTGACCTGAACATTAGACTCAGTCCAAGACCTGCTGCCTTGGACTCCAAACCCTACCTAGATCCTCCAGACCCTTTCTGTAAATTCAGTCCTGTTTAATATGCCCCCAGGAAGCTACTACTTAGAAAAATCATCATTACAGCAAAGACACACAAGTGCGTATTTTGTTAATGGAGTTCCTAAATTAACAAATCTTGGCCCAACTCACAACAGGTTACAAACTTGATGATTAAGCCTCAGGAATGGCTAGATTTTCCCCATAACTATAATCTTATTTTCTCCTTCTTGACAGAGAGAGGGGGTCAGGAAGAATGCTTCTCATTTTACAAAAGGGAAAATTGAGTTACCCAAGGTCACCCAGCAAGTGAAGGGTGAATCAAGGGCTAGAATCCCTTTATTCCATCAGGAGATGGGGGGAGGTGACCTTGCAAGACCTACTTCAGATTGGGGTTTCCATCACCCTGCATCTGTCAGCTCTCCTCTTCTAGGGAAACTGAGGTCCACGGATTTGAAACTTACAAAGGGCCATCAGTGGTGAGTAGGAACTCAGCAGCATTCAACAAGGACTAAAGATTTAGAAACACAAGGCCTTGGCCCCCTCCCAACTATGCTCAAGAGCCTAACAGTGACTTGCAAGGCCCTCAGGTCCGGATTCTTCCAATAACATTCAAGGCTCTTCATAGCCAGGCCTTTCATTCCGTCAGCAAACATTTATGGAGGCCTACTGTGTGCCAGGCACCACTGGTAAAGGACCTCACAGACTCCTCCTGACAATCCTGTGAGGTAGGCATCATAACCCTCCTCCTTTCAGGTAAAGGCCGAGATTCAGCAGTAAAGACAGAACTGGAGCGACAGCACAGTGTTTCAGCAGACAATGTTTCCAGTCACAAAGCACTTTCCTATACCCCATCCCACAGAGCCTCACTTCCAGGGGCAGTAGTGGTAGTTCTGCTTGATGGTTAAGAGCAATGGTTCAGGATTAGAGTTTGAATCTTCACTCAGCCACCTGTGTGACCCACAGAAGTCATTTAACCCCTCTGGTCCTCAGTTACCTCATCTGTAAAAGGAGGATAATAAAAATGCCTTCCTCATAGGTCTGTTGGGAGGACAAATGAGGTAAAGCACATAAACATCAAGTCCTGTGAGAGAGCCTAGGCTGAAGAAGCATTTGTGTGTATGCAATCCCCCCACGCCGCTAATGAAGGCGCCAGGTCCCCAAACTCCCCCTGGTCAGGCGTTCTTCCTGCTTCCTGGGGGTGAAACCCAGAAGGGTCCAGGCCCGGAAAAGGGTGACCCTGGGAAGGCCAGTCTGCGGGAGGTGGCTGAGCAAAAGGACAAGCGATGAGTGGTTTGGCCATAAAAAAGAGCCCAGGGCGACAGACGCGGGGTCCCAGCACTGGGGAAAGCGGAGGGGGCAGCAGGTGGGCGCGCTGAAAAAACTTCCTGTGTCCGTTCGGGGCTCGCGCCCGGGAGCCCCGCACAGGGGAGAGGTGGGCGCCCAGCGGTGCACGACCCGCACGCAAGGTTCTCCAGGAAAGCTGCTGCTAAACTGTTTGCGAGGATTAACCAGGTCCGCGAGCCCAACTGTTGCTGCTCCCCGCGGTCTTGGCCGGCTTTTCCCGCGGAGGGCTCGGGCTGGGCTGCGTCTTCCGAGAGTCGGGGCTCTGGGGTGCGCGGGCGGAGGCCTGGCGGACCGCGGCGCCGAACCGCTGCTACGCTCGTGCTTCCGAGGGCGCCCCGGGGAAGCGGGTGCCCCTCCCGCTCCGCCCGGTGCAGGGCGGGAGGACGCGGGGAGCGACCCCAGGCGGGCCGCCGGGCTTGACCTTGACCGTTGCTCGCCGTCGGCCTCGCGCCCACTGCCTGGCAACGGCCCGCTCCCCGCTCGCCCCGCCCACGCAGGCGGGCGCGGGATCCCCGGCGATCCAGGCCGGGTTTTGCGGCGGAACTGGCGCGTGCTGATCCTTCATCTGTCGCCCTTGGCAGCGGGAGGCGGCGGGAGACCATGGTGCTGGACGAACTGTGGGCCGCGCTCTCCGGCGCCTCCGGGCTTGCCCTGGCCTGCTGCTTGGTGGCGGCGGCCGTGGCCCTGCGCTGGTCCGGTCGCCGGACGGCGCGGGGCGCGGCGGCCCGGGCGCGACAGCGGCAGCAAGCGGCGCTGGAGAACATGGGCAAGGCTGCGCAGCGCTTCCGGCTCCAGGTGACGGTTGGGTGGGGGTGGAGGGGGGAAGGGGGGTACCGCACAGCACTTTCAGCCTCCCGGCGCTCGGAGGGGCAGGTGGCGGGCAGCGCAGGTTTGTAACTCTCCGAGCCCCTCCTCGCCCTAATACATTCCATACTCTTTCGGAGCCAGGTGGGACCGAGGAGAGGAAGGGAAATGAAAGGAGTTGGGCAGGTTGTGGAGGCCATCGCCGCAACGGGTCAAAGAGGAGCTTTACTTGATGCCCAAGAATCTCAATATCACTGACTATTGGAACGCTAACACGCGAGCATGAGAACCAATAGGAGGCTAGGGTTTTGGATTTTGGCATCATGGAGTGATGGCCGAGGAAATCTGGAGAGTTTACAGTTTAAACTCATTGATTTGTGCTTGAGGACCCTAGGAGGGAGCCAGAAGGAGACTTGCTCAAGTGCACAGGGAGTTATTGGCAGAGCTGGGGTGGAATGAAAGTCTCCCCAGCTCCTGCCGCTCAGGCCGTGGTGTCCAACCCCCCACAAGCACATTCCGTGAGCAGGATTAGTTCCAGCCCTTCCCTGGTGATCTGCTCAGTGTGTGTATGGGGGTGGAAAAGGGGGCTTAAGACATGGAACCCAGGTAGAAGTCAAAATGCTGAACTCTGGGAGATGTTCTTACCTGCTGAGGGAGGAAGGACTTCCTGCGAGTGTTGAGGGTCTGTGTTTGATAGGATTTGGATCTGACTGTGGGAAGACTTTGCAGGTGATGGGGACAGCAGGAGTCAGAGGATGTGCCTGGGGGGGAGAAAGAGAGGGAGTCACAGAAAATTGCAGTTAGCAGATGCTCAGCTATAGCAAGTGATTTTTGAGTTGAGGCAGAGCTGTAGCTAGAACGTAGATGCCCAGCGGGACTATCCAGCCTCATTCCAGTGGAGAGGAGCAGGGGAGAGATATTAGGAAAGGAGACTGGGCCTTGAATGCCAGGCCCAGGGTGCGGCCTTGATTACGGTGAGGTTTTGGCTGGATGTAATGGTATGAATTTACTCCACATCATTCCTGGGCCAGGATATGTCATATTTATTTATTTATTGAAATCAAAATCGATCTGGTTCCAGCCTCCACTCATCAAGCTGCCTAAAAAGTCCACCATCAGTCAATTTCTAGGTGTTTAATCCAAACTGGCCACTTCCCCTACTTGAGCACAGGTTTTTTGCTGTTTAGTCCTCCTTCTCTGGCTGAGCTCCTGGGTGCTCTGCTCAGGGATCCTTGCAATGACCCCCGGCTCAGCCTGGAGACCCTCGGCTGCTCCGGAGGCCCCAAGTCCTTCTGTGCAGCCAGCTTAGTTCTGCCAGCTCCAAGAGCTGCGTGGGGGCAGCTGCAGGAATGTGCCCACAGTTACTGCCTACGGAACTCCCCTCCTAGTCGCAAGGAATGCACGGGCTGGCAGGAGTGTGGGGTGGTAGAAGGGTGGGTCTTCCTCACTTCAACTCCAAACATCAGCATCTATACAGTTTCCCTCTGGAGCAACTGCCTTTCATTATTTTTAAGAACTGAATCTTCCAGGGTAGAAGTTTTGACCCTGAAATACAAAAAGCTGTTTACATAACCCCTATGGGGCAAGAGAGCCTGGCCTCGGAACACCAAAGCTTGGCTCTTCCGGGTGGAGAAATTTACCTCTTAGTTTTCCAATGACTGTGGAGAACAAAGGGAGAACAATTTCAGGAGCCTCATTATTTTGAGCAATCAGCAAATGGGTGGGGCTTGATGACAATAGCTTTGTAGGCCTTGGGGGCAGGCAGGAGGTGGACTTTTAACTGAACTCTGCCTCAGCCTTGGGACCAGCTCCTCCCTCCTCCCTGCCTTCTGCTTGGCTCTGGGGTTGCTGGATGACAAAGAGGCGGGTTCTGATGCTGTCTTAGCAGCCTTTCTTCTGGAGCTTTCTCAGCCCAGCCCTAAATAGCAAGGGGCACTGAGGTGAGCAGGGCCCGGGGCAGGCCATGGGAGAACACAGCAGCTCCCGCCTGATAGACTCTGGACGAAGCTAGTTGGGAGCCCAGCTACCTCTGTTCCGAGGTGGCACTGGAGGAGGGGGACCCTCAGCACCTCCTGAACCATCACACACTGGTCCACCTCTCTAGGCTCCAAAGCAGCTCTGGAGTGAGGTGTGTTTCTAGGAACTCTCTGTTGACCAGGTGAGGCTTAACTTGTAATAACCCTTTGCCCATCGTTTTCTACCCTGCCCCGACATGAGTTTCAATATTTTCTAGATAGAAGAGAGGGAGCACCATTAATAGAATATTCTGGCTGGGAGAGACGTGACACGACACCTGCTCATGCGTCTGTGCCTGTGCACTTGTGGTTTTACCCTGAATGCCTCTTTCCCATGTCTCTTACAACCCCTTTTGTCAGAATCCCACTGGTCTTGCAAATGCCACTTCCCTCAACTGGATCTGACCTGTAGTTCCATCTCCAGGCCTTCTCCAAGCCCACCTTGAACCTGACCTTAAAACAAAGTGATTCAGTAGATGAATTGAAGGACAATGTGGTTTTCGTTGAGACCAGTATCAGTGTCCTACATGATCAAATGGAAGGGATATCTTGAAATAGAACAAAGTGATCAAAACCATGAGGGAAAATAAAAAAGACGTGGAGGACAGTCTAGGATACCTGAAATTAGCACAGTAGGTGGTTCAGAGGGAGAAAAACAGTTGGAGGAGGGGCAGTGATTCCATGACACCTCCAGTATCCTTCCCTTGAAAAAGTTTGCATACAGGTTGGCCACATGCTTAGTTGGAGGTTATGTGTACACTTTCCTGCATTCTCCACGCAAATTTAATTTCCCCCATGTTCGCAGATTGGCCTCCTGGAGATGCAGACTTACTTTGGTGTCTTGTGAAAGAGAAAATGTCTCAGCTGCTTGATAACTAGTTGAAGAGTTAAAAATAGCTGTTAGCAACGATGTCATCAACTGTCAACATGGAACAACATAGGAAAGAATTAAAATTTGTGCGGAGAACAGGCGGGAGCTTGCTGGTAGCTTCTAGCTGAGGTGCACAGGACTTGGAGGGCACCTTGTAGCGAGGTGGGAAATGGTGGTGGCCACACTGTCAGTGGTAATTACTGCAGTGTGGTGGGCTCGCTGGTGATTTTTACTTTCTTCCTCATACTGTCAGGCACTTTTTTTTTTTACAATGAGCACATATTTATATAATCAGAAAAAAATAAAGCAGTCTTTCTATTTTCACTGTGAGGTGAGAAAGGCAAGATGTGGCACTGTGTATATAGTATGATCCCTTTGTGCACAAATAGAATATATGTAAGCAATTATGTACATTGTGGGTTTTTCATGAACAATTTTTTTTCCTGTGAGGTTTCATTAGAAACTGTTAACTATGGTTTTCTTTTCAGAAGAGAGCTTGGGCAGGGTGGTCCCATTTAGAGGTGGGGGAAATGTTCACTTTTCATTTTGTATACCTTTTTAAAAAGTGTATCACCAGCGGTTATGTGGGGAGAGATCAGGGATCCATGTTTCTTCTTTGTAGCTCCCTGTATTATTTCAAAAATCCCAAGTAAGTATTGTATCCCTTTAACAAATTAAGGAGAAGGGTAGAGGGGCCGGCCCTGTGGCTTAGCGGTTAAGTGCGCGTGCTCTGCTACTGGCGGCCCGGGTTCGGATCCCGGGCGCCCACTGATGCACCGCTTCTCCGGCCATGCTGAGGCCGCGTCCCACATACAGCAACTAGAAGGATGTGCAGCTATGACATACAGCTATCTACTGGGGCTTTGGGGGAAAAATAAATAAATAAAAATAAAATAAAATAAAAAATAAAATAAAAAAAAAAAGGAGAAGGGTAGAGTGTTCCTGATAATTGAGGCCGGAGTACGAAGGTTGTGTGATGGGTGTGTGTGGAGGGTGCTCAGCTCTGGGGGTGTGGTGGGTATGAGTGGGTGGTGTCGCATTGAGGGGGTGCAGAGTAGTCTGACAGGACCATGGCCTGGAAGCACCACCTGGAACATGCTCTGGAGCTTGTGGTGCGATGGGGTTTTTAAGGGGAGAGGCAAGGCCTGGTTGGGCTTTGCACTGTCTGCCTGGCAGGAAGGGTGGGTGGGAGCGGCAAGGCGGGGGTGGGGTAGCCGGTTACGCGGCCCCTGTGTGATGAGTGGGGAAAGGATGAGCACCACTGAGGGTCTTGGTAGAGCAGATGGAGAGGTGGCCATTTCCCAGAGCCATTTGGGGGGCCTGGTGGCTGACTGGATGTGAGTGGGAGGGAAAGAGAGGGGTCCCGGATGATCCTGTTTTCTCACTTTAACATCTGGATGGATGGCCATGCCCTTCCTGAGTAAGGGTACTGGAGGAGGAGCTGTGGAAAGTCGGGGAGTGGAGCGCAGGGGGAAGGACCCAGAGGGTGGGAACAGTGGAGCTCAGCTGGGTCAGGCTGGGTGGAGGATCAGGAGGCCGCGGGATAGGTGGAGAGCCTGGAGTGGAAGCCACGAGAAGGAATGACTTCTCCCAGCATCAGAGAGGGAAGAGGAACCTCAAGGAGCCTCTGTCTCTCCTCACATCTGGCTTCTTGTCCTTCAAATCACAGCTGAAATGTCGCCTCCTCAAAGAGGCCTGCCTATCCCATCTTACTCAGCCCTCTGTTTCCATCATAGGGCTCTGTTGATTTGCTTTCTCACACTTACCATGATCTGTCCATTATTTGTAAACTTGTTTATCTTCTTGAATGTAAGCTCTCTCAAAGCAGGGACTCGTCTGTCTTGGTTGCCTCTAAATTCATAGCCCCTCACGTAGTCCTTGGCACATAATAAATGCTGAGAACATGTTTGTTGACTGACTGAATAAGTGGATGACAGAAGTAGCAGAGAGGCAGGAGGAACACGGAGGAGGGTAGAATCTCCATGCCCACGAGGAAATTGAAGAGAGCTGCTCTGTGGACTCAACCCCTTTGTGCGAATGCCTCAGTGAGACGGGGGCCGAATAAACGGTCAAGTGTCTGTTGGATTTGGCAACAAGGAGGTCCCTGGGGACTATGGCAAGAGCAGGAAGGGTGGAGGTGAGAGATGGGGGCTGTGACTTGGGTGTCCTCCTCTAGCGGCCTTCACCAATTAGCCCAGTACCCTGGAGGAGGAGGCAAGCGTGTGTCTGTGGGCAGGGTCTAACCCCAGAGACTCTGGGAGCCCTCGAGGCCTTGGGAGCCAGGTATCCAAGCAGATGTCCCTCCTCCTTCAGAGAGCTCTGCCCTGACCACTGTGCCTGCATGCTGCCCACTCACCGTACCTGGTTTTATTTTTTCTAAGTTATTTCTCACTATTAAAATTCTTATTTCTTTACTTATTAACTATCTGCTCACTCCCAACCCTCCACCTCCTGTAAACTCTCCAGAGCCTGTGTTACTGGGTATATACCCAGGTTCTTTTTTTTTTTTTT
The DNA here is from genome assembly GCF_057802395.1 of Ceratotherium simum simum. Lineage (NCBI taxonomy): Eukaryota > Metazoa > Chordata > Mammalia > Perissodactyla > Rhinocerotidae > Ceratotherium > Ceratotherium simum. The sequence goes on along the minus strand of NC_141921.1, from coordinate 12,582,252 downwards.
TTTTTGTGAGGAAGGTCAGCCCTGAGCTAACATCCATGCTAATCCTCCTCTTTTTGCTGAGGAAGACCGGCTCTGAGCTAACATCTATTGCCAATCCTCCTCCTTTTTTTTTCCCCTAAAGCCCCAGTAGTTAGTTGTATGTCATAGTTGCACATCCTTCTAGTTGCTGTATGTGGGACGCGGCCTCAGCATGGCCGGAGAAGCGGTGCGTCGGTGTGCGCCCGGGATCCGAACCCGGGTCGCCAGTAGCGGAGCGCGCGCACTTAACCACTAAGCCACGGGGCCGGCCCTATACCCAGGTTCTTTACCCGCCACACAAGAGGGGCCAAATAAAAAACTAGAACGCCAGGCTCATGGCAAGGAAAGAGTTTTTATTTTGGGTGATGTCAGCCAGCAGACGAGAGCTCTCAAATTTGTCCCGTCTCCCCGAAAGATGGGAGGCAAGGGGTTGAAAGGTTGTGAGGGAGAGCACGTGCTGGGGTTTTAGGTAAGGGAGGGGGTGCATGTGGCCACGCTGGTTGGCACCTTCCCACCAGCCTGCGTTTGGCCTTGAAGACTGAATTTCTTTCCCTTGACTGTCTGGACTTTTCTGGTTAGTTTTCATCTTCAACCTGCATTTGGCCTTGTGAGGCTGAATCTTGACGTCGGGACCTTGACTTCCTGGGAAAGACAGCTCACTCATATACTAGGGACGGACAGAAAGACCTGGTTAGTTTTAACACAACAGTTGATGATGCTGAATATGCACAGCTGCAGTTAGCAAAGCTTATCTCCAAGTTTTTGCTCTCTTCTTCTAGCCCAGGGAGGGCTTGTTAACCTCTTCATGCTCGGTTTCACACGGACATGCCTTGGTTTCACACGGACATGCCTTATTAGTTCATGGCTGTACCCCCAGCCTAGTGTGGTGCCTGGTGCAGAGTAGGCACCTAATACATGTCTGTGGATGAATGCAAAAGGCCTCTCTTTTGGATGTGACCTCCAGCTACAGCCCCTGCCGCTCAGGGTGGGGTCCTCTTGTTTTCACCCTCCCTGCCAGGTTTGGGTGGTCAGGAGCAGGTGGACAGCCAGTGGACAGCGTGTGCTGAGTGGACAGACACTATAATTTACCTGTATGGTCCTAAGCAATGCACTTCCCCTCTCTGAGCCTCAGTTTCTTTATCGGTGCAGTGGGAATGTGGTAAGATTTAATCTAAACATAGCGCACACCAGCACGGCGCCTGGCACACAGTAGGCAGCTATTGGTGGTGCTTGTTTGTAACGCTGTAATAATCAGCCTGACGTGGCCTCTCCTGGGCACCCCCTCCAGTAAGCTTCTTGAAGAGATATATCTGCGCCATTCACAGGTGGCAGGGCCTGCGCAGGCTGGGCCCCATTTCTGGTGTCAGAGCTGCGGGTGGGCATATCTGTCATGGATTGGCACGTGACAGTGAGCATCTGCTTGGTAGGTGTGGGGACTTCGGGCCATGGGCCACAGGTGTCTGCTGCAGGCACACGGGGCCTGTGGGGAGTGGGGGGCTGATCTGAGGTATCTCCCCAGAACCCCGACCTGGACTCCGAGGCATTGCTGGCGCTGCCCCTGCCTCAACTGGCGCAGAAGTTACGCAGTGGGGAGCTGTCCCCGGAAGCTGTGCTCTTCACCTACGTGGGAAAGGTAAGGCAGCTGATAATCCTCCCTGCTCCCCCCTTCTCCCTCTCTCTGCACAGGCTGTGGGGAAAACCTGGCCTGGAGTTTGTCTTGCTGAGGGCGATGGTGGGACCACAGTGCCAGGGGCTGCCAGGAAGGGAAGGAGACAGAGTGGCTCTGTGTGTGTGTGTGTGTGTGTGTGTGTGTGTGAGAGAGAGAGAGAGAGAGACAGAGACAGAGAGACAGAGAGAGAAGAGAGGCTGACTCTGTGTGTGGTGGGGGGGACACTGAGCATGTTGTCTTGGCTCGAAGCCTGGCTTCCAGCCCAGACTTCCCTCTCTCTCCCGCCCCCACCCTATCGGTCACCAAGTCTGGTCTGTTCCCTTCTTATAGCTCTCTCTAGTTCACCCCCTTGTCCCCACGCCCCTTCAGCCACCCTAGTTCTCCACCACCATCTCCCTCCATGACCAAGTGCCAGCCTGCTGGCCAGATGCCCTCTCAGATCTGCGGTTCTTCAGGCTCTGCTCTTCTGCTCCTCCATCTCCAGCATCCTCTCTGGCCCAGGCCTTCTGGAACTTGGGGCGTCAGCAGCTCAGCTGCTGGCAGTTGCCTGGCACCCGGGGCCTGCCATGTTCTGCACTGGCTCATGGGGGGTCCCCTTCACCTGGAAGGCTCTTCTCCCTCTTCTTGCCCCACTTGGTGCAACAGGCTCCCCTGGCTGAGTCAGGGCTCAGAGAAGAGTCGCCTTTTCCAGGAAGCCTCCCCTGATCCTCCTCGTCTCCCAGCCCGAGTTAGGGTTTCCTCGTCAGTGTTCACTTTTTTTTTTTTTTGTGAGGAAGATCGGCCCTGAGCTAACATCTGCCAGTCCTCCTCTTTTTGCTGAGGAAGACTGGCCCTGGGCTAACATCCTTGCCCATCTTCCTCCACTTTATATGGGACGCCACCACAGCATGGCTTGACAAGCGGTGCGTTGGTGCATGCCTGGGATCCGAACCGGCGAACCCTGGGCCGCCACAGTGGAGCATGCACACTTAACCGCTTGCGCCACCGGGCCGACCCCTCAGTGTTCACTTTCTAACAGCACATTTCTCAACTCATCACAGGGCTTGCCTTGTCCTTCTTTTCCATGTCAAATGTGAACTTTTTATGGACACAACTCGTCTTATTTGTCTTTGCACCTCAGTGCTGAATACTAGTTGTCTCATATAGTAAGTGCTCGAGAAATGTGTTTGAAATGAAAGAAAGAATTGTGCTTTATGAGTGTGATTTGTGTATGATTTCTTGAAAGAGAGTGTGTGATAGTGAGTGTGACTGCTAAGCAGGTGGACATGAGTGTCAGGTGACTGATGGGCGTGTATGCCAGTGGTCTGGGAGAGGATGAGAGTGAGACTGACTGTGGAGAAAGGACTGGAACGCCCTGGGCCGGGTGCACTGAGGGTCAGTCTCAAGTGTGTTGCTTCTTCCCTATCCAAGTCCCTGAAAAAGTTCTCGCCCTTCCTAATCATCCGTAAGAGAGCCTTCGGGTTACAGATCTGCCTCCTCCCTTCCTGCCGTGGTCATGTTTCCTGTGCCTGAGTATGGCACCAGGGCCCACACCCCTTTTCCTCAGGTGTTTCACAGGAACAGGAGAATGGACTGAAAGCTGCATCTCATTCTGCCCTGGTCCTTCCGTCTTGTAGGGCTCTGTTGAGTGATTTGAGGGCTCCGGAAAGGCCGGCCCCGAGGCAGACAGCCACCTAATGTTAGTGCATGGTTCCTTTTAGTCAGGCTCCCACCCCTTTACTACAATCGGTGTCAGTCATCACTCCTCCACGTGACGTGATTATCAGATTCAAGAGTTCCTGGGAGAGGGGAGGCTTAGCTGGGGCAGGTGCAGGCCAGGCGTGGGGCAGAGGGGGTGCTGGGCTCTGGGAGGCTGGAGCCTGGGTCTAGCCCTGCTCTGCGCTGCCTCCCAGTGCGACCTGAGATGGGGATCTGTTCCTGTCCAGTTCCCGTCTGCCTCACTGGGCAGAGATGTGATTTGGAGGAGGAGGTGGAGTGGCCAACGGCTACCCTCCTCCCGGCTCATCCCTCTGAGGGCGTCTGAGGCCAGGGTCTTGCTCCTTTGAGTGGCCCAGTTGTGTCCCGGCCTTGGGAGTACTTTCTCTCCGTCTTGGGTTGAAAGCCAGAGACAGCCAGGGTGAGGCTGGGGCCAGATGTCCTCAGTGAGGTGGGTGCTGGCCCTCGGTTATCCCCTGTGCTCCTGACTCTGGGTGCTGTTGCTGGCTACCTTTCCCTGGGCATTCTTTAAAAGGCCTCGTTTATGTTATGTATATTTTACCACAATTTAAAAAAAGGCCAGCCTCACTCTGCCTGTGTCCATTTCTCCCTCTCCCAGGCCTGGGAGGTGAACAAAGGGACTAACTGTGTGACCACCTACCTGGCAGACTGTGAGACTCAGCTGTCCCAGGCCCCAAGGCAGGGCCTGCTCTACGGTGTCCCTGTGAGCCTCAAGGAGTGCTTCAGCTACAAGGTATGTCCTGCCTCAGTATCAGGCCTCCACACTCCCACCCCTGCTAGCCAGCTCTGTGTCCTGGGTCCCCCGGGCCCTCAGGGGAAGTGTCAGGTCCAGAGGCCTTGAGAGGGTACCATGGTGTGTGTGCCTTGGCCAGGGAGATGGTGGTGGGAGTGGGCCCTGTGCTGCTGAGGGCCCCTAACTCATAGGCCATGTCCCTCTCGGTGCCCATCCCTCCTTCTAGGGCCAGGACTCGACATTGGGCTTGAGCCTGAACGAGGGGGTGCCAGCAGAGTGTGACAGCGTGGTGGTGCAGGTGCTGAAGCTGCAGGGCGCTGTGCCCTTCGTGCACACCAACATCCCCCAGTCCATGTTCAGGTTGGGTCTCAGGGGTACAGAGTGGGAGCAGGGGCACCCAAGCCAGTGTGACATGGGCTGACCCATTCCTGCTTCCTCCAGCTATGACTGCAGTAACCCCCTCTTCGGCCAGACCATGAACCCATGGAAGTCCTCCAAGAGCCCAGGTGGCTCCTCGGGGGGCGAGGGGGCCCTCATTGGGGCTGGAGGCTCCCCACTGGGCTTAGGCACTGACATTGGGGGCAGCATCCGTTTTCCCTCCGCCTTCTGTGGCATCTGCGGCCTCAAGCCCACGGGGAACCGCCTCAGGTAAGGTGTAGGTGGTGGGTGGAGGGAGCTTCTGGGCCTCTGGCTGTGTGACCTTAGCCTAGGTTCCCCCCTTTTTGGGCTCCAGGCAGGGATTCCCTCACTGGGGTTTTGCTGGGAGGGAATGTCACAGTACCACTGGGCTTGGTTCCTTGTTTCCAAAGTGGTGTGAGTTGGGAGCTGCTCTATGGGTGTGGGGTTGAGCAGAGGGTGGCCGTTGCCTGTTTCCAACATCTTGTGTTTCTTATTCAGCAAGAGTGGCCTGAAGGGCTGTGTCTATGGACAGGTGGCAGGTGAGATCTGTCGTTCCCTCAGCGCCCTGGAGGAGGGAGGTCTGCCTGATCCACTTCTGCCCCTGTCTCTCCTGGGGCAGCGTTTGGCTCCTAGGCCACACTAGGTCTGAGTTCCTACCTCCTTGTCTCTGCTCACACTCCTGGACCATGGCCCCGCCCTTGCTTGGGCCCAGCTCCAGAGCCCACTGGGACTGGGTGATCTCTCTTCCCTCCCCTCCCCACCCCACAGTACAGCTCTCAGTCGGTCCCATGGCCCGAGACGTGGAGAGCCTGGCGCTGTGCCTGCGAGCGCTGCTGTGTGACGACATGTTCCGCTTGGACCCCACCGTGCCGCCCCTGCCCTTCAAGGAGGAGGTGAGCACGGGTAGGGGTGGATTTGGTTATCATTGGTGCTTCTGAGCCCAGAGAACAGCAGCCCGCAGGCAGTGTGGGCATGCCTTGGAGGCTCTGTCTCCTGAAAACCACTGCCTTGGGGCCTGAGACCAGAATCAGCTGCTGTTCTGCAGACAGCCACCAGGTGGAGCGCTTGCCTGCGTTTAGAAACTCAGTCTTTGAAATTGGCCAGCAGGAGCCTCTGCTGAGTAAAGGCCCCACCTTCTGGCTCCAGGCTCTGCTGTTGTCACTGAGAAACCACTTCCCAGCGGGAGAACAGCTAGAGGGAGAACTCCTGTGCCTCATCTGTGTTTGACCATCAGCAAAAAGGAGCCTTTCTTACAGTACAGTTGTGTGCTGCATAACAATGTTTCTGTCTGGACTGTGTATACGACGATGGTCCCATAAGATTAATACCATATAGCCATATAGTACCAGGTGTGTGGTATAGGTTTGTGTAAGTACGCTCTGGTGTTTGCACAATGCTGAAATCGCCTAACGATGCATGTCTCAGACCGTATCCCTGTCGTTTAAGCAGTGCGTGACTGTATTCGTGTCCATATCCCCTGCCTCCGGTAGGATGCTTGGCACGTAGGCTGAGTGAGTTAAGGACAGCGAACAGTGAAGAGAGCTGGGATCTGTGGGCGGTGTCGAATGCTGGCTTCCTAAAATATCACCAAAACGGCCTATGGGTCAGACAAGGCTGAGTTTATTACTTTCTGTGGTGAGGGAGGGTGCTGCCTCGACAGAGCCTTAGTAGTGCCGCCAGGGTGGGGTGGGTGGGGTGTGGAGGAGGGGGCAAGGTTGGGATATTTGTTGAGATTTTGAAGTCTGGATTAAGGTGAGTTTTCTACTTGGTTTATAAGGATCACGATGTCATAGTTTAGGATCGGTGGACACAGCGAGGTGAGGATTTTGAGGTGAGGGGTTCAGGGAGCGCTGGGGTATACACTGTCATTTGACGCTTCTGTTGAAGAGTTGATGGGTCTTTCAAGAATCAACAATAAAGTTCTTTGTACTTATGTACACAGCATTCAGGAGTAGTCAAGTTAGACGGATGCAGACAGTGGAATAGTCAGGTCACGGTAACATAGACAGTAAGCTGTGTGAGTAAGCTCTGCTTCTCAGCGGTCTGGCAGGTCTCTCCTGTACAGACCTCTTACCCTCTCCCAGCGCAGGCTGCCTCAGAAGGGCTGAGGGTCCCTGGACAGGAGAGTGGGCCTCAGTGTTTCTTGGCAGGCGGGAGATCTGGGCTGGGTGGGTGAGCGCCCCCTCCCTAGCAGAGGAGGATGTTCTAAGGGAACATAGTGGTTCCTGAACCCCTTCCTGAGAGGGAGGAGAGGAGGTGATGAGGTCCCTGTCCAGAGGTTTGGAACAGTTTATCGTGGGAGCCAGGACTTGCATCTTGAAACAGGCAGTGGAGAGCCTCGGCTCAAGAGGTAGGATGCCCGTTCCGGCCTAGGATTGTCACTCTGCATCCACTCTGGACCTGTCTCCCTATCTAGACCTGAAGCCTCAGTTTCCTCATGTGACCAATGGGAATCCTCATCCTTACTCTGCCCACCTGCAGAGTCATTGTGAAGGTGTTTTGTGAAAGGGTCGGTGCAGAAGGGGCCGGCCCTGCCGGCAGTCAGTTTTCAGGGGATCCAGGCTGCGGCCTCGCAGCTGTGTCTAGGGCTGTAGCTTCTCTGATCTCTGGGAACCCTGCGTCAGACCGCCCTCTCCTGACCTGACCGTGACTCCTGTATTTGCCCCCCAGGTCTACACAAGCTCTCAGCCCCTGCGTGTGGGGTACTATGAAACTGACAACTATACCATGCCCACCCCGGCCATGAGGCGGGCCCTGCTGGAGACCAAGCAGAGCCTTGAGGCTGCCGGCCACACGGTATGGCTTCGGGAGCCCAGAAGTCCTGGCAGGGCCCCTCCTTCAGGGAAGCCTTCCTGGTACCCTCGGCTGCCACCCTTCCCTGGCGTCCTTGCACCCAGATTGTTTCGTGCTTGGGGATGGGAACTGTGTCCCTGGGAGACCAGTAGATAGGGGGCTGACTAGGAGTATTGGGATAAGTGATTTGATGGTGAACTCAGCCCCGTGCTGGGATGTGTGAGCGCTGCGTCGGGAGGGCCTCGTCAGCCACAAGCGGTGGTGCACAGCTGTCCAGAGGTCCCTGGGCCCTGAGATGGTGGGCCAGTGGGTTTTGGTCTGCTTATCTGAGACAAGTTCAGGTGTGGCTCCAGACTTTTGTCATGATGTGCATTTTACAGGGAGTTTTCTTTTTTTTTTTTTTTTTTTTTTATTGCAGTAATATTGGTTTATAACATTGCAAAAATTTCAGGTGTACATCATTGTACTTCTATTTCTGCATGGACTACATCATGTTCACCACCAAAATACTAATTACAACCCATCACCACACACATGTACCGAATTATCCCTTTCACCCTCCCCCCTCCCCCCTTCCCCTCTGGTAACCACCAATCCAATCTCTGTCCCTATGTGTTTGTTTATTGTTGTTATTATCTACTACTTAATGAAGGAAATCATACGGTATTTGGCCTTCTCCTACAGGGAGTTTTCATGGGCCAATAAGGCTGCCTTTGTGGCTCCAGTGAGGGCTACTCTGCAGGCCAAGTTGGTACAGTCCATCCTCAGGGCCGCCTGGGCAGCACACGGGGATGGTGGGACCAAAGGTTTCTAGGTCTGGGGCCTTACACCCCTCAATCCCTGCAGCTGGTTCCCTTCCTGCCAAGTGACATACCCCATGCTCTGGAGAACCTGTCGACAGGTGGGCTGTTCAGTGACGGCGGCAGTAGCTTTCTACAGAATTTGTGAGTGATGTTGGGCTTTGGGGTCTGTGGTGGGATCAGGAGGTGGGCAGACCCAGGGAGAGCAGCTGGGTGCCATGACCCCCAGGACAGGCAAGTCTGGGGGAAGATGGGGGACAGGCCTCAGCTGAACATGAAGTTCTGAGCATCCTGGGCAGGGACCTCGCCGCCTCTCCAACTGCAGCTTGAGCCTAGACATACCTTGCCAGGGAGACTTGGAAAGGTGCCAGCATGAGGAGAGGCTGGAGTGAGCGTCCATGGGCTGGCCCTGAGCTGAGCTTGCTGGGAGGTAGGAGGTGGGCAGGGAGTTGCCTGTCTGGGAAAGACTGAGAGACAAGGGCAGGATCAAGCAGGAGGGCAGGGGTCTAGACATCAAGCTGTGACTCCAGGCTTTTCTAACTTGAGCCACGTCTTTCCCTTTTGAGCAGGTCCTCAGTTTTCTCTTCTGTAAAGTGGGCGGGTTGGACCAGACTTGCTTTAAGGGACTTTGCAGAGCTCCTGTTACAGAAGCTGGTTCCGCTTAGATGTTTTCAGTCCTTAAAGGTTGACAGGGGCAGAGGACAGGCCTGTGAAGGTGCCTTCTGGTCCTGTGCCTAGACATCCCCCAGTAGTGGAGTATGGTCCAGGCTTCAACGGAAGGGGCTGCCCCTCACTCTGGGCCTGGGAATGAGGCCCCAGGGTCAGCCGCCTGAGATCTTTCCCTGAGATCTAGAGCCAGCCTCAGAGACAAGTGTCATGGCGGCCCACGCTGGACTGCACTGAGTGTGCCTCCAGACTGGCGTCAGCATCGACAGGGGGAGACTGCTCTCAGTCTGAACCTCGGGCCGGGGAGGTGTTCCCCTCAGTCCTTATTGCTCCAAGCTGAGTTTGCCAGAGAGGGAGACACAGAGTCCCCTCTTGGGGAGCTCCAGTGGGTGTGGGGTAGAGCCCAGGCAGAAACAAGTCCATCCTCAGGGAGCAGCAGAAACAAATCACATGTTTGAAAGGAGGCAGATGAAGGGGTTGGAGACCAGTGGTTACTGGAGTCTGATGAAGAGCAGGGTGGCCAGGGTCACTGAGTAGAGAATGGGGGTGCAGTGGGTTGGGGGAAGCCAGGAGGAGCACCTGGGGTGGGGGTGCCTGGACTTGGACCATTCGTCTCCCAGCAAAGGTGATTTCGTGGACCCCTGCTTGGGGGACCTGGTCTCAATTCTGAAGCTGCCCAGGTGGCTTAAAGGACTTCTGGCCTTCCTGCTGAAGCCTCTGGTGAGGGCACAAGGAGTGGGAAGGGTGGGGTGGGCTGGGAGGGACCCTCTGGGGCTCTTCCCCCCACCCCTTAGCTTCTCTTGGCTTGGGCAGTCATGGCCCCCTCTCCTCTCCAGCTCCCACCCAGACTCCTCTCCTCCCACCCTGCCCTGCACTCTTCACCCAGCCCACATGCTGAAAGGGTGCCGACCTGGGACCTGGGTCGGGGACAGAGGGAGGAGGCATGGGTGGCTTGGCCTGAAGAGGATTGTTGCTAGCACTTGGCCCAAAGCTGAGTCACTGACTCTGTGTCTGTCCTGCAGCTCCCGAGGTTGGCAGCCTTTCTCAGCAGCATGAAGTCTCGGTAAGAATATTTCCCATGCCCAGATGCCTGCCCCCCTTTTCCCCTGATCTGGGTCCCTGTGGTTTCTGACAGGAAAAGATGAGGGAAGTAGCTTCTGAGGCTGGAAGTGGCTCAGGCAGAGTGGCAACCTCTGTGGCCTTCAGGTTGGACCTTGAAGTTGTCTTAGCAAGGTCCAGGTCTGGCTGGAGAGCAAGGGCCTGAGGGAGATAACAGGATGGGAGAGGGTGGAGAGGAGAAGACTGACCTGGCTGGGGCGTGGGTGGAAAGGAGTTGGTATGGAGCAGGGGAGAGGGAGATCGCAGGGAACCTGTGAGAGATGCTGCTCTTGGAGATCGGAGCTGGACTGAGCCGCACCGGGTCCTGCCTGCCCTTCAGCGGCTTCAGCGGGAAAAGCAGGGAATAAACGCCCCATTTTCAGGCCCTGATGTCTTGTGGATTTGCTCCTTCCCTCACCAGCAGGCATTTAGGACCTGTGACAGCTCTGGCCTCTCCGGTGTCTTAAGAGTAGCTAGGAATCAGGCTGGCCTGGGTCCTGGCTCTGCTGTGGAGTCACTAAGTGACACAGCATAAGTCCCTCTTGGCGACTCAACGGGACATGAACTTAGGGATCTGAACTTCTGCACTGCTTCCCTCTCAGAGCTCCCATAGAGTTGAGAAGGGTTCATGGAGCAATGAGATCTGGGAGGTGTTATGAATAGGGGTCTGATGTTGCTAATCCCCGTGGCTGTAACCATCATGCCCGTGACCTCACTCCCTTTGCCCAGGTCGGCTGGAAAGCTCTGGGAACTGCAGCACGAGATTGAGGTGAGGCCAGAGCCCTTAGACTGGAGTAGGTGGGGTGGAGTTGGACAGGGCATCTGCCAGCAGGGTCTCTTGTCTCCTGGTCCCACTGGTCCCCTGGAGTGGGCTGTCATTCCCCCTTCTACTCCCTGGCCTGGTCTGCTTGGGCCCTGCTTTCTGACCCTCACTTGCCCAGATGCCTGTCCTTGGGGGCTGGGTCAGGCTGGGGCTCCTGTCCCGGATGCCTCTTCATGCCTCTGGTGCTGCCTTGGCAGGAAGAATGGTGTTTATGGTTCATGTGGGAGTAGAGCAGCTGATGCCCCCTGAAAGCAGCCAGGCCTGTGTGCCCCGAGGACCTTCATCCCATCGAGGCTCAGTTCAGACCCAGGGGCGGGTGCTGGGGCCAGAGGCACCCCAGCCTCAGTCCCAGTATTGCGAGTCCACGTGATGGGCTGGGTCTGAGTGCTCCACCGGCTGTGCCGGTGTCCTCCCCAGGTGTACCGCAACTCCGTGATTGCCCAGTGGCGAGCGCTGGACCTGGATGTGCTGCTTACCCCCATGCTGGGCCCTGCTCTGGACTTGAATGCCCCAGGGAGGGCCACAGGTGAGGCCTGCTGCCTCACCACACCCCTGGCACTCCCACCTGTCTCTTCTCTTCTATGAGTTCAGCCTGTACCCTATGGGACTGCTGGGAAGTAGAAGAGCTCTGGGGGAGGGCTGCACCCCTAGGGGAGGACCCTGCCCTTAGGGGGCTCACAGTCTGGCTGGCTGGAGAGATGGGAGTCATGTGGAATGCCCTGGGAGGGAATGAGCTCCCTGTCCTCAGCACTATTCAAGTTGGAGATCTTGAGTTACAGAGTCCGTGGTTTTGGCAGGTGGTGTTTGAAGTCCAGTGGGGATTTAGATAAGCTAAGAAAACAGGAGCAACATTTCAGGTCGGGGAAGCCACGTGGGCCCAGGCACAGGGAAGCATCAGCAGGCTCTCCACCTGCCCTAATCTGGATTCCTGGGCCTTGTCACTCACTCAAGTCTCCGTCCTGGGAGAGAGCCTCTCCCTGTCTGTGGAGGCGGGGTGCCATTTCACAGGTGGAAGACTGAGGCACACAGAGGACAGTTGGCACTGAAGGTCACCGGCCTGCTCCAGCCACTTGTGCTGTGTCTCAGGGGCTGTCAGCTACACTCTGCTCTACAACTGCCTGAACTTCCCAGCGGGGGTGGTGCCCGTCACCACAGTGACCGCCGAGGATGAGGCCCAGATGGAACGTTACAGGGGCTACTTTGGGGATATCTGGGACAAGGTGCTGCAGAAGGTGAGGCCATGTGGCTCACTGGTCCCCTGGGTCCCCCTTCCCTTGGACTCACACCTGCACCCCGACTCTAGCTGCTGTGGAGGGAACAGTGTAAGCTTGCCTGTCTTTCTTAACCAAGACCCCTAAAGACTGCGGCCTGGCCTGCTGTGCTGCCCTCCTCTCCAGCTGGGGTGCTGCCTGGACCTGGGGTGGGGTCCTGCCTCGCTACCTCCCATCCTGATGCCTGTGTCCCCTGTAGGCCGTGAAGAAGAGTGTGGGGCTGCCTGTGGCCGTGCAGTGCGTGGCTCTGCCCTGGCAGGAAGAGTTGTGTCTGCGGTTCATGCGGGAGGTGGAGCTACTGAGGACCCCTGAAAAGCGGCCATCCTGACTTCTGCCCGCCCGCCCGCCCGCCCGCCTGGCTCTGGAGGACCTGAGACCCACATCGATCTGCATCCAGCCTAGTCAGGGCACAGCTGCCACCCTGCGAGGAGATGTTCAGCCTAGGGCAGGGCCTTCCGTGTCCCCCTCTCCTGATCCCCTGCAAGAAGTGCAGACCCCCTGAGTCTGGACCTTGCTCCCCTCTCTGGTCCCCTCTCTCTGCCCTGACCCCCCAGGTGGCAGCCAGTGGGTATGACATAGGCAAAGGCCCACTAACTGTGTCCTTTCTGGCTGTCATTGTTAGGGCACAGGGGATTGGAAACTTGACCTTCTGGAGCCCGACTCTAGCATGTCCGTCTCCTGCTCCAAAAGCTCCCCTGGTTCCCGTCACCCACAGAATGGACACAGGCTTCTTAGAGTGGGCGTTGCAGCCCTGGTACTCCCCCCACACCCCTGAGACTAAGCCTTGCTTTGCTAGACATTGTCCTCTTCTTCCTTCCTTTGCTCCTTCCCTCGGCCAAGGATGCCCTTTCTGCTGCTCTACCATTAAATCCTTTGAGGCCCAGCTCAGATCCCTTTTTCCAGAAGGCCTCCCCTCCTTCCTCTGAGCCCCAGAGTAGGTGGGCTATTTCCTCCCAGTCGCTCCTGTGTGGTGGGCATCTGTGGGTGGGTCTGCCTCCCTTAGCACACTGGCTCTCCTTGACAGCAGGGACCCTATGGCTACATCTTTGTCCTCAGTGGCCAGCACTGGGCAGCAGGGAGTCTGGCATGCTGGCCCTGAGCTGGTGCCGTTGGAGAGAGGAACCCACAGGCCTAGGGAGGCGGGCACGAGACAAAGTGATCTGCTAGAGAGCCCTGACGGGGCCGGCGAAGGACTGGATTGTTCTGCGAAGGCTTCTTGAAGGAGGAGGACCTATTTTGAGTCTAGAAGGTTCCCAGAGGCTGAGATAGGGGACGAGGACATCTCAGGGAGGAGGAACAGTACGCCCAAAGACCAGGATGAGTTTGGTAGATGGGGACATGTTAAATGGGCACAGGAGAAGCAGCAGAGATGTAGGTGGGAGCCAGATCAAGGTGGACTTGAGGGGCTAGTTCAGGAACTTGAATCCTATCTTAAGGGCAATGGGGAGCTCTTGAAGGATACTCAGGTGCAGAGAGGAGAGTAGACTGGAGGGGCAGAGCCTGGAGAGGGATAAGGAGGCTGCTCTGTGGGCCCAGTCTGGGGAAGGGGGCCTGAGGCCTGAGGCCTGAGGCCTGAGCTAGGGTGGTGGCCCAAGGGTAGAGGGGAAGGAGGTTTGAGAGTTGACAGTTGGGATGGGAGTGAGCTGTCTCAGTGCAGTCTCATCTCTGCCCAGTCTGCCAGCCCGCCTCTTACTGGACTGCGTTGGCTGGTGGGTGGAAGGGTGGCTAGTCTGTGACGGGCCGTGGAGGCTTCTTCGCCCCGCTAGCAGAGCTCCCTCGCTTGTCCTGGCCCTGGCCCTGACTCTCCTGCTTGCTGGAAACGTGTCTGAGCCTGAGCCCTCAGGCAGGGCAGGTCCCCAGCTTCCTGGCCTACTTCAAATTCCTTTCAGGGCGATCTGCCTTCCCCAGGCCGCCTCCCTCCCGATTTTCCTACTCCTCCAGAGGGGCTTTCCTTCTGGTTGCACGCCCAGTGGCACCTGCACTCTGTACCAATGGTGTCCCTACCTCGGTGGGGCCAGTCTCAGGGCAGACGTGAGGCCCCACACCGCAGGGCTGACTAGAGGGCCCAAACCACATGGACACCCAGTTTGGGATGACCGCGTAGAAGCTGCACTTTGCCATGATTCCCTGTAACTGCTGTGTCCTTTTGCCTCATATCGTTCATAAAACTACCCGCCATCTGCCCCAGCTTCCTCCCTCTCCTGCCCCTTTTCTCTTTTTGGTGACTGATATTCTTGTGCTTTGAGACGTGAGGCTGCAGGGTGGGGTGCCTCTCTTTCATTCCTTCACTGGCTCATTGATTCACTCTTGGAGCTCCAGCGTGGACAGCCCAGCCCTGTGCTGAGCGGTGCTGGAGCTCCGCCAAGCCTGGCTCCCGTCCGGAGGCTCCTGGGCTTGTGGGTGGTGGACATCGACACAAACACATCTACTCTCCAGGTGGTCAGGGCTGGGGGCAACGGCAGACAAGGGGGCCAGATGCTGCCGAGGGGCAGGGGAGGTGGTCACTGTGGCAAGTAAGTACCCACTGCGTCCACTTCCACCACTGTGCTCTAGCCCAGGCCACTGCCTCTCGTCTGGACACTGCAAAAACCTAACTGGGCTCCCTGCTTCCATCCTCACCTATCCCCCAGTCCCTTCTCTATACAAAGTGTAAATCAGATCGAGTCACTTCTCTCCTTAAGACCTTCCAATGGCTTCCCACCCCACTGAGAATAAAAGCCTGTCTCCTCGTGTCTTGCAAGGCCCTGTGGGGAGTGGCCCTTGCCCACCTCTCCAGCCTCCTCTTGGGTGTCTTCCTCATTCATCGTGCTCCAGACACATAAGCACCTTGTGGTTTCTTGATCATCTCAAGCTGGTCCCTGCTTCAGAGCTTGTGTGTTAGCTGTTCTCTGCTTAGAACACAGGCTCCTGTGTCACCTTCCCTGATCACCACTTGTAAAACAGCTCCCCTGACACTTTCTAACATGTCACCCTTTGTACTCTATAGTGTTGTCACTATCTGGAATCATATGTTTTTTTGTCTCCTCCACTCAAACAAGCTTCCTGAGAGCCGTACTTTGTCTTGCTCATCACTACGTTCTTGGCATTTGGAATGGTACCTATAAGGTGCTCAGTTAATTCCGCAAACATTAATGAGCATCTGCTAGGACGAGGCTCTGTGTTGGTGCTGGAACTGCAGTGATGAAGGAGACGGACTAGGTTCTTGTCTTCTTGGAGCTTACGTTCTGGAGGATGTGAATGAAAGGAGGCAAGGAGGCAGGCAGGTGTGCTAGTGAAGACCCTAAACATGTAATGCTTGGAGTGATAAGGTGACTTTTGATCAGGAAAAAGGGGGAAGGGCATTCTGAATGACATTTACCAAATACTATGAGCCGTCTATCTTCTGGCACTTTATAGTCATTATGTCATTCCCCTGTTAACCCTGTAGGCATTTTTGTCCCCATTTTACAGAAAGTTTATGTACCTTGCCCAAGGTCGCACAGCTAGAAGTGAGGGAATTAGAATCGAAAGCTGGGTCAGTCTACGTTAGAGCCTATGCAGCGAGCTCTTCCTGGGGTTCCATGATGCTGAGGCACAGAGGAGTGACAGCATAAGCCAGCCCGCTCCTCTTCCCTGTCTGACCACTGGTCCCGTGGCCTCAACACCCTCTAAGTCATGTGGCTACTGCCTGTTCTCAGCCTTTCCCCCAGCCCTGGGTCCACTGCCACAGCTTCTTGCCTGGCCTCCCCTGCCTCCAGACTGGTCCTCTCCAGTTGTCCTTCCTGTGGCAGTTGGGTGACCTTTCTAAATGCAAATGTGATTTACACCTAAAACCTTTAGTTTCTAGTATCGCTGTGCTCAGTCCAGACTCCTGCTATGACCTACAAGGCTGTGCTTGACCTGACGTGCTGCTGGCCACCCTGATCTCCTCCCCTTCCTGAGCGTCCACATCCTGGGCATGTGGCCCTCGGGCAGTGCTCTGGACGTTGTACCCGCCTCCCATCGCCATGCCCTCTGTTCATGGTGCCTGGAATGCTCTTGCTCATGTCTCCACCTAAGCACCTCCCCCTTATCCAGGGCAAGAGTTGTCTTTCAACTGTCAGGCTGTGTTGAAAGGGCTTCTTTGTGCTTCTGTTTGTGCTCAAAAGCAGGGACTGTGTCTTAATAATAGAATCCAACATCTCCTAGGCTGTAGAGTTGATAATCCATTATCTCATTGGGAAAAATGGGCATTATTACTAACATTTTATAGATGGCAAAACAAGTTCAGAGAAGGTTGCTGATTGGTCCAAGGCCAAAGACTTGAACCCACACGCCCAACTCCAAACTCAGTGTACTTTCCTCGTTTGCACAATCATCTCAAGAACCCTCTGGATGCCAGATTCTGTGCTATGTGACCACGAACACTGGACACAGAAGCAATGTCCATGCACTGTGCTCCTCTGCTGGTGTCTGTTTACAGCAGGTGTCTATTTACAGCAGGTGTCTGTTATGTCCCTGTCCACCCTCCCTTCCTCTCCCTGGGGTTGTGATATTGGAGTTTAGGGCACATCCAGAGAACCATTTGCCATTTGCCCCTCTTAGACACCATCTTTTAGGGTTGCCCCAGGGCTCCAGCCTGTTGAGAGCCTTTGAGATCCTGGCTCTGTTGCCCACTCTTTCTGCTCTGCCTCCCAGCTTGTCCACCCACAAGTCTGAGCACTGGACCTCTCCAACTTCATCCAAGCCACCAATAAATATAATGATATATATAGTGATGAGATCAGGGCCAAGAAAGGAGCCCTGGGATGTGTCATTCCAGACCGCGTGCTTGAGAAACCTGATCTGCACTCCTAAGAGACCCACGTAATTGGGGGCTGGCCCCGTGGCATAACGGTTAAGTGCATGCGCTCTGCTGCTGGCAGCCCAGGTTCAGGTCTGGGCCCGCAGCGACATACTGCTTGTCAGGCCATGCTGTGCCCACATAAAGTGGAAGATCAGCGTGGATGTGAGCCCAGGGCCAGTCTTCCTCAGCAAAAAGAGGAGGATCGGCATGGATGTTAGCTCAGGGCTGATCTTCCTCACACACACACAAAAAAGAGACCCACGTAATCAAGTCTTGAGCCCCCCAACCAGCCTTGCCTGGGCCCTCCCAAGTTTCCCACACATAGATTGGGAGTGGCAGCCCTTAGGCAGGTGAGGTCACTTGGGGTCAGGGCTCTGTGAAGTTTGCCCTTATATGTCCAGCACCCAGCATGATGCCTAGTACTCAGTGAGTACCCAGCTAAGGCTTGCTGAATGGAGGAGTGGGTGACTTGTTATTAGTGAACCCATTTTGGCTCCCCTGATCACTTCCTTCTCTTGTCCCCAATAGGAAGTCTCCCAATCAGTCCCTGCCCTTTTCACGGTTGTCTTATTTACTGCCATGATCTTAATTAGTGCCCATTAGGACAAATACATTGCAGTCTATATTCAACCTGTAGCTTTCTGCTGGTCTGTGAGTCCTCATCCATCCACTTCCCCCATCTCCCTACTCCTTACCCCTCCATCCCTCCAATAAATACATTGAATTCCTCCCACAGTATGCTCAGGGTAAACAATCAGAAATAAGAAATAGTCCCTTCCTAAATGGAGCTTTCGTTTTGCTAGCAAACAGACATCAAATTACACAAAAACACTTGTTAGAAGTGCAATAAAACAGAAGCACTGCTTTATTTTATGAGCATAAACCAACTGGGACCTGATCCGGCCTGGGCTGCGTGTGTGTCAGGGAATGCTTCCTGGAGGAAGTGACATTTAAGCCAAGAACTGCATTGTCACAGAAGCCTGATCTAATTGGACTTCCAGTCCAGAGAAGGTCAGCTTGAGCTAGCAGAAGGTTCCAGCTGGAACCTAAGCCCCTAGCCCTTGGTTCAGTCTGTAGTTCCATTTGTTAGGTCTGCTGGTTCAGTCCGCAGTTCCACGTTGGGACTACTGGTAGTTTAGTCTGCAATTCCCCATTTTTGAGTGAAAAACCCCAGCCCTTGGTTTTGTCCCCAAATTCTACATTGGGAACTGCTGGTGGGAGCTGCAGTTCCCCCATTTGTTTGGAATCAGTCCTAAGTCCCCATTCTTTGGGGTCTGCTGGTTCAGTCCTTTCCCCAATCCTCAGCTCCACATTGGGAGTTGCTGGTGGTATGCACAAGGCCTTCTGTTGGCCAGTTCACAGTAACATCTCATTGGTTACCACTGGCATGTTAATGTGCACATGAGCTAAAGGCTATTGTTAATGGGGATCTCGGAAGCCAAAAGCTGCAAAAATTGGTGGGCATAGGTTGAGCATTTATTTATTTATTTTTTGTGAGGAGGGCTAGCCCTGAGCTAACATCCAATGCCAATCCTCCGCTTTTTAAAATTTCTTGAGGAAGACTGGCCCTGGGCTAACATCCGTGCCCATCTTCCTCCACTTTTTTTATATGGGACGCCGCCACAGCATGGCCCAACAAGTGGTGCGTCGGTGCGCGCCCAGGAACGGAACCTGCGATCCCCAGGCCGCCGCAGCGGAGCGTGCGCGCCCAAGTGCTGCACCACCAAAGCTGTGAAAGCACTCACCACCTGACCCAAAGACTCCCGTGTTAGGATAAGTTGGTCACAGAATGGGTTAGATTGACACTGTATCATCCACTAGCCTCAAGAAAATTTCGGTGCAACGAGGTGCACTGTAAACACGACACAATATCCAGCCCAGCAGCATGTCCCCCTTAGGCATTAGTTTGGCTCCGAGAGACCCAGAGACTTAATTAAAAAAGAATGGGATCCTTAAATTCCAAAGAGTTGAGCATGTGACTTGGCACACCTGCTTATTTTATGTCTAAGAACTGTGGTCCTGGAAGCTATAAATATCTATAAAAATGGAAAAATTTTACTAAAAACAACCTAGAATTACAATGGCCATTATGAGGAAGGTTCCAATTAGATTAGATCATTTAAGAAACGCACTTGAAAGCAAGGGTTCCCAATTCAAACAAACAGAATGGGATGCCTATTTTAATTGACATGCAGAAGCTTCCAAAAGGTTTCAAAATTCCAAAACAACTTCATTGAAACATTCATTGCAAAAGGCTAATGAAAAAGCTATAAAAGGTACCCAAAACAAAAAACTGTAAGACTGATGTAACTCCTGCTGCTCCCACTATCCTCCTTTATTTGAGTACCCACTCTAGTAGTCCCTTGTCTGAATTTCCTTTCCACTCTAAAGAAATTATTAGTCAGTTACCTCTTAAAATAAGACCACCTGAGGCTGCAGTCAATCCTTTTCAGGTATCTTTTACTCCTTGGTCAAAGGCCAAACTAAGGGCCATAGTTAGAGAATCTCCTAAACCTGGGGAGGATCCTCAAAAGTTTTTATAAATGGATTATCTCCTGAGATTATTCGATTGAAAAAAAGGCAGAAAATAGGATGGGAAGCCACCAGCCTGAGCACTTTGAAAGGACTTTGGAACAAGACCTTAAATAAAGTCTGTCAAGTTAGTGGCCTTATATCTACCTGCAAAGGGCGCCCCCCCCCCCCCCCGTATGGGCCCCTCCCAGAATTGATGGGACTCTGAGAGATCTTCTGGTAAACTGCTACGTTATTCCCTTAAACAGCCAAGGCAAGCTAAAATTAAAATTAATAGAAAACCTCACCAAATTTTGGTAAATACCAGAGCGACACTGTCTAAACCTCACTTGGAGCCTGTAGATGGGATCCTGGGAAAACTGGCAGAAGCCAGCTAAGAGTGAGAATTCTTACCAGCAACAGCTCTCCCAGATCTCTGTCTGTAGTACCTGGTAGAGAGAGGAAAATAAAATATCTTTTGCACCCTCATTGGAGATGCCTCTTAAATCCAAGGGGTTGTTCAGTACTGCCAGAAATAATTACTGTTTGTCCTGGCTGAAAACTGACAAGATATTTGAAAGGATTTACTAAAGCTTTCCAAAGACAAACAAGCTCTAAATCCAGAACATAAAAATCTTTTGATTTCTATCTTAGTTGGAAATCTCCCTGATATAAAAATGCAAATTGAAGATAACGTGGCGGGATGAGTGGATGAACCTATGATGTCATTCAAGTTGCACCCAATTCTTGGAGAAACTAAAAACAACCATCCGTGTCTTATAAATCAAGTCTTTACAGGACCAGAAGTGTGACTCCAGAAACAACTCAAAGTCCACTTATTCTTATTCTTCACTCTCCAAACCTCCACTATTTATCTCAAAAGGCTTGTATGTATGATGGAAATTATGGCCTTAGGGAACAAAAGTCCTTCTTGAAGAAGCTTGCAGTATTTCCCTGTGCCTTTGAGATATAAATGTTCTACCTGATCTTCTCTAAGAAACTCTTATCTTCTTATCTAGGCCATCTCCTTGAAATGCAAACTTCAGGGAGGTAATTCTTAATAGAAGGGGAAAAAAAGGGAAAAGAGGATTTTTGTGTGTGTGTGTGTGTGTGTGTGAGGAAGATTAGCCCTGAGCTAACATCTGAGGCCAATCCTCCTCTTTTTGCTGAGGAAGATTGGCCCTGGGCTAACATCCGTGCCCATTTTCCTCTACTTTATATGGGACGCTGCCACAGCATGGCTTGACAAGTGGTGCACCTGTGCACGCCCAGGATCAGATCTTGTGAACCCTGGGCCACCCAAGCGGAGCACGTGCACTTAACCGCTGCGCCACGGGGCCGGCCCCGGGAAAAGAGGGTTTTTAAAATACAAACGCTAGGGCCGCCCCGTGGCGTAGCGGTTACGTGTGCGCGCTCCGCTGCTGGCGGCCCGGGTTCGGATCCCGGGCGTGCACCGACGCACTGCTCCTCCGGCTATGCTGAGGCCGTGTCCCACATACAGCAACTAGGAGGATGTGCAACTATGACATACAACTATCTACTGGGGCTTTGAGGGAAAAATAAATAAATAAAAATATAAAATACAAATGCTATAGAAGCTCCTTTGCCCCAAATCTAGTCCACAGTCTCCATATGATTAGTTATTGAGGACAAATACAAATCTTAACAGCCTTCTCCACAAATATTACTAAAAAGCTTTAACCATCTGAGCAGTAACCTTAATTATTCCAACTTCCAGAAACAAAATTTAGATCCAACTTCTTTTATTGTACCTGACTCATGGCTAAAATTTTAAAACAGAAACCATAAGGTCTCTGCCTGTGTCTGGCTGTATGTTTATGTGTGTCTATATGTATGTGTTATAGATGTGTGGTATTATCTACCTCTGGATGGTATTGCCAAAATTAATTTGCAAAGAGCTCTATTTAATTGGCTAAAGAAAATTAAGTGCTTATATGAATTAAGAATTCCTAAAACTCTTGGAAATATAAAAACTTAACCCAAATGTTTTTCAAGTTCACATGATTTAAGATTAATCTTTAGTAAATAAAAGCTAGTTTAAGATTGTTGGTGTAATTAATAATTTCATTTATTTATTTATTTTTTCCCCCAAAGCCCCAGTAGATAGTTGTATGTCATAGCTGCACATCCTTCTAGTTGCTGTATGTGGGATGCGGCCTCAGCATGGCCCGAGGAGCAGTGCATTGGTGCGCTCCCGGGATCCGAACCCGGACCGCCAGCCGTGGAGCGCGTGCACTTAACCTCTAAGCCACGGGGCCGGCCCTGTTGGTTTAATTAAAATAGGCATGTCATTAGAGTTATCAGCACTAAATATAATACTTTCATTCTACCTGTGTTTACTAATCAAATAAGTCATGTTATCTCTGTTACAAAATTTGTCAGCCAGAGAAATAACTTAAGATGATGGCTGACTTTGTCTAATGAAGTTGTTGTAGATAATCTAAACATAACTGTTAAGAACAAATGATTTAGGGCTGGTCCCGTGGCTTAGCGGTTACATGCGTGCACTCCGCTGCTGGCGGCCCGGGTTCAGATCCCAGGCGCGCACCAACGCACCGCTTCTCTGGCCATGCTGAGGCCGTGTCCCACATACAGCAACTAGAAGGATGTGCACCTATGACATACAACTATCTACTGGGGCTTTGGGGAAAAAATAAATAAATAAATAAAAAATAAAATGATAAGCTACATGATTTAAAAAAAAAAAAAAAACAAATGATTTAAATAGATGTTAATGGCATAACAGTTTCTAGGTGAACTTTTCAGCAAATAGTTTCCAAAACCTTTTGGTTACTCAAACCTTAAAGTTTTGCTAAGTTAAGTCAAATGATGAGTTAAGTCAAATTCATTGAATATCTAGATCATCTCCAAATAAAATAAAATACTGAAACAATACTAAAAATAGATTGGCTTCCATTTATAGAGGAACTAAAGATATTTGGGTCTATTGGTAAACATGTTTTGTGTCACATTGGACAATTTACTATAAGGAAAATATATTTTTAGGAATTATGAAATGTATTCATCAATTTGTCAGTAACAGGCCATTCACAATTGTTTAAAGCTATGAGAAATAATGAGGGAAGAAACATCTCTGTATGCAAGGAAAATATGATGTGTGTTTTTGGTAAGAGAAGGTTGAGGAATGGAGCTGCATTTTGGTGAGGGAAAAGGACGTAATTTTGCCCTAAAGTGGGGCTGGTTATTTCAGAATGGGAAAGAGGAAAAACAGGACAAAATTTGAAAGTAAAAAAGAAAGTTGTAGAAGGTATGTGAAAAAGGAATCTTGGGAAAGGAATTTTACGTGTGGTCCAGCTGGCTAAAATTAAAATGAATTTACTTGAGTAAAAAAAATATGAGTTTTAATATCAGAAATACACTAGTGTAAAATTAAAAATAGCTTTTCTCTCTGTTAAAAGGACAAAGTTTTCTTGGACTTTTGGTCTGCTTTTGATAATAGATCACGAAAGGTTTTTCTTTATCTTTTAAGTAATCTGCCTAGAGAACAAAGATTCTGTGTTATCAAAAATACAAATAGTCCCGACTGACTTACCATGTTTCAACTTACAATTTTTCGACTTTAGGATGGTGTGAAAGTGATACATGTTCAGTAGAAATCATAATTTGAGTTTTTTTGTGTGTGTGTGAGGAAGATCAGCCCTGAGCTAACATACAATGCCAATCCTCCTTTTTTTGCTGACGAAGATTGGCCCCAGGCTAATATCCATGCCCATCTTCCTCTACTTTATATGTAGGATGCCACCGCCGCATGGCTTGATAAGTTGTGCGTAGGTCCATGCCTGGGATCCAAATCTGTGAACCCCGGGCTGCTGAAGCAGAGTGTGTGAACTTAACCACTATGCCACTGGGCGGCCCCGCATACTTTGAATTTTGATCTTTTCCCATGCTAGAGTTATGTGGCATGACACTCTCTTGTGTGGGCACTGGCAGCGAGCCACAACTCCCAATCAGCCATGCAATCACGAGGGTAAATAGCCAATGCACTTACAATCGTTCTGTACCCCTACAACCATTCTGTTTTTCACTTTCAGTATAGTAGTCAATAAATTACATGAGATATTCAACATCTTATTATAAATTAGGCTTTGTGTTAGATGATTTTGCACAACTATAGGCTAATATAAGTGTTCTGAGCATGTTTAAGGTAGGCTAGGCTAAGCTATTATATTCAATAGGTTAGGTGTATTAAATGCATTTGTGACTTATGATAGTTTTGGCTTAACAATGGGTTTATTGGGATGTAACCCCACTGTAAGTTGAGGAAGATCTGTAGTTTCCTGTGCTTCCTGTCATCTTTATTAGGTCTTTGAGTACTTAGGAAAACTGAGACTTTTCTTTATTAAAAGAGCTAAGGTTTTTACAACTATGTAACTTTTTGTATTTGCCTGGAATTCTTTAATTGTCACTTTGGTTAAATAGATAACTGGGTGTCGTTTCACAGTGACCTATGATCCTATTTGACCAAGGGTTTAAAATCTTTTGATATCTTAGACAAACTTCCCCCCAAAATCAAATTCTAAATGATGTCTTTTTGACCTGGAAGTAACTTTGGAATTTTCCAAGGGTCCCTAGAACCTCTCAAAAGAATTGTTCTCTCTTCTTATAAAAAGAGAAATGTTAAACTAATTAGGCTTATTCGATATGTTAAATTTACATGGGAAGCATTGCCAAATAAGAAGTATTCTTTATGTTGTATTTGTATAGGTATGTGTTATAAGGGTTCCAGAAATTGTATGAAATTCTTGGAAATCTCATATGTCCTGTTTTAATGTTGTCAGTCATAATTCAAATTACTATCTTAAAATGTGTGTCACAGGGCTGGCCCAGTGGCGTAGCAGTTAAGTTCGCATGCTCCACTTCGGCAGCCCGGGGTTTTCAGGTTTGGATCCTGGGCGCAGACCTACTCATCGCTTGTCAAGCCATGCTGTGGTGGTGTCCCACATAAAGTAGAGGAAGATGGGCGTGGATGTTAGCCCAGGGCCAATCTTCCTCAACAAAAAGAGGAAGATTGGCAACAGATGTTAGCTCAGGGCTAATCTTCCTCACACATACAAAAAAATATGTCACAAAAATAACCAAATTTCCTTGTCAATTCTGTTATAATGAACTCTCATCTGAACCTTAACTATGGCCATTTTTAAGTCTTTGTCATTCACAGAGAGTTATTGTTTTACACTGATGCTTTTACAAAAGTGTTCCTATAAAGTACTTCTTCAAGGAGATGCATGGAAAGGACTTTGATGAGTATAGGTTTCTGATAACTTTAAGATCATAAAACTGATGTGGGTAAGAATTTCCAGAACTAATGGAAAAACTGGATCCAAGCAGAACAAGTATTAATTACATGGGACTAAATGAGCTGAGAAGGATGATTATAATTTTTATAACTTCTTGTTTGAAACATTTCAGGTTCCTTAATGTTTTGTTTTTCCGGATTTAAGGAAAACTTTTCTCTTAAGCTATCTATGACTTACAGCAGTTTGGTAAAGTACACATTTATAAACAAAGATGAAACATTTACTTTTTCTCCCTACCTAATCCCTCCAGAATTTGGGAATTTTTGAGTATTCTTTTCATGGCAACATAGTTAGTTACTTGCATAAGTTCAGTGAGAGTCTGTTCACCTTGTAACAGGACACAATTGGAAACATTGGCTATATTACGAAGGCTTTGACTGGAATGTATAGTTGAGAGAAATGAGCATAGACTCAGATATGACCAGACATTTTTAAGGAGCTAAAATTGATTTAATAAAGGCCCTTGGAAAAATCGGCTTGGTACCTTGCTTATAGGGTTCCTGGCAGCCTTACCAGGTAAAATCTGATAGCCAGTCCTTGGCTTGGTTTCCTGGCCTCAGAGGCTTTTAAGAGTTCAATCTGAGATTCCTTATGAAAAGTTCTAGCAAAGCCGTCTTAAAAAGAGCTTATATGGTCAATCACTATTCTTACTCCACTTATGTAAATAATTGAGCCAAGTTTAATGCAAACAAATTAGTTTTATGTGACTATCTATGGTAAAAAATGAGGGTAATCGTAGAGAGAAAAATTATGTTTGCACCTTTGTAGATATTAGATTCTAATCTTTTTTTTTTTTGCTGAGAAATTTTCGCCCTGAGCTAACATCTGTTGCCAATCTTCCTCTCTCCCCCCACCACCCAAAGCCCCAGTATGTAGTTGTCTATTCTAGTTGTAAGTCCTTCTATGTGAGCTGCTGCCACAGCATGGCTACTGATAGACAAGTGGTGTGGTTCTGTGCCTAGGAACCACTGCCAAAGTGGAGCATGCCGAACTTTAACCACTAGGCCATCAGGGCTGGCTCTCTAATCCTATTAATTGACTTTGAGGCTTTGTTATATACCTGTAAACTGGACTAGATCCTGAATTCTTCTAGTTTCCTCAAATATCTGGCTACAACTCTCCACTAACATTTCTAATTGTCTTCCACCCTTCTGATTTGGAACCACTGAGAATAAAGAATACCCTGAATCTCCTTGGGGCTATACCAGGTCCTCCTCACTACCCAGATGGCAGCCAAACTTCAGGGACTCGAGCCTTGGCTACACATCTCACAGCAAAAGAAGGCTGCACCTGACATCTTGTCCTGTGCAGATGCTGGAGAAGAGGAAGAGAAAGAGCTGACATTGATGTAGGCTGCTTCTACCCGAGATGCCGGATCAAGACTTCCTACTTTAAAGATGAAACCCTTTCTTCTTTTCTTTCTTTACTCTGGCATTGGCGTGGAAAGATAATGCCATCATCCATATCTCCCAGGCCATTGCTAAGGGGGATGAACTTTCAGACTGCTGGATTTGTCCTCAAAACCTCTGATCTGTCCATTAACAGTGCCACCTTAGCAGAAGTGGTTTGTGCCCTGACAGGATTTATCTTTGTCTGTGGCGGTTATCATTCTCCTTGGGCCTATAAATGCCTAGATGGCTGGTGTATAACTGAGTAATGCCTCTTAGTTTATCTAACTGTGCCCCTAACTGTGTGCAAATGAACTGAGACACTTCATTGGTCAGCTCCCCTGAATTTACACTGTCGAGTTAGAAAGGACCTATCAGGAGGCACTCATGATTCAGAATTCACTTGCTTTGGCAGGTCCCTACTTCCCTGGTTAGGAGTGAGTACAAATGAGGTTATGATCAGAAATCTCTCCTTCACTTTCAAAAATATTGCAGGATCTGCTGCCAAAGTGACAGCTGCCCAACAAAAATCCTTGGACTCTCTGGCCAAAGATGTTCCTTTTTTTTTTTTTTTTTTTAGTGAGGAAGATCAGCCCTGAGCTAACATCCGTCGCCAATCCTCCTCTTTTTGCTGAGGAAGACTGGCCCTGGGCTAATATCCGTGCCCGTCTTCCTCCACTTTATATGGGACGCCACCACAGCATGGCTTGACAAGCAGTGCGTCTGTGCACACCCAGGATCCGAACCTGTGAACCCCGGGCTGCCGACGCGGAGCACGCACACTTAACCGCTATGCCACCAGGCCGGCCCCCAAAGATGTTCTTAATAATAAGATAGCCCTTGATTATCTTTTCGCTGAACAAAGAGATGTCTGTGCTGTGGTCAACACCACTTGCTGCACCTGGATTAACACTTCTGAGGAAGCTGAAATTCAGTTACATAAGATCACTGAACAAGCCACCTGGCTTAAGAAAGTGACTTCTTCAGTAGGGCCTTTCTTTGACTTCTTTGATTCTGATTGGTTTGGGTCTTGGGGACCATGGCTCTAAAGTGCACTCCAAAGATTGAGAATTATTCTACTTATAATAATCATAGTAGTCTCCCTGGTGCACTGTATTCTCAAAAGCTTTATATGCGTGTTTGCAGCCACTAACCATCAAGCAAATGATCTCCCTAAGACCGGAACGTCAGAAAAGGAATGAAGAGGATGACCGACTTAAAAACGTGAATCTGAAGTTGTGACCTGTGAACATCACACAGATTCAGCAAAAAAACCGTCATGAGGGCTGGCCCCGTGGCTTAGCGGTTAAGTGTGCGCGCTCTGCTGCTGGCGGCCCGGGTTCGGATCCCAGGTGTGCACCGACGCACCGCTTCTCTGGCCATGCTGAGGCCGCGTCACACATACAGCAACTAGAAGGATGTGCAACTATGACATAGAACTCTCTACTGGGGCTTTGGGGGGAAAAATAAATAAATACAATTATAAAAAAAAAAAAAAACCGTCATGACCTGTGAATACCACACAGAGGATCAGCAAAACTGCGAGAACTACAGAGCAGTAGCTGGAAGTGACGCTAATGCCTTAAATTTTGATCACATCCCTCACTTAAGCTGAGAGTCTGATCAAAAGAGGAGAATCGTTACAAAAAGAAACAACAGATCCAAAATGGAGTCATTTGTGCTAAGCCCCATGTCAGCAAACCAAGACTTAATAGCTAACCTAACTGCAGTCTCAGCCTCTCCCAGGAATGTAACCTCTAACCAGTCAATCTGGAATTACCAGGCCAGCACTAGTGAAGTAATCTGCCTGATGATAGATCTTTGTTGCCTCCCAAAAGAAGGTGACCTTGCCTGAAACAGTCCACTCTTTTCTAGAAACTTCCTTTTTCTGCCCTCTTCTCCTATAAAAGCCTTCCATTTTGTATGGCTCCTTGGAGATCCTTCCTATCTGCTAAGATGGGATGCTGCCCAATTCATGAATCATTAAATAAAGCAGTTAGGGCCAGCCCCGTGGCTTAGAGGTTAAGTGCACGTGCTCTGCTACTGGCGGCCCGGGTTCGGATCCTGGGCGCGCACTGATGCACCGCTTCTGCGGCCATGCTGAGGCCGCGTCCCACATACAGCAACTAGGATGTACAACTATGACATACAACTATCTACTGGGGCTTTGGGGGCAAAAAAAGGAGGAGGATTGGCAATAGATGTTAGCTTAGAGCTGGTCTTCCTCAGCAAAAAGAGGAGGATTAGCATGGATGTTAGCTCAGGGCTGATCTTCCTCACAAAAAAAATAAATAAATTAAATAAAGCAGTTAGACCTTCAAATTAACTCAGTTAGACTTTGTTTTTCAATAAGGCCCCAGATGTGGGAGGGTGTTCTAGCAGTGTAGCTGACAAATAAGCAGGCATTCTTGAGGAAGTATTCTTGAGGAGGCAGGTGATGCATCCACACAGGCCCCACGATGCCTGGGGTGGCTTGGCTGTTTTATTGCCTGGTGTTGCTACTCCTGCTGGCCCTGCTGGAGGCTGTTCTGCTGGGGGCCGCCCTGCCCTTCTGGCAGCATGCTCCAGCATGGAACAAGATCTCCAGGGCACAGAAGTGGAGGGAGGTGGCGCTGCAGCAGATGGAGGCCCTGGCACAGGGCCTCCGGCAGCAGATGAGTGGACATCAACCCCTGAGGCTCCCAGCCTCAATCCCAAAAGGTGGATCTCACCTCAGGACAGGGCCCCTCCCATTGTCCCATCCCCTTCAGAAGACAGGGAGCCCAGGTAGGCAGTCTCCCACCCCAGGTCTCCCCACATTGGCTCCTCGTGTCGCTGTCCATTCCTCCTCCATCCACGTCCTTTGAGCCCCTTGAGGTCCGGGGCAGTGTGTTTCCTCTGTTCTCCCAGTGCCTGGCACATGGCTCAGTAACCTGGTGGGTGTTCACTTGGGTGATTTGTTGAAATAAAATAAACCAATGGAGGCAATTGGAGGCAGGAGGCCAGGCCTCTTTCAGCCCCTGCGCACCCCCAACCGCACTGAGACAAGAACCCTGGTCTAGTGTCCCTCCCATCCCCCACCCCATTGGGTTCTGCAAATGTTTGCTGAGCACCTGACAGACGCAAAGCACCGGGAGTCCCTAGAGGTGGGGGTCCTCCCAGGAGGCTATGTGTCTTAAAAGGGGGCTTTGACAGCTTGGATGGGGATATTTCAAGGCCTTGAGACAGTCATTGTGGCTTGGCTGGGATTTGCAGGTGAAGTGACTGAGCCATGGGTGTGTCAGCAAAGCCTGCCCAGAGTGGCAGAGAGAAGGGTGGGAAGGAGGGGCATGGAGACAAAATTACACTGTGCCTGGGGATTGCTGTGTGGCCTGGAGGATGTGACAGCCCCTTTCTGGGCCTTGGGTTCCCCAACTGCCCAAGGAGGGGTGGGCTCACAGTATCTTAGGGTCCCCATCTTTGGTTGATGGTGGCAGACTCCCTCTGGGGGCCCCGGGGGTGGGGTGGGGGACAGTGCCTGAGGTGCTGTGCCCATGCTCTGGAGCTCATGAGTGTCCTCTGCCGTCCACTGGATGGTGATTGATGGCCCCCATGGGCAGCTTCTCTGCCCATGCTGCTGCAGTTCCTGAGAATGTGTATTAATATTAATTGGGGCTAATTAGTTGGATAAATCAATCTGCCCCCAGAGAGCAGCTGCCCCTCCCTGGTTGATGAGGAGGAAATCTGGGCTACCGGGGTTGCCGTGGAGAATCAGCGTGATGGAGAGGACTCCTGCGCTTGTGGAGGCCCCGTCTGTGTGCAGTGGGGGGTTGAGTTTCCTTTCCTGCAAACACCAGGGCTGCTTGTGTGTGCCTCTTGCTAGTGTTTCATTGTGTGCTGGTTGAGTGTGTGTTTGGTTATGTGCCTGTGGTATGTGCACCTGGCTGGGTGTGTATGTGTTGTGTTACTGGTTAGAGTGTATGCAGCCAGATATGTGTGGCTGGTTTGGGTCTGAATGTTTGGTTGAGTGTGTACGTGTGTGGTCGTGTGTCTGATGTGTGAGGACGTCTGGTCCTGTGTGTGTTTGGGCGTCTGGTGGTATACCTGTGGGTGTCTGGGATATGGAGCTATTGGGCTGGGTCCCTGGTGGGGGCATGTGTGTCTGATTGGCTGGAGGAGTGGAAGGGGTTTGGAGTGAGGCCACCCGCGGTGTCTCCAGCCTCCCCTCAAGGCTACGGGCCTCTTGGCTCTCAGCGCCTTATTCTCTCCCCAACAAAGCTACACAGGTCTATCCTGGGCACCTTCCCAGTGCGGTCACTCCTCCGCCAGGGATACCCTCAAGGCCTCAGGTGTCCAGCTTTATGTCCCAGGGAAATGGCAGGCTGAGACACAGGTCAAACCCGTGCAGGGTTCAAACAAATCCAATTCAGTTCAGTTTAGCAAAATTTCACAGAGGGCTCCTCTGGGTCTTGCCTTCTGCTGGACCCTGAGGACAAATTCATTATAAGGATGAATCTGACATCTGACTCAGACTTGCCTTAAAGATGGTCCCAATCTGGGTGAGGTGTGGTGGAAACAGAGCTTTGCAAACCATGACAGGAGGCAGTTCAGCGGAGTGTGGTGAAGGCCAGATGCCCACCGGGCTATAGGACTTGGCAGAAGGGGTGATTTGTTCTGTTTTGGAGAGGGTCATGTGGTGACAGCTTCACAGAGAGGTGGTGCCGGAGCTGAGACTTGCAGGATGTGTAGGAGTTTTCCAAAACAAGGAAGGAACAAGAAAGGCAGTACCAGACAGAGAAAAGCCTGAGATAAGGCAGTGTTTCTATAGAACACATAGAAAACAGTATTCGGAGGATCCACTGGGGAGAGCAGACAAGCCACTCACGGCTGAAGGCTGCTGGCCAGGAGGCTCTGGGCACCTCAGGTGGAAACTGGCCATCATGAGAGTTGAGGGTTTTTATGATATTAAATTATTTTACAACCACTTTGGAAATATTAATAATAAATCAATTTACTAACAACTTTACTATATATTTTCTTTGATTTTCACACCATGATAGGAGGCAGCCCCACTTGAGCGTGGAGAAGACAAGATGTCCATGGGGCTACGGGACTTGGCAGGAGGGGGTGATTTGTTTTAAATTAAACCATATATTAAAACGGCTTAAAAGGGATATAAGTTGAGGCTCAATTCTTTCATCAAATTATTCTAATAATTTCCAAACAATTTGTTGATTTTTAAAAAACTGTGGGGACCTTTTGATGCGGCTATCGTTTTTGAAGATGTCTCTATCTTTCAAAGCTCTCCCAAGAGCTTCCCCTGGCCTCCTCTCCCCAGCTCCCAGAGAGGCTGCCATTTCACAAGTGGCCATATAAAGACAGCTACAGGGGAGCGCCAGCCTCGGGGCTTCAGACGGACACTGGGCACTTGCCCACAGGGGCGCCATCACGGGTGTCATCTCTCCAGGTGGATATGTAGGAATCGGGGCTGGCATGCAGTCTTGGTGGTGTGCCTGTGGCCCGGTGAGTGCTGGGATGGTCCCTGGCAAGGCCTACTGAGGGGTCGTTAGGGCTGGGGGGAGCAGGGCAAGGGATGGGCACAGGCTGGCTGTTCATAGTCCCTGAGGGAGTCAAAGGCTGTGCCTGGAGGGTCCCTGCTGGCCTGAGCATTAACCTTTTATTTGCTGGACTGTGAGGAGAGGGTGGAGTCCCAGGGGAGGGGCTAGGGGAACTGAGGCGGTGGGGTGCTCAGGAGAGTGGCTTTTTGCTAAGTGATTCAGAAGGATTTCAGTATTTTAGCTACGGTGCAGCTGTTCAAGTGCATTCTAGCTGAATGCCCGCCTGTCCTAGGGGATCTATGTCTGGGCCCTCCTGAAGGTCCTCATGGCACACAAGCTGGGAAGTTCTGAGCCGAGGCACCAAGATGGCAAAACGGCACAGCGAGTAGAGCAATTGGGCAGTGTGGCTAGAGCGGCAGGATGTTGGGGGGGCGCAGAGGAGGAGGAAGCTGGTGAGATGGGCCCACTGGGACCCGGGCAGGGGAACAGCTAGTGCAGTGCCTGGCACCCAGGAAATGCTTCATCAAAGAAGCTTCCTTCCCCCACCCCCCAAGATCCATTAGAAAATGGCAATGAAGATACAGAGGACCTGGGTTTAAGTCTCCCCATGGTTATAACCTTGGGCAAGAGAGTTAACTTCTCTGTGACTCAGTTGCCCTCATTGATGAAATGGATATGGTCATAAGAACGCTTATCCAAGGGTTTTTGTGAGGATTTAATGAGATGGTGCAGGCAAAGTACTCAACGTAGTTCCCAGCCACACAGTAAGTACTCAGGAAAAGTGACTATTGGTGTATCTACATATGACACATTACATGTTTATGGTGAAAGCCTTGTAAGCCATACTGAGGACAATGGTGTCGCAACTTTATTCTTGGGGCAATTGGGTCAAGATGGTCAGATTTAGTTTTATAAGATCTTAAAAGGATCACCCAGGCTATAGTGAAGAGATTGGGCTGGAGGCATAGAGACTAGAGCCAAGGAGGCTGGCGAGAAGGCTGCTGAGAAAACTGAGAGACAAAGAAGGTTCTAGGCAGAAAGGAGGCTGGAGAGGCAGAGGTGGGATATATGAAGGAGGCAGAACCACCTATCGGCAGTGTGTGTGGGTAAGAACATGGTCACTGGGGCTGGACTGCCTGGTATGGATCCAGGCTCTGCCACTTACTAGCTGTGTGTCCTTGGGCAAATAGCTCTCTGTGCCTCAGTGTTTTCTTCTTCTGAGAAAATAATATGATCTACCTCCTAGCGTTATTGTAAGGAGTAATATGAGCTGTTCTACGTAAAATGCTTGGAATGGGGCCTGGCACATATTAAGTGCTATAACACATCTTACTTGTGATTAAGTGTTAGCTATAATGACTATTATCAGAACTTGGCTGTGAGGGAGGGATGCAGGAGGATTCTGAGATTTATTGTTTTGGTGACACGAGTATCACCAATTGGAAATTTCATGAAGAAAAACAGCTTTGACAGAAAAATGATGAGTTCTGGGGTGTTTGTGGATATGTGGGTGGGTAAATGGGTCTGAGGCCTGGCAGGAGATAGGCCTGGGCTGGAGAAACAGGGTGATCTGGGCATCCTTACGACACATCTGGCCACTGAGGTCACCCAGAGAAGTGGGCAGATGGGGAGAGAGGAGGCCAAGCCCTGAGGAACACCAACATTTACAGGAGGGAAGAAGGGCAGAGGAAACTGAGAAGGAGCCACCAGAGGGCAGGAGGAAGCCAGGAGAGTTGAGGGCACAGAGAGTTTCCAGAAGTAAAGTGTCTAAGAGTCAGATGCTGCTGAGAAGGAGAGTAAGATGAGGACTGAGAAGAATCCAAGAGATTTAACAACCAAGAAGCCCCCAACCTCCCAGGGAAATCTCTTTGTCTCCCACCCCTCCCCTCCAGGACCAAGAAAAGCCCACCATGTTTTCTTCTCCCCCAACCCTCATGCCAGCTTGTAGGCACCAGGGGCTCAACTGGGGTTGAGGAGGATGAAGGGAAGACAACTTCGCCTTCCTGAATGCCTGCCGTGTGCTAGGTCATTGTCATGTCACACTTGCCCCTGACAGAATTCCTGAGGGGCTGGTGTCAGGCCTCCCCTCATGCCCTAAAGGACTGGGCTCAGAGCAACTGGGGGCCTTGTCTGTGGTCACCTCACATGGCTGACTCATGATTGACTTCCAGTCCTTTCCTCTCTGAGGAGATCCAGGCCATGGGAGGGGAAGGGATCCACCCCGGGTTCCCAGCTGAGTCGCGGTGTGGTCAAGGCTGGGTTCCAGCTCTCCTGCCACCCATGCTAGACTCTTGTCCTTCCCCAAGGTCAGACCAGTAGGGGTGGGGGGGCTGGATAGGAAGGAAAGGTCGGATGCTGGGGTGCCCCTTGAAGGCAAACCACACAGAGCTGAACTTCCTTATAGAGTCACTCCCGCTCCAGCTGTGTCCTTTCTGGGTAGCAACACGAGGGGCAGGCCCTCCTCTGTGCCAGGCCCTGGCTGGGCACTGGGGAGGCAGAGACACAAGGGAACATCTGTGCCCTGTAGGGCTTTCATGCCAACCTGGAGACAGACCAGGAAATGTTTCTAATGCTAAGGATGAGCATAGGGACATGTGCTGAGCACACAGATGTGTGTGCAATGCAGTGTGAGTGTGCGGGAGTGGGCCTGAGTGCATGAGCCTTTGTTCCTGCTCGTCCACCCCATTTCTGCGGGAGCCACACCCGGACCCCAAGCCCATCCCGGAGCTGCCTCTGGTGAAGCTGGTCCAGAAGCTGCCAGCTGAAGAGCTGAGTCTGGAGAGCGTCCTCTGTGGCTACTTAGAGGAGGTGGGGGTCAGGGCTCAGGATCCAAACCTGGGGCTCTGGGCTGGAGTGGGGGATGTCACCTGTCACTGTTCCACGGAGAGCAGCTGGGGGGGAGGTGTAACCCTGTGGTGCTGCAGCTAGCTTGGGAGGGGTCTCATGTCACAGTCATCTGTCACTTCTATTCTGCTGTCAGTCAGGCTGGGGTGCCTGAGTGCCCTATCCCTGGCCTTGCCCTGGGCTCTTTTTCTGGTCTCCCTCGATGTCGCTCAGGCACTGAAGGTGCACCAGGAGGTGAATCACCTGACGGATTTCCCGGGGGAATGTGAAGAGCAGCTGCAGGCACTGAAAAACCTCAAGAAGAGCGAGAGAGGCCTTCTCTATGGGGTGCCCATCAGCCACAAGGACACCTACGACTGCATGGTGAGCCCTGTGGTGTACATGCACATGTGTACATGTATATGCGTGTGCACACAGCCACTGGGCCTGTGAGCATCTGAGGGTGTGACATTGGGCAAGTTACTTAATCAAGGATACAGGGCTAGAAAGTGGCCAGCGGGGATCTGAACCCAGCAATCGGGTGCCCAAACGCAAACTCTTAACCACCAAGTTCTTCTAGAAGCCACCCAGGAACCCTCCTAACGGTGCAGCGCTTGTATCTCAGAGGGTATGAGAATGTATGTGACTGGGAGTGGAGTGGGGGTGAGAGTCTGTCCACTTGGTGATTCCGCCCTGACCCCCATGGACTGGAGTTAATGTCACTTCCCTGCTGGGCCATGACTCTACATGTGGCCCGGCTCAGTTCCTAGAGAAGCCAGCGGCCAAGGACCGGGTCATTGTGACAGTGCTCAAGGCCCAGGGATCTATTCCCTTCATTAAGACCAACATCCCCCAGACGCAGTTCAGGTCTCTGAAGTGGGCAGGCTGGGGCTAGGGCTGGAACTGGGCCCAGGGCTGAACCAGCAACTTAAAGTCCCGATTTAGGGCAAAGAGTGAGGTCGGGGCCGGTTATGCAGACCTCAAGGACCCAGGTTCTTGGGCAAGTCTTTTCTGCTCTCTGAGCCTCGGTTTCCTCATCTTATACTGTGTGGGTGGATTCCATGACCTCTAAAGGCCCTCAGGCTCCGAGGTTCTGAAAAGTTCCGTCTCTGTTTCTATCCCAGCTTCTCTCTCTAATTGTTCTTCTCCCCACCTATTCGCTCTCTTCCCCACTCAGCCTTTAGTCTGTCCATTTTGGTGAGGAACCTGTTCCCTTCTGACAGCAGAGCTGTGGGCTCCTTGGTCCTTATTCTAGGAGCCGTAGTTGGTGTCTGCTCTCAGCTTTGCCTTGCAGCAGCAGCCCCTCACCTCAGCCGGAGGTCTCAGCCCCAGGGAGGAGCTTCTGAGCTGAAGCGGCCCTGGGGCTGACTCCTGAAGATGGCCAGCCTCTATGGGGGGAGGGCAGTCTTCCTCATTTAAACTTCCATCGCCCAGCCCCTTTGCTTCTGCTTCCCTCAGCTTTGAAAGCAGCAACGCCATCTATGGACAGACTCTGAACCCTTTGAACTTAAAGAAGATCCCTGGGGGCTCCTCAGGGGGTGAGGGAGCTCTGCTGGCAGAAAGAGCTTCCATCCTGGGCATGGTTCCTGACACAGGTGGCAGTGCCTGCACATCAGCCAGCTGTTGTGGTGTCCATGGCCTCAGGTACTCATTGGTGGTAGTGGGGTAGACTCAGCCCAGCCTAGAGGAACCAAGGGGCTGGGAGTAGAGGGGCCTGCTCCACACATCAACTCTCATCCACTCAGCTCAGTCCTAAGGGAAGTGAGTGAAGGTAGGAGGGCTTCAAATAACTCCTGCCTCAGCCACAGCTCAACACACCATGACTGGTACAGGTGGCAGTGGAACAGACCTTCCACTCATTCACTAATTCATTCTTCTGTACATCTATCCATCTACGTACCCTTTCCCTTATTCATTCATCAATCCATCCGCCTATCCATATATCCATCCTTCATTCATTCCTCTACCTATGCAGTCATCATCCCAGTCTCTATCCATCAAACAATTTCACCATTCATCCACGACTTAGTTTATTTAACATATATTTATTGAGTGTTTACTCTGTGCCGGACACTGTACTAGGTACTTGGGATACATCAGTGAACAAAATGGACAAATATCCCAGCCCTTGAAAAACTTACACACATCCTTCCTTCCATTTGTTTATTCATTCATTCATCTCTCCATCCATCCACTCATCTAGCCATCCATCTATCAATCCATATTTGCCTCCATTCATCCATGCACCCATTCATCCATCCATATTTCTACTAATCTTTCCATTGATCTTGCATTCATCCATGCATCTACCATTCATCCACCCACCTTCAACCCCACTCTGAGTACCTACACTGTGGTGGCCCCTGTACTGGGGACACAGAGCAATCTCAGACCCAGACCCTGCCTCTGTTGTACTCTTAGACATCCAAATGGCTTAGTCAGAAAGTGATTGGGGCTCTAAGACAGGGTCAAAGCTTGTGGGAACTCACAGGATGAAGCTGACATTTTCTTCAACAGAGATTTATTAAAAGTCTAGACTTTAAACTTTCAGAGGCAGGGCAAGGGAAGGGAAGGCTTCTTGGAGGAGGCAGCATTGGAGCTTGGTTTTGAAGGATGAACATGCAGAGATGATGTGGCATCTAGAAGGCTGTAATTGTAAGCAGTTTACTTTGCCTGGAGCAATATGTGTGTGCAGAAGGGCTAGAAGGGGAAGCTTTGGAAGGAGTTGGTACTTTAGATCCTTGATGGCAGTCAAAGAGATCAGACTTTATGCTGTAGGCAGTAGAGAGTCATGGGAGGTTGAAGCAGCTCCTATTCCTGTGTGTTGGGCCTTGGAGGAGTGCATTGGCTGGGGGCTCAAGCCTCCTTTGTACCCTAGCCCTTCCCTTCAGGTGCTGAGCTGGGCCCTGTGTGGGTGGGGTTTTGCAGCTACTCTGGCATCGTCTCTGCTGTCAAGGGCAAGAAATCAGGTAAGCTCCCGTCTGTGCCTGTGGCCACACCCATTCAAAGACAAACCTATCAGCCTTTCTCCCAAGGATATTTCACTCAGCCCCTATCTCAGACAGAGCAACCCCACTGGTGATCAAGGCTTCTGGGAGAAGGGACTGCATGGCTCCCACCTGGCCTCCCCTAGTCCAGTGACTCTTGCCCCACTGAGAAGTGCTTCTTGCTATCTAGCTTTAATCTCTCCTGCTCTCTTGATGTTCTGCCCGAGATGAGATTCTCCCTTCAGGCACCAGAGCTGCTTTGGCTGGGCTACCGACTCCACCTGTCCTCAACCCCTGACCTGGGATGGCTCCAGGGCCTCTTCCTTTGGCCGTGGGCTCCATCCTATGAGGCCAGGCAGTGGGGGTCCCCAGAGCAGAAAGGATGAGAGATGTCTGCCTTCCTCCCCTTGATTTGTGCAGTGACCACAGTGGCTGGCCCCATGGCCCAGGATGTGGAGAGCCTGGTTCTGTGCCTGCGAGCCCTGCTGAGTGAAGACATGCACCGGCTGGACCCCACTGTGCCTCCCTGCCGTTCAGAGAGGAGGAGAGCTGGGTGGGGGAGCAGGCCTGGAGGGCTCCTTCCCCTCCTCTGCCCTCATTCCTCGTTGACCTGTCTGCTGCCTGACAATCCCCTGTGAAGACCTCCTTTCTCAGTCCAAGATGCAATGAGCAAGAAGCCCACATGCTCAGTCATGTTTGACTCCCACCCCTGCTGGATGCCAGCTGCTTTGGCCTCTCGACTACCTGGAGCCATAGCTGATATTTTCCCTGGAGATGGACTCCATCACCACATACCCAACACACACAGGCAGAACACTCAGCAGGAATGTGGCTTAGAGATCTTGGTGTCTAGTTAAGCTGGACTTCTAGGGAACCCTGGCCAAGTTGCATCTGTTCTCTGGGCCTCAGTCTCCCCATCAGGACAATAAAGAAGTTGGACTGGAAGATTGCTCCAGGCCCTTCCAGCTCTGGCTGTCCTCATTTATTCATTAATTCATTTGACAACATTTACTGGTACCTACTAGGTGCAGGCTCTGTGTAGTTTGTCCTAATGTCACTCTATAGAATGAGCATTGCTTTTCCCTCTTATAGGCGAGGAACTGAGGGGAAATGAAATGACTTGCCTATGATCATATAGCTAGTAACTGGCAGGGTTGGGCTTTGTACCTAGCCCCGTCTGGCTCCAGAACCCTCGCATAAGGAGAGTCTCTGTCTACCATTCAGCCAGTGTCTGTTCATCTGGTTCCCTACACACATCCCAGTACAATCAACCTGTGATCACTGTCTGTCTCCATCATTTGCGTCTGTTGATCTCTCCACCTTCATCTTCTCCTGACAGTTCTTTAGCTTACAGATATTTGTGTCTATTCATCTATATACTTACCTGACCACCAACTCAACTCCAACCATCCATTCATCCACCCACCTATCTATCCATTCAACCTTCTGCCCACCCACTCATTCACCATCTCATCCATACACCCATCCACTCATTCATGAATCTATCTACTATCTGTCTACCTATCCACCCCAACCACCCAGTCTCTCATGTCCTCATCCATTTATTTTTC
This sequence comes from Ceratotherium simum simum, assembly GCF_057802395.1. Lineage (NCBI taxonomy): Eukaryota > Metazoa > Chordata > Mammalia > Perissodactyla > Rhinocerotidae > Ceratotherium > Ceratotherium simum. The sequence goes on along the minus strand of NC_141921.1, from coordinate 12,543,327 downwards.
TTCCAGGGGTTTCTCCAGAGGACCTAGAGCTTGGAAAGTATATAAGGAGACTCCAAAGGGCTCTTGGGGAGCCCCTGTGGATTCCCCCGGGTGAGGACAGCTGTGGCCCAAGGCCCCAGCCTACAAGTCTGGCTCATGGAGAGAGTGAGCCTACCTTGTCCCCAGCCCAATCTCCCCTCAGAGCCCCACCCAGCCCCTGTTGCCCCCAGGTATATTCCAGTAACGGGCCCCTTCAAATTGGCTTCTATGAATCAGACAGCTTCACCCAGCCATCTCTGAGCACGGCCAGGGCTGTGAGGCTTACCTCCAGGCTGCTCCAGGATGCAGGACACCAGGGTAGGCTTACTTAACCCTGGGAAGGGAAGGAGTCCAACTGGTGAGGATGCTGGGCTGGGTCATTCTTGGAAAGAAAGGAAGTTATATCTGAGTTTGGGCTGTGACATCATTGCGTTTCCTCTAAGCTTCCTGGAGAAGACTGATGGGGTGGAAGTCAGGGCAGGCTGGGCCCACCCTGTGAGTAAGGCATCAAGATTTTGTGCCTTCCCGCCTCAGTGGTGGGGACTCAGGGACTCACTCCTACAGCTCCTACGGCCTGGGTTTCTGTTGCCTCCATCAAATGGCTGCGGGAGCTCTCTGTCCTCAAAATCACCCTCTCCCTTGTCCCCAAGCCCCCCACCCCTGGTGGCTTGTCCTGGCTCTGCCTCCCCTTTGAGAATTGCTATTGGCCACACATGTACTGTGTGATCTTGGGCCAGTCTCTTAACCCCGCTGAGCCTCAGTTTTCTACCAGATGGGCGGCTGTGAAGACTAACTAAGCTCACCGATGTAAAGCTCTTGGTGAGCCTGGGGCTGGACCCCAGTGAAGCAGGCAGGAAAGGAAGACTCCTGAACTCCGCCATATCTTGGTGTGGGGTGAACGAGTGGGCATGGCAGCACAGGGCCAGCCACACAGGCCTCCCCGCCCTGCTGAGCAGCTGAGGTGGACAGAGACGAGCCGTCATGTGGGATCTGCCCTTCAAATTCTGGGGAGGGACACCGAGAGAAAACAGCATAGCGGGGGAGGAGCTCCAGGCCCTGACTCAGCCTCTGTCCCCCAGGTCATCCCCTTCTCCATCCCCCGCCTCCAGTATGCTCTGGAACACCTGCTCATGGGGGTCTGTATGCAGACGGAGGGGCCACCGTTCTGCAGAAGCTGTATGTTTGTGGGGACTCAGACACGGGAGATGGTAGAAATGGGATGGGGGAGGGGGCTGGAGGCAACCTTAGCCCTGGGGGGACCTGTGGGCCTGGGCTGGTGGGATGCCTCTGGCTAATTGTGTGACCTTAAGCAGCAAGTCACCCATCAGGCCCCGTCTTCAGGATGCACCTGTTCCAGGGATGGTGGTGGTGGGAACAGAAGTGTTTCTTTGGGTCTGACCTCCCTCTGCGGCTTATGTTTGGAGAGTGTGGGAGCCAGCCGAGGGCTGAAAGGCTGTAACTGACCAGATATGTGACTGTGGTTTCTCAGTGAGGGGGACATTGTGGACCCCTGCATAAAGGGGTGTCAGCCAGCTCCACCTGCCGGACCTACTCAAGTGTTTCTTGGCCTGGATCCTGAAGTACATAGTGAGTGTGGGCCCAGGGTGGGGAGGGATTCAGAGTCGGAGGGACACAGAGAGAAGAAGGGGCTCAGAAAGGGGAGGAGGGCTCACACGGGGGTAGGGCAGGGCCAGAGAGGAGGATGAGGCCCAGAGAATGGTGGTGGCTCAGAGATGGGTTAAAGAGGAAAAGGAACTGAAAGAGAAGGACGGGGGCTTCAGAGAGGCCCTGAGAGGGGGAGGGCATCTCAGAGAGAGGAAGAAGTTTCAGAGAGAGGGAAGGGGATTTAGAGAGGGCGGGGAGGCTGAGAAGGGGCTCCGGGCTTGGTGAGGTGGTGGGGGCTTGGGGAGGAGCAGAGGGCTCCATGTCAGTGTGCCAAGCAGTATCACTCTTCCTGGACCCCTGTCCTGGGCAGGCTGGTGTTGCCCTGCAGTTCTGAAGTTGGTTTCCCCTCTCTCCCCACCTCTAGGAGCCCTGAGCCAGCCAGAATTTGGAAGAGATTCATGGAGTGGGATGAGTGACCAAGTCTCCTTAGGTCCAGCTCACAAGAGTTTTCCATGGGGTGGTAGGAATTGAGTGAGGGGCATGTGGCTAGAGTTGGTGTCCACTGGGGGTGAGGGCTATTTAGACTTTGGGATTTAATTAGGGTTTTAGGATCATGCCTGACATTGGGTTAAATTTAGACTTTTGAGTGGGGTTGGGATTGGGGCTGGTTTGGGGCTGGGGTTTGATTTGGAGTTAAGCTGTGAGTTCAGGCTAGGATTGGGTTAGGTTGGGGTAAAGGTTGGGCCTGAGTCGAGGTTAGATTTGGGCTGGGGGTGAGTTTAAGACTGGGGCTGGGGTTGGAGTTGGTTTGAGTTGGGGTTGGGTTAAGGTTGGGATTGAGGTGGGGATGTGGTTGGGGAGGATTCTGGTTTGGGCTTGGGTTTGCTGTTGGGCTTGGCCTGGTGGGGTTTGGAGTTGAGCTGCTGGTTGGAATTGGGGCTGGAGTAGCCAGAGGGCTGACCTGGGCCCTCACAGGTTGGGGGAAGGAAACTGTGGTTCTAGGGGGAGCCTGTCAGTCCCTGTGGCTGGTAGGGGGGCCACTGACCAGAGGACGTATACTCTTGGGAACATTGGACAGGCAAGGTGTCTTGACCAGGGGACAATACATGATGTTGTTTCCAGCCCTTCAGCTGATTTGCAGCCTGCATCGAGGCCAGGCCCTGCCTCTTGGGTGTCAGGTCCCCTTTGTATAAAAAGGGGTCCTCCCGTGCTGACCTTTAGACTTCTCAGAGTCTTCCTCATTCCCCAGGACCCCCAAGAAACTGGGGGAGCAGCACACAGCACTGGAGATGATGTGAGCCTGGGAAGACCTCAAGGGACTGCCAGGGCAGGGGCAGCAGAGTCCTCAGTGGTGACACGAGTGGCCAGACAGGGTGTAGAGTTCTGTCCTGGCCTGCAGAGGAGGCCCGGCTGGACCTGGATGGAGAGGCCTGGTGAACTAGGAGGTTAATCTAGTCGATCTCCCTAGGGCCAGGACAACACGTTGTCCCCAAATCACTGCAGCCTGAGACTCCCCTTCCTATCCCTTCACCTTGGCTCTGGGGAAGACTCTGCCCCTCCCCGGATATCTCAGTCTGCATCTCCTAGTCTGGGAAGTCTTCCTGGCCTCTAACTGGACTTGGCCTGGCAGCACCCGACCTTGTCCTGCAAACAGTGACTTCTGCCAGTCTTATCTCTCCGGCCTCCCACCGTCCCGACAGGAAAATCAGCAAGAGTTCATAGCCAAGTGGCAGTCCCTGGATCTGGACGCGCTGCTGGCACTGGCTCCGGACCCTGCCTTTTACACAGGCTATTCTGCCAAAGCACTAGGTGAGAGGGCACTGGGTCTTGGTGGGGCTGAGACTGGGGGTCCAGGACTTCTGAGTCCTGCCACAACCTTTATGGCCTTGACCTCTTCTCCATTCACTACTTTTTTTGAATTTCTTTTTCTTTCTTTTTTTTTTTTTTGTGAGGAAGATCAGCCCTGAGCTAACATCTGATGCCAATCTTCCTCTTTTTGCTGAGGAAGATTGGCCCTGGGCTAACATCCATGCCCATCTTCCTCTACTTTATATGGGATGCTGCCACGGCATGGCGTGACAAGCGGTGCATCAGTGCGCGCCTGGGATCCGAACCCGTGAACCCTCGGCCGCCACAGTGGAGCCCGCGCACTTAACCGCTATGACACTGGGCCGGCCACTTTTGAATTTCTTAAATTGAGATACAAGTCAGATAACACAAATTCACCATTTTAAAGGGTACAATTTAGTGGTTTTTAGTATATTCAGAAAGTTGTGAAACCACCACTACTATCTAATTCTAGAACATTTCCGTCACCCTGAAAAGAAACCCTGTAGCTGTTAGCAGACAGTCCCAATTTCCATTCATTTTTTATATGAACTTTATTGAAGTATAATTTACATGCAATAAAATTCACCAATTTTCAGAGTGTAATTTGATGAATTTTAACAAATATATATAGTTGTATCACCACCCCATAATCAAAATATAGAATATTTCCATCACCCGCCAAAGTTCCCTCAGGTCCTTTTGCAGCCCCCCTCTCCCTCCCCCTCCCCCTGGCACCCACTGATCTATCTGTCATGATAGTTTTGCCTTTTCTAGGATTTCATACAAATGGAATCATAAGGTATGCAGCTTTTACGTCTAGCTTCTTTCACTTAGCACATCCATTCACTTTTAAGATGCTTTCTGCTGCCCCACTTTAAAAGGTGTCTTTGGCCCAGCCCCCCTGAAATGCAGGCCTCAGCACAGGGCGGGGTCGGAGGCATCACTGGGTCCCATGCCCAGCATAGGTGGAGGACTCAGAGGTGATGTCACCGCAGAATGAAAACCTGCCTCAAGCCTAGCCTCCTCTCCCCTGGGCCCCACAGTGGCTGCCCAAAGGGGCATCCCCGCCCCTGGCTCTGCTTGGATGTCCTCCGGTGACATCCCTGCCCCTTCTTTGATGCTTGCTCCCTGCACATAGGTGGCTGCTGCTGAGGAGCTGTTGCACTGCACACCCCAGCCATATTGGAGCCCAGTGCACTGGGGGGCATGGGCTGAATCCTCTGCCACCCATTAGCTAGCTGTGTAGCCTGTGACAAGCCACCTAACCTGTCTGCCACCTGGAGTTCCTCATTTGTACACAAGGAATAGCAATCCCAACCTCACCGGGGTGGAGAGGATTTGGAGAATCAGCAGTGTAGAGCAGCTAGCACAGTGCCTGGCACTGAGTAAGGCTTCGATGATGCTGACTCTCCTTCCCTCCACTGGGGGGAGGGCCAGAGGCCGTTTAGGTCCACTCAGGCACTGAACCTGCTATTCCAAGCTCAGAGGGCTGCAGTTTCGAGAAGGACCCCAAGGGGGCGCTCCCCACACATTCTTCCTCACCTGAGTCTTTCCCAGCTGATAATTTCCTGGGCTTACCTGGATCTTCCTGCAGGGAGCTCCTCCCGCACGGGCCTGTACAACATCCTGCACTCCCCTGTTGGCGTGGTGCCGGTCACCACCGTGACGCTACAGGACGAGGAGGAACTGGCCTTCTACAAGGGGTACTTCAGAGAGAGTGCCAACAAAAGTTTCCAGGAGGTCAGTTTCCCTCTCCGTGCCTCTCCCCCAGGGCACAAACCAGGATCAATTCTTGCCTCAGTCCCCACTGGGGAGGGTGGGTGGGGCTGGTCATTCCTAGTGTTTGTCCTTTATCACTTTTTTATTTTTTTATTTTTTTTTTGTGAGGAAGATCAGCCCTGAGCTAACATCCATGCTAATCCTCCTCTTTTTGCTGAGGAAGACCGGCTCTGAGCTAACATCTATTGCCAATCCTCCTCCTTTTTTTCCCCAAAGCCCCAGTAGATAGTTGTATGTCATAGTTGCACATCCTTCTAGTTGCTGTATGTGGGACGCGGCCTCAGCATGGCCAGAGGAGCGGTGCGACGGTGCGCGCCCGGGATCCGAACCTGGGCCGCCAGCAGCGGAGCACGCGCATTTAACTGCTAAGCCACGGGGGCTGGCCCTGTCCTTAATCACTTCTGCTGTGGTTTCACCCCATCCCTGAGGACACACCATTTGACCTCCAAATCAGCCTTTGTCCTTGTCAGAGGAGAATGCTTTGCAAAACCAGTGCTCTCCTTGACAGTTCTGTAGGGAAAGTTGATCCCAGAGGCAGGGAAGGTGGAGCAGGGGAAAGGCCCCTGGTTAGGTGCTTACTGTGTAGCTGGACTAGACACTGCCCCTCTCTGGGCCTCCGTTTCTTCTCCAGGAAAATGGGAATTCAAACATCTACCTTGCAGGGTTGTGCCAAAGGTTAAACCAAAAAAGAGTGAAGCAATTAGCATAATGCTTTGTATGTAGAAGCCTTCAAGAAATGCTACTATTACTAATTCAGAGGTGGCTTCACAAAAGGAAATATTTCCACGGGCCTATTTAATGCATGGTCTAAAATAACAACCCTGACTTGGGTGAGAGAGGGAAATAGAGAGGCAGAGACTGACTCACAAGTATGCATGTGTCTGAGTCAGACATTAAGTAACTTACTTTTTCTGGAAATTGATTTTAGTGCTAGAGTTACCCAGTGGAACTGCTGACCTGAATTCTGAGAAAATAACAATCATGATATTATCTAATGTGTTTTGAGCTCTTACTCTGTTCCAAGAGCTGTTTAAAAGTGCTGTATATATATTAAATCATTAAATCCCATAACTGTCCTGTGAGGTTTTGCAAATGAGGAAATGGAGGCACAGACAGATTAAGGGACTTGACCAAAGCCACATAGCCAGTTGAAGTAGAGGAGCCACGAATTGAAGCCATGTGACCTGGCTCAAGAGACAAAGGCAAACAAGGACTTATATGATATCATCATAAAGCAATGAAAACATGTTTGAATTCTTACAAGTATGTCTGGATTTCATGGCAGGGACTCAGGCTCGGCCCCCATGTTCGTGGGCCTGTGTTGGGGGTCAAGGCACCCCTTTCACTACACAAGTGTAACCAGGCTCTGGATCAGGGAATTGCACACTCTTCTTTCCTTGCTGAGAACGTTGGGTGGATACTCAGTTTTATATTTCATCATTATAGTCAGCCCTCTGGACAGGGAGCAAGTTTTACATCTTAACCCTGGAGAATCGTAGACAAAATCAGAATAGTTTTTCCAAGTTTCACTGAGAGCTGAGGAAGCCTGGGACTCTGAGATCCAGGACAGCTCTACCTTAGTATAGATTGGGGATGAGATATCTGGATTAATGCATACCTGCGGGTGGTGAGGAAGGTGCCTGTGAGCAGGAAGCAGGCTGAGTCCACAGACCCTCTCTCTGTGGGAGGCTGTGGGAGGATCTGTGGGACTTCCGGTGGCTGTGTGGTGCATCGCTTTGCCGTGGGAAGAAGAGCTATGTCTCCAGTCCATGGAGGTGGAGACCTTGGCAAAGAACCAGAGGGGACCCAAGTGACAGGCCACTCCTTCTCCTGGAGGCCTTCTTAGATCCTCATCCAAGTCTACTTCCTTCCTTCTCATGAATACCATATCTGACTCATGCCTCCTCCTCCCAGAAGCCCACCGGATTCCTTTTCTTTGTAGTCCCTCCTTCTGAGTGCTCAATTCATGAACTCCTCAGATCAGCCCAAGATGGGGAGCAGGAGGAAGGGCTCAATAAACATTTTCTGACTGGCTGGCCTCATGATCTCTGGTCTAGGTGTGGCTGTAGCCTCCTGGTGGCCTTCTGCCTCCAGCTGCTCTCCTCCAGCTCAGTCCCCAGATGCTATTCCAGACTGCAGCAGAAGGGAAAGAACCCCAAATTGAGAGGCTGGAGACCTGTGTCCAAGTCCTGGCTCTGCCACTGGCTTGCTGTGTGATGTTGGGCAAGTTACTTCCCCTCTCTGGATCTCAGTTTTCTCATTTACAAATTGAGGTGGTTAGATCTGATAAGATCCATGGTACCTGCCAGCTTGACTATTCCATGAGCTGTGATTCCTAGGCACTTCCCTGATCAAGAACGTGCTATGGCTCCTACTGCTGTCTAGAGAAAGTTCCAGAGAGCAAGGAGGGAGTGAAACCCAGTCACAGCAGACCCCGGATTGGCATCCAGACCCCGGCTCACAGTCCAGTGCTTTGCCCACAAAGTGCTAATTTCGGCCTGACACTTGGCAGCTCCTGAGATCCTCCACAGCCTCCTGCCATGGCTCCACCACAGCACAGCCTCTGTTCATTCCCTCAGACTGAAGCCTTCTTGCTACCACGAGCACACCTTGCGCTTCTGCCCCTGTGCCTCTGTTCATGCTGTTCCCTCCACCTGAATATCATCACTATCTTCTCTGTCCTTCAAGCCCTATGTCAAATGCCACTTCCTCCAGGAAGCCTTCTTTGATCCCTCCAACTCCCCCATGACCTTCTCTTCATCTGAACTCTCTTGAGGTCCTCTCCTGTCAAAACTTACCCTTCCTCTATCCCATTTCTCTTCGTAGCCCTGCTTCCAGTCAATGAGGCAAACTAATGAACTTATTGCTCCCTGTGCTTGACAGCACAGACCTTCTGGATCTAATATCTCAATGCAAAGGAATGGAATTCATCCATTCATCCATCCTTCCATCCATCCACCCATCCACCCATCCACTCATCTATCCATCCATCCATCCATCCATCCGTCCATCCTACATTTGTGGAGTACCTCCTCTGAACACAAACGATGGAATTTTGGGCCGAAAAAGGCCTGAGGTTGACTAGGATGAAGACCTCAGGAATCACACCGGAAGGGCAGCCCTGACTCCATCTACAACAGAAAGAACTATCTGGGGTGTCCACATGCAGGCTGGGCAGGGCTATTGCTGACCTCACTGTGGCCTCCACTTCTCTCCAGGCTCTACCACCGAGTCTGAGATCTCTGCTGGAGAAGGAGCCTCATGGTTTCCCCTCAGTCAAGGTTAGGAGGGTTCCTGCTGTGTCCTCCCTCATACGCTGTCGGCCTAAGAGGCTCCAAGAAGGTGGGGCAGAGAGGTTTTCCACGCCTCCTGTCTCCTCTTGTGCCTCCCACAGGCTGCAACAGTCTGGGCACCAGGGGGCAGCATTGAGCTTCACACAGCCCAGACATTTCTGTGCCTTCTGCTCTCAGACCCACTGTCACCAGGACTTTCCCAGTCTAAACTCCACTGCAGATGGGAAAACTAGAGGGTGGGGAGAGGGACATAGGGGGACTAGGAATAAGCTGGGTCCTTTGGCTGTGGGTTAAACATTTGCAGATTTTAGGAGATGGGGGTGGACTTCTGTTTTTGGCAGAAATTAGCCCGGGGAAAGGGAGGGAGCAGCAGATACCAGCCCAAGGGGCAGAGTAGATGGGAAGCCCCATCCTGGGGCCAGGCCTCCTTCCCTCCTTCCCTGATATTTGGGGTCAACAACTGCCTTCCTCCCCACCTTCAGCTCCAGCTCTTGCGCTGACCTCTAACCTCTCACTGCCTGCCAGCACCATCTTCAGCTGAAGTCACTCCCTGGTCTGTGGGACTGTGGGCAGGTCACTGGCTCCCTCAGAGCCCCTTGCTATAGAGGGCTCTCTGAGGGCTGTGTCTGGGGTGTATATCGGACGTCCAGGGCCAGGTGTCACCACCTTCTCCCCTTCCCACTCCTAGTTCTTCCTCCATGGAGGACATGATCTGGGCCTGCACACATCCAGCTCTGGCTCTGCCTCCTCTGTGGCCTTGGGCAAGTCGCCCAGCTTCTCCAAGCCTGCTTCTTCTATATGATGGAAATAATGATTACTCCTGCCACAGCCTCAGGGTGAGACATCCACAGAAGGTGAAGGCCAGGTGGGAGAGGACTGGGGCTGCCCCTCCTCAGCCTGGGGGCTGCTGCGGGTTGAGAGGCCAGTCCAGGTCTGGGAGTCTGTGTCCAGAATTCACAGGGCAGAGCCAGCTCCTCACGGGGGAGCCTATCTGAGAGCAATAGGGCGGGTCACTCTGTGGGAGGAATTTAGCTCAGAAACAGGAGAAGGGGGGACGGTTCTGAGGCCCCTGACTAGGATCCTTTGGGAAGGGGGCGCCTTGAGTTCTGGCCTTGTTCCTACACTGTGGCATGCAGGTAAGACCTATTCCCTTTCTGGGCCTGTTTCCCCTTTGGCTGCACGGGGAAGGGGTGTCCGCGTGTCCCCCTCAGGCCCCCATGCATTTCGAAGGCTCTACCAGTCCCCCGCTTCGCCCCCCACCGGCCCAGGAACTGTCCCGGCCTCACCTTATCGACCACACTCCAACGTCGTCACCCTGCCCGGTCTCGGGTGGGCGGGACAGACAGGCCCCGGTGGAGGCGCCCCCTTCTCTCTGTGCACGGATGGACTGACGGACAGACGGCCCTGGACGCCACCAGCCCAGAGTCCGGCTCCCTCCCCGGCCGCTCAGCTGCCCGCCTGGGCCGCCCCCCCCGCCGCGCCTCCCCGGGCGCCCGCATTAAAGCGCATATGCAAGCCATGAATTATCAACTGAAAGGAGTCAATTACCGGCTCTAAAAACGAGTGTCTGCGCCCGGAGCGCCCGGGGCCATCCGCCTATTTACGGAGCGATTTCCTCCGCCCCCCTCGAGAGGGAGAGAGACAGGGAGAGACGGAGCCCGAGACCGGGAGGGAGAGAGCCATGGGGAGAGAGACCGGGAGAAAGAGAGCCAGAGACTCCCAGAGACTGGGAGACGTGGAAGGGAAGAGAAGGAGAGACGGAGAGGAACACACAGAGTCTCAGACGAGGCAAAGGCAGATTGGGTCCCACGTCTCCGCAGAGCAGGGGGGAGAGGTGGAGCCCCCAGGACCTCAAAGGCCCTGTTCGCCCTCCCCCCGTGTGGGGGAGGCTGGACTGCTGGCTGGGGCACTGGAGGATAGATCTGGGGCTCGGAGTGATAGGGTGGGGAGGGGCCTGTCCTGGCTGGAAACTGGGGAGCCGGCTGCAGCATTGTCCAGTGTGAGGTGAGCTGGACAGCACGACCTTGAGAAGAGGGAGGAGGGGGTGAGGAACAGGAACCAAGTGAGGATAGAGCCTGATGTGGGGTGTCTGTGGGGCCCCTCACATTGAGAGAAAAGTGATGAAACCAACCCCAGTGGGCTGGGGAAGTCCTGTCTGCCCCTCAGGCTCTCACCCAAGCTGTTCCTTCTAATGGAAGTGCTTTTCATGCTGTGCTCCTACTCATTCTTTGACTCCAGGCCTCCCCAACTGTTGTGCCTGCCTTAGCCTCAGCACACACCCCACCCTATTCCATGAAGGCCTAACTCCTCCACCTGGCGGTGAGTACCACAGGGGTAGGGCTGCCCAGGTCAGTATTGTGCCTTTCAGAGGGAGCTATGTAAGTATTTGCTGAAGGAAGGAAGGGAGGGAGGCAGGCAGGCAGGCAGGCAGGCTGGCCCAGAGTCTGGAGGGAAAGGCCGAGTGTGAAGCACACTGTGCAGATCACATGGAAGGCTTCAAGAACCTCAGTGCTGGGGTGAGGTCACAGTACCTGAGGGCAGCCCTTGCTAAGCAGGGAGTGCGGGAGAGGAGGGGAAGAGCAGGACAGGGAGGTAGGGGTTGGGGGAGCTGAGGCCTAGCTCACTAGCACCAGCAAGTTGCTGCCAGACCCCCAGGGCTCGGGGTCTGCCCTGAGTGCTTCAGGGCCTTGGAATCCTAGGCCTCTTCTTGAAGGGGTGGGGACATGGAAACCCCAGGAACTCTGAGGAAGGGACAGGGTGGAAACTAGGATAGAAGGAAGAGTCTGGGCTTGGGAATCTGAGCCTCTGGTTCCTTATCTATAAAATGGGGCCAATGCTATCCACTTTTATGTGACTGTTCTCACAGCTGCATAGCACTTTCTCCAAGAGGGAAAGACCCTGCCCAAAGAATAAGAATAGCTACTATTTATTGAGGCTTACAAGGTGCCGAGCACTATGACTAGTGGATTTTCTCTCTCTTCCTCCCAACAGCTTTCCGAGGCTGTGAAGTCTCTTTGCAGACGAGGAAACCTAAAGGGGCAGGGATTGGGAAGCGCAGCATCAAGTTTTGAAGCCAGGTCTGACTCCGGAGCCCCCTTAACCCCTGTACCGTGGGGCCTCCCAGACTTGGCCCTCGTCCCCTCAGCCCTTCCAGTCTGGCTGAGCCCAGATCTACTGATGGGGCAGCTGCACAGTGGGCAGGACAGCTCAGGTCCAGCAGAGGCAGCCCCTGGGGTCTTGTTCCCACCATGGTGTGGGCCGGGCATCGGCCTGACAGATCTGCAGCCCCGCCATGCCATTAGTGGGCAGCCAGAGGGGGTGTCTGCAAGCACCAATGCTGGGGTTCCTGTGGCCGCTCGCCTATTAGTGGCTGGTGGCTTCACAGTGATTTATTGGGGCTTCTTCATTTCCCCTTGGTCTGCTATAAACATATTTATACCACCAGAGTGACCGATAAATTTCCCTTATGAATCCCGTTATCTCCCCCATTAACCATCCGTCACCTTTTATGCAGCCACAATGGGCTGGGCCAGGGCACGGGGGCTGGGTGGGAGGCTGGTGGCCCGCGCAGCCCGTGGGCCCAGTGAACTCTTCACCTCCCCCACTGCTCCCCACACAGAGCAGCTGCTGCTGCCTCAGCTGCCTCTAGGATGAGGATATGGGCCTCGGAACAGACTGGACCAGGCGGGCCCTTTCAAATGTGGCTTCCTCCTGGGTCTCAGAATAGGGAAGTCCCTCTTGGGGCTAACTTGTGTCTCTCCCACTGTAGCTCTGGCTTCATCTCTTCTAAGGGAGCAGGGGTCTTCTGAAGCTGCTGCTCTTCCTCCTCTCCCCACTCTCAGCTCTCACCTTCATCCCTCTAAGTGCAGCAGAAAGCCAAGACAGTTAAATGTGGTACCAGGGGGCCAGATGCGAGCTGGCATTAGCCGAGCACCTCTGTGCCAGTCACTTTACATCCGTGATCTCATGTGATACTCCCCACAATCCTGGAGCCAGACATTTATAGCTCCATTTGCCAGGTGAGGAAATAAGGCTCAGAGACATTAAATGAAGAGCCCAAGGTCACCCAGCCAAGGGGCAGAGCTGTGATTTGGGGCCTTTCTGGCCCTAAAGCTTGTGCTTTCAACTGCTGCATCCTACCACCTCTTCAGATGCTCTGGGCTAGGAGCGGCTAATCCAAGAATGTTCCAGCAGAGAGGGCTACAGGGCAGGGGAGCAAGGCGAGGGAGGGGAGAGGAGGGGGCCTCAATGGGCTATGGGCAGGGAGAAGGGGCAGGGCTGTGGAGTGGGGGGGTGACCTCTTTCCTTCCATTTGCGGAATCTTGGACACCTGTTCAGAGTCAGGCCCCAAGCTACTGGGGATGGGGGGCAAGGTCTCTAAGAGCCCTAAGGTACCTGTCCTGCCCACATCTGGCAGGACAAGGGGCCCAGTACATGGCCTGGGCTAGTGGACAGGGCCTGGCTCAGACCTTCTCAGCTGGGACACTGTGGTGAGGCCCCTCCCTTCTCGAGGCCTCAGCCCTCTGCCTGTACCTGGGCATGGAGGGTTCTGCCCTTTGAGTACCTGATAGATCAGCTTCCTCAGGAGAGGGCTGTATGTATGTGGGACACCTGGGAGTCCTATCTCCTCTACCTTCACCCAAAAGTTGGTCAGAACTGCCGAGAGCTCTCCTGGAAGTAAGATGACCCACACTCTCCAATGGAGAAGAACCTTAGACTTAGACCAAAATTCACCCTGAGCCCTGGCATTGCTTCTCTGGCCCAAGGAAGATGGGCATAGGTGGGTGTTACTATGCCCATTTTACAGACAAGGAAACTTAGGCCCAGAAAGGGAAGGAATCTGAGCAAAGAACTGAGCCCTGGGTTAAGGAATGGTGACTGGGAGGGGACTCAGCAGCATTTGAGCCAAGAGGTGGCAGAGTGGGGCTGAGAAGGGGAGTGGAGTGTAGTCTGCTGGGTCTGGGGTGGCCACAGGTGGGGTCCTGGTGGGGGCTCAGCTCTCGAAAGGATGCCTACTCCTGTCTCCAGTAGTGCATTCTGGGTGGTCCAAGGGTGGCTAGAGCAGAGAGGATTATAGGCTTAACACCCCAAGGAAACAGATTCTCCTCTGACTTCAAGAGGATATGGACAGGTGATTCTGGCCATTCTTCTGCCTCCCGTGGTCCAGAGGGAGGAGCTGTTGGGGGTGGTTACAAGATCTAGTCCGTCTGCTTGCTGGCTCCCCACACCTCAGCACCTGCGGGGACACAGCCATGCTAGGAGGAAGGAGACCTGCTGTGCAACCTGGAGCATGTTCTGGCCCTTTCTGAGCCTCATCCCTTAGAAAATCTCCAGCCTAGACTCCAGACTCCATGCTACCATATGCCATGGGGACACTACTCCCCTCAGACCAGAGCTCGTGAAGTGGGGACCAGGATGGAGACCAGCAGGCACCACAGCCAGACACTCTGGTCATTTCTCCCACACTGGTTCTCAGCCTTTCTCTGTCTCCTGTCTCACCTGCTCTGCTCCTTCCCCTCCTTCTGTTTGCCCTCTCAGTCCTACCAGCTGTCTGTCTGTCTGTCTGTCTGTTTCTCTTTGGATTGGCAGCCCCCTCCCCCATGTCCTTGCCTCTCTGCAAGGTTGGAGGGAGGGATAGGGCGGGGAGAGTGTGTGTGTGTGTGTGTGTGTATTTGAGAGAGAGCACAAGAGCTCCCTCCCTCTCCCTTTCCGCCTCCTCCTGCTCTCTCCTCTCCCACACTCACACACACACTCTCTCTCTCAGTCATTTTCAATGTCATAAATTTCCACGTCTCTCTCCTCCACTCGGCTATTACCTGCGCCTCCGTCACCAGCCATGCTCTGGCTCCCAGATGGGCTAGGCCATCTCTGCTCTGCAAATGACTCAGAGAGAGAGGCAGGGAAGGAGGGAGAGAAAGGAGCAGAGAGACACGAAGCGAGATTGAGAGAGAAAGCGAGTGAGCAGAAGACAAGAGACTGAAGCAGAGAGGGAGAGAGAGCAGCAGCCCTGAGAGGCCTCAGCCCCCTCCTCCCTACTCCTCCAAATACAAAAGTTATCACCAACAGGGAGCCTGCCTGCCAGGGTCTCCAGGCACCAGGGCAGGAGAGGGTGGTGCTGAGCCTGGGGGTGGAGTCGAGTCACCCAGCTCTGCACCCACCCCCACCCCGTCCCCCCTCTGTGGGACTTGTTGCAAGTCCTTCCCCTCCTCATGTTTCCCACGGGCCTCCACGTGCCAGCTCTGTGCTAGTGGTGAGTGGGACACCCAGTATTCCTCCCTCCAGCGGCTCACAGCCTGGGGCAGACAGACTGGGAGGTGAGCCCCCTGCTGTACAATGTGCTAGGATCCCATCGGGACAGTTGCGGATGGAGGTGGTGTGCAGACTTCCCACAGTTGAGAACGGGCTGCCCTGGGAGCTATGCCTCACCCTGCAGAACTGGAGCTCCTCCGGGCCCAGAGGCTCTCGCCTAGACCTGGGCAGCTCACTGCCAGTGTGCACTGCCTCCTCCTCGCCTATCCTCACAGGAGCTCTTAGCTTTCTCAAGACTGGTTCTTCAGATGAGAGCAGGGCTGGGAAAACTTGGGTGGTCTTGGGAAGCGAGCATTTCCAGGAGACCCCATAGGATGGAGAGGGAGGCAGAGGGAGGTCCGGGCGGGAGCAGAAGGATTGGGGAGAGTGTGGACAGGGAACCTAAGGCCCCAAGATGCTGCCAGGAGTGACTCGATGGAGCGCCAGCTGCTGCTGCTGCTGGGATTAATAATGCATGTGTGGGAGCTGCTGGTGGCGCTGGGAGGACATGGACTGGGCCTGATGCTGATACCAGGACCTCTTGAAAGGTTTCCTGCATATATTCTCAATACCTCTAATTTCCTTTAAAAATGCAGATAGGATCATGTCCCTCTCTTGGTTCAACCCTCCAGTGGCTCCACATCCCACTGAAAACAAAACCTAAACTCACTCTGGTTTGAGGCCCAGGCCGTGCTGGCCCCACCCTCCCCTCCTGCCTCTCCCCTTACTTCTCTCCTGACAGGGCCTAGGATGCCCAGGGCCTTTGCATGCTCTGTTCTCCTCTTTCCATAGGGCTGGCTCCTCATCCCTCAGCTCAGATGTCAGCTGCACAGAGGAGCCAACCCTGACCACCCCATCTCATGATGGGTCACCCCATTAACTCTGTTGTGGCCTTCTGAATATTTATTTTGTGGCACTGTTTACACTCTGTCGTTATTTGTTTACTTGTCTGTTTACTTGTTTAGTGTCTGTCTCGTCTGATGGATTGCACCTTTTATGAAGTCAGAACCATATTTGTCCTGTTCATCAAAGATGGTATCTGCCACATAATGAGCCCTCAAGAAGTACTTGTGGAATGAAGGAATGAATGAAGGGTGTTGATGTAGGCGCATCCTCCTCACCTTGGCTTGGATTGGGCCTGATGTTGGGATGGATGTTGATGCTGGGCCGATGGTCTCAGGGTTGCTGTCCATCTGGCAAATTTGAAATCCGGTGTGATAGATCCCATTGCAACAGAGAGAGGCATCTTGCGCTGATGGTGGGAACTTAGCCTGTGACCAGGGTCAGGCCTCTTAACGAGTTTTCTTCAACTAAAGCCCACATACTGGAGTCCCTCCCTCTGTGGGTAAACATACATATACCTCACAGGCACACACACTCACCATGGGCACACTCATACCCCTGCACAGAGTGGCCTAAGATAAGCCACACTCACATGCAAACCCAGAATCCCCCATAGAAGCCTGTACACACTAAGGCCCACAGAGGGACAAGCCACACAGAGGGAATTACCCACATTCTTGCACATGCCAGACACAACCCACAGCTATATTTGTGAACAGATGTACACAGATACACACCTACAAATATGTACATATGTGTGCAGACACAGTCATAAAAACCAACATAATTAAACACCAAAAATGACATCAATGGAGAATACACCTGGTCACTTGCTCACTGACTCAGAAGTCCACTCCCTGGAGCAGCACCTGGTTCTGAGCTGCCCTCCAGCAGGGGATGCACACGCTGAGTGATCCACCCTCTCCTGCCTCAGCCCTGCACCTCCGCCTGCCCACAGCCCAGCCCTCGGGGGCTGTGAGAGGCTCAGGCTCCAGCAGACTCAGTCAGCGGCCAGAGGCACGGCTCAGCTGGAACTGGGGTCAGGGTTTGGTCTGTGGCCAAGGTCAAGGTTCACTGGGTGACTGGGATCAGGCTCATTGGGGACCAAGGTCAAGGGTCAGTCAGAGGCTGAGATTTCCTTGATGCCCCGTGCCCTGCTCACAGGTGCATCCCCCATATGTGCCATCCCAAGGAGCTGCTGGCGGGAACGAGATGCAGGGTCTTCATCACGCGTGGGCCTCTGTGGCAGGCAGAGGTGGGGGGGCAGGTGGGGGGCCGGGCTGGGCAGATAGCTGTGAGGGACGTTTCCATCTCTGCGGGTCGGGCGGGCGAAGCCATTTCCAATCTGCTCTCTATCATTTTCAATATCATTAATCCCAGACACTCTATTTTCCATGCCTGCGCAGCCAGGCCCCCGAGTGTGCGCCGTGTAAAGTGACACATATTCATCACCAGCTCGTGGCGCCGGCGCCGACGCTGATACAATATTAGTGTTGCCCCCCCTGCTCGGGGCCCGCTCCGCCCGGCTCCCCGATGGCACGAATCCATCACCTGGACCCCGTGTCACTTTCCCCAGCAGCCACATTTGTTTGGGCACTTAGGAGGTAATTGTGGCACATTAGCCAGGACGGGGAAGGACGCTGGGCCCCCGGGACAAGGGAGGCCGAGGCATCTTTTGCCACAGCCCCAGCCCATCCTGGCCTGGTGCTGCTCCTGGGCTTGCTTCCAGAAACCTGGGTTCTTGCTCAGCCTTGGCGGGGGTAGCTCGAGGAAGGACTCTAGATGGGGGAGGTCAACTCAGGCCCCAACAGGAAGTCTCAGAAGCGTTCCCCGGCTCCCCTGTGATCCCCAGCATTGGAGCTTGGTCTAGATGGGGCCCCAAGCGTGGAGACAATGGCTTTGAAACCTTCTTGCTAACAGTCCGTATCCCAGCACTGAAACCCAGGACGTGGCAATGCCAGCCCTCCTGGCTCCATTTCAAGTCCCATAGGCGACGGGCCGGCCCCGTGGCTTAGCGGTTAGGTGCGCGCGCTCCGCTGCTGGCGGCCCGGGTTCGGATCCCGGGCGCGCACCGACGCGCTTCTCCGGCCACGCTGAGGCCGCGTCCCACATACAGCAACTAGAAGAATGTGCAGCTGTGACATGCAACTATCTACTGGGGCTTTGGGGGAAAAAATAAATAAATAAAATAAAATAAGAAAACACTTTGTTTAAAAAAAAAAAAAAAAAGTCCCATAGGGGATAGGGAGGTGGGAGGGAGGCAGGAGGCAGAAGACACTGCCCAGCCCTTGGGAGCTCAACTGTGAGGGAAAACCTGGCCCTGCCTGGGGACGCTGGGTCTGAGAGGGGAGGCTTCTAGTCTGAGGGTGGTGACATGGCCCAGCCCTCAGGAGCCTGGTCAGTCCAGGCGGAGGAGGATGTCACCTAGCCTGAGCAGTAGACAGTGGCCCAGGGCAGGTGCTTTTGGGAAGACTGCCTGGAGGCGGTGAGCCAGACACAGGGACAGCCTCTGGACACTGGGAGGCCTAGAGTGGCTGCAGGGGAGGGAGGGGCGGCAGTGGGGTCATTGATCTGGGCAGAGGCCAGACTGTGCCTGGGCAGGGTTCTCCCTCCTCAGTCAGTAGGGCTAACACCCATTAACCTCGTCAGCAGACAAATTGCCCGTCTTGTCAAATCCCCATTTAAAATGCAAACTCGATTTGACAGAGTAAACTGAGCGGAGGTGGGAGCGGATAATCCAGTGGAAGCTCATTAGCAGGGCCCAATGAGAGGGGCCTGCTGGGACGGCCTAACGAACCTGCCGTGATGGACCTCCCAGCCTTTTAACATCCCACCACCCGCTCAATACCCTTTCTCGCCTGCCCTCCTGCTCACCCGCCTCAAGGAGTCTGGGGACCCCAGCTGGCTATCACCACCTCTGGGAAGGTGCATCCAAGAGCTTTGGAAGCAGACAGAGCTGGGAACCAGCCTCTGCCCCTCTTCCTGTCCACTCAGTGGCCTTGGGCAGTGACAACAGCAACTGTGTCCCCCACCCCCACCCCCACCCCAGAGTTCCCACTGGGGTAAGGAGAATTTAAGTAAGTACTTGGTTTAATAAATACTAATAACTACCCAAGAAATATCTGCAGATAACTTAGCCCCTGGAGGGGAGGTGTCCTGGGGCAGGTGAAGGTCCTGCCCACCCAGTCACTCCTGTCCTGTGCTGCAGCCAGGCTGCGGCTACCTATTTCTAATTGCTGGAATAACAGATGATTAAGAGGCCCAGGAGGGCTGTCACTTCACCTCACTCCCCCCTCCTCCCCGGCACCCCCAGCTTGCTCCCTCACAGGTGCACGTGACTCCCCCCACCCCACCAGGCTGGGGCTGCACCTGGCCCTGCCGCCACATGGGGCGCTGTGCTGCCCAGCTGTGCTGGGAGCCGGAGATGGGTGACCTTGGGTGAATGTCCTCTTTGAGTCTCATGGCCTGTTCCTGGCATCACAGCAAGAGCCTCTTACCTCCAGCCTCTGCACTCCCCCCTAGTCCTTCACCGGCACAAAGGCAATTGCTCTGAATCCCACCACTTTCCCTCCATGACTCCTTACTACTCCCAAAGTAAAGTCCAAATTCTTCAGCTGGCATTCAAGGCCCTACACAATCCGGCCTCAGTTTACCCTTCCAGTCGCTCTCATGGCACAGCGTCTCCTGAGCTCTCCTGGGTCTCTGCCTTTGCAAGGCTGTGAGTTACCCTCATATCCTTGTCTGGCACCACCTCTGGACTCCACACCCACCCTAGGGGATCTTCTTCCTCTTCAGCCCCTCCCTGCCCCCATCCTTGCCTGGTTCCATCAGTGACCTGGAAGAGACCCCTGTGAGACCCTGGACCCTGTCAAGGGTGGGGATGGGTTGCAGAGGAGGAGAGGCTGGGGTGGAGGGTTCTCGGCCTCCCTCCAATTGTCTGCAGAGCAGTCCTCTTTGGCTGGCCTAATTCCCTTCAGAGCCCAGCTCCCATCTTCAGGGTGGTGCTTAGGGATCTGAGAGCCCAACTTTAATGCCTAAGAAAGTCGTGGGTGGATTAGAAAGCGAGGGGGATTAGGGCCAGAGCTGGTGGCTGATGCAGAAGTGGAGCCCCTCCTCCTGAGGAAGAGGAGGCTAATCCTGCTTAGCGACTGAGGAGCTGGCAGTGCTGAGGGGGGCCTTCTTCCCTTCCACTCAGGCTGCCTAGACCTGCCCGGCCCACCAGGCCCCGGCCCGGGCCCAGGCAGAAGCAGCATGGAGAAGACCCACCCACCCCCTCTCTCTTCCGAACTTTTGGTCCACTGGTGTCCCCCCAAACCACCTTGGCCTTTTCCCCCACACTGCCCCAGCCTTCCATGTGACCCCAAACCCTCTCATCCTGCTGTGCCCATCCCAGCTACCCTGTCTAGCCACCACCCCAACTTTATTTATTTTTTTTGTGAGGAGATCAGCCCTGTGCTAACATCTGCCAATCCTCCTCTTTTTTTTGCTGAGGAAGACTGGCCCTGGGCTAACATCCGTACGCATCTTCCTCCACTTTATATGGGACGCCGCCACAGCATGGCTTGCCAAGCAGTGCGTTGGTGCACACCGGGGATCCGAACTGGCGAACCTCAGGCCGCTGCAGCGGAACGCGCGCACTTAACGGCTTGCGCCACCAGGCCAGCCCCCCACCCAAACTTTTATAACTACCCACATCTCCATGAACTGAGCCACCCACTGAGACTCCTAGTGCCCCATCCGTCCGTGCTGCCCAGAAGGTCTGTAGTGGATGCTGCAGTGCTTCCTGGATCCCCCTCATTCCTGCAGCTGCTGGAGTGTTGGCTACTGATGGCTCACGGTCAAGTTCCTCCCCGGGGAGCTGCCCTCAGCTGCCTCACCCAAGGTTCTGTCCTTTCCCTGGGGCAGTTCCCAGAATGCCCGGTCAGTGCAAGAGTGTGAAGGTCTGGCCCCTCACCTCAAGTTTCCTGTGGGATTGGCTGAGGCCGTACCACATTTCATCCCCTCCCTCTGTCCAGTCCTGCTCCCCCACTGCTCCATCGGCCTCGTTCCCCAGAGCTCTGCCCCATAAACCTCCTGCACACTGTCCCCATCTCTGCAAGAAGTCTCACCCTTCACTTCCTTTTTAAAGTCCCAAGGTCGAGGATAGACGAGTAGGTCGGTCAGCAAAGAGCCTGGATTTAGGAGCTCCTGACCTAGATGTCCACAACTCAGCTGGGCGAGGACTGGCAGTGCCTTTCCGGGGGACTAATCTGGGCCCTTTGGTTTCAATGGTGCAGGCAGTCCCGTGGACTGAGGGGGGAGGCAGGTCCTGCCCTGGAGACCCAGTCTGGCATCCTGGCCTGAAAGGGGAGGCAGATTCCGTGTGGGGAGCTCATATTTGAAAGAGAAAGAATCGTGGTCTGACAGCTTAATTTGAGGGGGAAGGCAGGTCACTCATGTGAGCCTGGTCTGAGAGGAGGAGCGGAACTCTGGTTTGGGAGCCTAGTCTGAGGGGGAGGAAGGACCTACATTAAGAGCTGCATCTGAGCCGGCCCCATGGCTTAGCAGTTAAGTTCGCGCGCTCCGCTGCTGGCGGCCTGGGTTCGGATCCCGGGCGCGCACCAACTCACCGCTTCTCCGGCCATGCTAAGGCCGCGTCCCACATACAGAAACTAGAAGGACGTGCAGCTATGACATACAACTATCTACTGGGGCTTTGGGGGAAAAATAAATAAATAAATAAAATTATAAAAAAACAAACAAACAAAAAAACTGCATCTGAGGAAGCAGACTGGGCTCTGGACCAAGAGAAGAGGCAGAACCCTACCCAGACTGCCTGCTCAGTGCGGCCCTCCACCCCACTGTCCATCCAGGTCTTCCCTTCTCCAGGGATCAGCCAGCTAGCATGATGCCTGAATGTGGGAGGACTGGATTTCTAAGTTAATGACTGGGTGTGTGTGAGAACAGGAGGGATGCCCACCACCTGGCTCCTTAGCTCCTCTTGGCTTGAAGCTGTGGCACGTGGGGCTAGAGAACGTTCTAGATGCAGGACCTCTGAGAAATTCTGGTCCTACCGTAACTTGAGAGAGCAGGGGCAGGGAACTGGACGGATTGACCTTTGAGAGTCAATTTGGGATGTGGGGGTCAGTCGAGGGGGACCACTTCCACTCTGTTCCCTACCTTTGATGGACAAACGCTAATGACATTACCCGCGATTGACCAGAAACGAATAAATAATTCAGTCTGGCCTGAAAATGGGAGAAAAGTACTTAAATGCTATTGACAAGCCAGTCCTTGGCCTCATTATCCATGCAGACTCAGGCCTCCACATCGACCATGCCCCCCGATTCCTTCAAACCCCACTGTGGGCAGCCCCAGGCCTCCCTCCCACCCACCTGGCCCAAGCTGAGTGTGTGGAGGGAGGCCTGAGGAGACCAGGTGGAGGGTTGAGGCTTGAGGCTAGCGGTACCCCCAGAAGGGACAGCAGTCCCCCCAAGTCCTTCCCTTTTTCCCAAACACTGGCAGCGGCTTCTACGAACAGGAAGGGTGTCCTGGCTGGTGTCTCTCCAGCCCAGCCCCAGGTGCGCAGACACGGGGGACACAGGCGCGCACTCACACAGCCCAGCAGCTGCTGCATCCTCTTCCCGGACAAGAAGAGTAGAGACCCCGGGGGTGGCTGTCAGTCACTGTGCAATCGGGGAATACAAACTCATTAAACGTTTCCCTGCCTTGTCACAGGGGCCCGAGTCCCCGAGTCAGGCCTGAGGAGGAGGAGGAGGAGGAAGAGGAGGAGGAGGAGGAGGAAACCAATGTGCAGCTGATCCTTTAAAAGCACATCCTGTATCTCTAACCCCAGGAGAAGAGGAGGGGATTATCGAGCGGGGGGATTATCCGTGGACGGGCCTCAACGTGGGCTCCTCAGGACTTGGGATTTCCGGCTCCTGCAGCACACGGGGCTCCCCAAGCAGCAACTCTGCAGGATGAACCCTCTTTATGTTCTCTACGAGTCTCCCTCTCTCTTCCTTAGCTGCCTAGGCCTGACCCCCTTTAGGGTGCCTCCTCGGGCATCATCTGGTCTCGTCAGGGAAAACTGGAGAGCCCATTGATCCTCTGGCCCCTTCCCTGCTGCCAACACGGTTATGCCAGAGTCATGGAGCCTCCACAAGGTTTGAGAGTCAGAAGCCAACAATGCCCACTGGTCAGAGAACAGGGAGCCTCAGAGACCCGCCAGCTCAGCGGGCGAGATGCCTCCTTGCTGGATGGCTCCTGAGCAGGACTCAGTGGTGGAGAACTTGGGACGGAGGGCTGTGACCTGGGTCTGGAGTGCAGGATGCCTCAGTGGGTATGAAGGGCCTGGGCCATAAGGCCCCCTTCAGCACAGCCCAAACACTAGTTCCAAGAGGGACCCCATCCCTTTGTAAGCCAAATAACCTGCTCCTGGATGTGGGCAGAGGCAATGGGGAGCTAGCGAGACTTATCTCCTCACTCCTTTTGGAGACCAGACCACCACCCTGCAGTCTGTAGGGTTTGGGCTGGGGTCACCAGTCCTGGCCTCCCTCCTGGTCTCCTCCCTGCGGCCTGCTAGAATCCTGCCCCACTAGGGCTTGGTCTCAGAAATTCCCTGGCTCAGCTTCTCCTTCCACTTCCCCCACCCCACAGAAGTCCAAGAGCTCCTCAGCTTTCCGCCCCCCCCCCCGCCCTCACTGGACTGGGCTTATAAAACTCTGCATCCCTGCTCATCCTCCATTAGGCCCTTCCTCCTCGGTGGCTCGTCCCCCCTTGAGTCCCACGGGGAGTCATTTATCGGATCAACTGGCTCTCCTCAGTGCAAACATTCGCAGGAGCATTAACAAGCCTAAAACCCAATTAGGCTTCAATTACTCAGGCCTCAGCCAGATTTTCTGTGATGGGGACGGGGTAAGGAATGTGTTTGGGCTCTTGGGGACACTGCCTGGGTGATGGCTCCCCTCCCTCTTATGGGCCTAACACCCCCTACCATGCACCACTACTCCTGCCCCAGCCAGTCTGCTCCCCAGTTTCCTTCCTGCCCTGATCCACCTTCTTTCCTTCCTTCTTACTTGTCTCTCCTGTCTTCCCTTCCTTCCTCATGCCTGGTAAAAATATATATATATATTATTCTTAAATGTACATAACTAATATGTGGTTCGAAAAAACCTCATTGTCATGCAGAAGAATACAAAGTGACAAGCTAAATCCCCCTGCTGCCCCATAAATCCCACTGTCAGTAATTGGGAGTTCTCCTTCCTTCCAGATATTTGATTCTATACATTTACACACACACCCCACATAGTTTTTTGTTTCTTTTTTTTTGAGGAAGATCAGCCCTGAGCTAACATCCATGCTAATCCTCCTCTTTTTCCTGAGGAAGACCGGCTCTGAGCTAACATCTACTGCCAGTCCTCCTCCTTTTTTTTCCCCAAAGCTTCAGTAGATAGTTGTATGTCATAATTGCACATCCTTCTACTTGCTGTATGTGGGACGCGGCCTCAGCATGGCCGGAGAAGCGGTGCGTCGGTGCGCACCTGGGATCCGAACCCGGGCCGCCAGTAGCGGGGCGCACGCACTTAACCGCTAAGCCACGGGGCCAGCCCCCCCACATAGTTTTAAGTGTTTTTTTTTTAACATTTCAAATTGGGACCCTACTATTCATATTTCTCAATGACCTACTCTATTCACTGAACAATATATCGGCTGCATCTTTCCACGTCAGCAGGCACAGCTCTATCTCCTCCTTCTTCCTGGGTGCATAGTATTCCACGGGAGGGCTGCACCATGCTGTATTTAGCTAGGCCTTTCTTGATGGACACTGAGCTGTTTCCAATGTGCGGCAATGACGAGCATCGTTGCAGTGGCCACCTCTGTCCTTCCACTGCTGTGCACAGAGGCCGCTGTTGCTGTGGGACGGATGCCTAGAAGTGGGATTGTTCAGCTCCAGGGGACGCACAGTTAAACCTTGGATAATGATTGCCAAAAAGTCCTCTACCTCCAGAACCCCCAAAGTTATGCCAATCTGTCCTCCTGAGGCTCTATGTCCTCACCAACCCTGGGGAGTATCTTTTTTAAAATTATTTTTTTCAACCAAATAGGGAAAATGACCTCTGTTCCTTAATTTGTACTTCTCTTTTTCCTCATCCACTGTCTCCCTTCACCTCTCCCTTACTTCCACGTCTCACTCCCTCCTCTTCCTCATTCGCCTTTCTCTCCCTCCCTCTCCTCCTCGCCTCCTTCTCCCCTTCCACACCACCCTTCTGCTCTCTTCCTCACATCTTTTCCCTGCCTCTGGTCTCCTTCTCCTCCTCCCCTGGGGACTCCAGTCCTGTGGGGAGGGGCATCCAGAGAAGCTATTAGCTCTGCCCCCCTAATACTCTGAGTCCCACTCGCCTCTTAACACCTCCCTGAGCCAGGGCCTCTAAGCCTCATCTCACTCTCGTCTCCCTCTAATCACTAAGGCTTATTTCTGATTTTCTGAAGTGACAAGGAGCTGGGTTTGGGGGGAGGGAGGGCTGTCAGCTTGCATCTCCCAGGACTGAGGGAGGGAAGGATGCAGGGAGGGAGGCCTGGCTGGTGGGATGCTGCAGCAGAGACTGCAGCTAGGCCCTCCTCACTCTCTAGGCCCCTGTTCTGCAGCCCCTTCTACCTTGGCCCATGGTGCACATACTTCCAGCCTCAGGGTGTTCCTTCAGGCTATTTTCTCTTATTTCTTTTGTGAAATGGAAAGTGACTCCCCACCTTCCCCCAAGAGAGCTCCTGTGGACAGAGCCTTAGTCCTCTATTGTCCCCCCTCTTCTCCCTCCCCTGCCACCACCCTGCTGCAAACATCTCCCTCTGCCCTGCTCCTTGACCCTGAAGGTGGGCAATGCCTCCATGTTGCAAACCCCTTGTCTTCTGCTTCCTACCCTGTGGAAATCCGGGTCTCCCCTCCCCTATTCCCTATCCCAAATCCATCCCTCCAAAAGCTCAGTGCATTGACATAAATTTAATTAAGGACAGCAGCAAATCTCTTGTCATTTTAAAAACACTTAAGGTTTAAAATATGTACTGAGTAGCGGTCTCAAGAGAGGAGGGATGAGGGGGCCAGAACCAATTTCAGGAAGTTACACCTGGGCCCAGTTCTAGACCCACTGTGTGATTCTGGATGTTCCCCTTGGTGTCTCTGAGCCTTTCCTCATCAGTCCCCGGAACTTCTAAGAGGCTGGGTGGAACTCCCTCACTCCTGCCTGGAGTCTTCGCCCTGCGCTAATTTAAAGATTTTATTTATTTATTTTTTCCCCCCAAAGCCCCAGTAGATAGTTGTGTGTCATAGCTGCACATCCTTCTAGTTGCTGTATGTGGGACGCGGCCTCAGCATGGCCAGAGAAGCAGCGCGTCGGTGCGAGCCCGGGATCCGAACCCGGGTCGCCAGCAGTGGAGCGCGCTCACTTAACCACCAAGCCACGGGGCCGGCCCGCCCTGCGCTAATTTAATTACGTGGCCTAACCGGGCCCAGGCTGGGGAGGTGGTTAATGGCAGCTGCAGAGACAGTGAGTAATCAAGAATTAATTAAGCATTTCTGGGGATTCCCAAGTCTTGGCCAGCGATTCCTGGGAGCGTGGCTATGGCTGGGCAGGGTGTGGGGCCCCTCCAGCTTCCCCCCTGCCCTGCCCCTACCCCTGCCTCCTCAGGAGTGGGTGAAGCAACAGGCCCTTGGTGCAGCAAGGCGCTGGGCACACCACTGCTGGGTAAGGCAGTCTCTGATCAGCGGGACATGGAACCACACAGGCGCCAGCCCTGACAGGCCAATCCAGGAGCCAGCAGTGGAGTGGGCTGTGCGGAGCTGGACAGGTGCCTGTGCCAGGGGCTCTGGACGTTTCTGCTAAGGGCTCTGTCTGTGCTGAGGTTGGTTGATCTAGGCCAGCAGGTGAAGGGGAAATGTGGGGCCTCAGCCTCTGGGCTTCAGACTCCGGTGGCCCTGAAGTCTCACTCTCAGCTTTGCTACTTGCTAAGGGCTGCGTTGCACAGGGGCCTTCCCACCTGCCTTCCCTAGGCCCAGGGCCGGGCCCAGCTTCACGGAGCAGGTTCCTTCACAGCCTTGGAGTTTCAGCTAACAGCTCACCTCCTTCAGAAGCCTTCCTTGACCAGCGGTCTACTTTACGCCCCCCTCCCCCGCCCAGGCTCTAGCCCATCACGTGGCCTTGTTTCACTAGAATCAAGTTCCATGGAGCCATGGCCGCATCCCCTAAAACAGCGCTGGGCCCAGAGAAGCTGTTCGGAGAAGGAGATCTCTGAACCTGTTTCCTCACCTGTAAAATGGGGCTATCCATACTCCGCCGGCTCTAAGGTTGGGAGGGGGACTTAAAGCGAGGGCTCAGGAAGCGCAGAGCACGGTGCCTGGCCCAGACCTGCCTCAGGAACGGCGGTCGTGACAGGATCTCCCCGTCAGCGTCGCCGTCGTCACCAACATCATCAGGGGCGAATTTCACGCTCCGCCCTCCGGGCCCGGGACACCGCCGGGGTGAGGGCGCCCGCCGCCCCGCTCCTTCCCAGGCGCCCCGCGCCGCCGGCGCTTTGAAGTCCCAATCCGGCAAATAGAGTCAATCAATTATGAAGGGAACAATCTGGCGGCCCCTCGGGGAGCGGCGGCCGAGCGATCCCGAGGGATTAGGCCGCAAATCGCGCTGAGCCTCCCTAAGTGACAGCGAGAGAATCGCGCGCGGCGGCGGCGCGGAGCGGGAGGGAGCGCGGCGCTAACCCGATTATGCAGATCGGCGGGGGGCGCGGATTAGGCCGCGGGGGCGGCTTCGCCCTAAGCGGCTCGGGGATTTGGGAAAACTTTCCTCCGGCGGGCGGGTGGGCGGCCGGACTGCGCCCAGCGCTGAATGGAGAGACGCAGTCACAGCCACACTTTTCCAGGCACACAGTCACACACACACACAAACAGGCTAAGGGTCACACACCGGGGCCCACAATAACTGTACGTACACAAGCTCACAAACACACACACGCACTGGCTCATACTCTCCCAAGCCGCAGAAACACTTGAGAACACACAGGGGGGCACACGCGCACACACACCGAGGCTCAGCGTCACACATAGGCCAGGCCACGATCGCTCACACACTCATGCAACACTGGCTCACACGAGCATGCACACACACTCACAGACACAGACACTCTCTACCACTCACATACATGCAACCCTGCATTCAGATGCAGGGCCTCCCACAGGGACACAGCTCTATGAGGTCAGCCACACAACCGCTGTGCCATGCTGTGCCGTGCAGTGCAGACCACCGCCAGGGGCACGTCCTGGCCCTTGCGCTCTCACAGACCTCCCTGCCGCTCTCCTCTGGAAGGACCCTGAAGACAAGTGTGTGTTAGTATCTGTGAGCGAGCATGTGTGTTTTTGAGTGTGAGCCTGCCAGGATGGCCCCTGTCTCTGGAATCTGGGCCTACTGTTGGGCTTCTGCAAAGGGGGCCTTCTCAGAGCAGGTGGGAGGGATGGAGGCATGGCACTGTGTTGGAAAGTAGCCTGAGTCCCCCTGGTGACTCTGGCTGGGGAGTCCTCTCTGCTGGGCTGGGGGTCTAAGACTTTCCTCACAGGTCTGCTAGGCCTGCTGCTTGAGGTGCGGAGGCTGGGGAGAGAGGGCGCAGCTTCCCCTTACCTGTCTGGGAAGAGGGCACAGAGCCCAGCTACAAGCCAACCCAGGGCAGGATGTCAGGCAGGAAAGCCGCAGCCTCTTCTCATCTGTAAAGTGTTGAGGGTGTGTGATCCATGTGTCCGGGGAACATTCATGCTTTCATGCTCATGTGTGTCCACAGTCTGTGTGTGCCCAGGGTAATACGGATGCTTTTGGACGGTGTGTGTGGTCACTGGTATGTGTATCCGTAGCTTCACACTCTTCACACAAACATCACAGCCACACATAATGACTGTGAACACACACTGACCACAGACTAGACACATGAAATGACCACGAACACACACACAACACACACATGCACACTGAGCCCCTCAGAGAGGCCAATCATTTCCAGGGATAGACTGTGGACACTAAATGCAGTCACCACCTCAGTCCGCACAGCTGCTGCCAGGGTGGCAGAGGGCAGCTGCTGTGGCATGGAGGATACCCACCCTGAGCCCTAGGCAGTGCTACAGTGACCCTGGGGCTGACTCAGTCAGTGGGAGAAGAGGTCAGGGTTAATGAGTCTTTAGCAAGCAGGGCACTGGCTGCTTGCCCCTGTGCTGTGTGCATGTGTGTGCCTGTGTGTCCATCACATCCACTGTTGTTGTCACTGGGAAGAGGGTGCCTGTGTGTGCATGTGAGAGAGAGAGAGAGAGAGAGAGAGAGAGAGAGAGAGAGAGAGTTATCCTCAGAATCTGGGATCGACCTTGAGGTGGTCTGGGCTGACCCCTGGACCCTGGTCAATGCGTGGAGAGGGGGTTCTATGGTAGGGTGAAGATGTGCTCTGGTATTTCAGGCTGCTGGGGTGTTAGGGGGATATTCCCCTCCCTGTGCAACCATAGCTAAGCCCTGACCCTCTCTGGGCCTGGTTCCTTCATTGGCCTTCCCTGCTGCAGCCTTTCTGGTCCTGAATCCCTCAGAGGAGGAGCTGGAGGAGTCAGACCCCCAGGAAGAAATTCTCCTGGGCATCCCTTGCCCATTGGACAGGACTGGCCGGTTGGCCTGGTCCCTCACTCCCATCAAGGTGCCTGGCCCCCCGTGGGGCAATCAGGCCTGATTTCACGCTCAGGAAGGATTCCTCTGGCAGCCAGTGGGGCAGATCTGATTAGTTGGCTGCAGGGAGGGCTCAATCACAATCAATCAGCAGCCAGGCTGTGGAGAGGAGCCCTAGGCAGGGGCCCAACTCAAGGGTGCACAGGGGGAGGCCTGTGGGACTAGACGGAATGAGGATGGGAAAAGCACCCCTATACACCCAGGGAGGCTCCGGGTGGGGGCTCAGCAGCATCTCAGCGGTCCTTAGCTGGGCTGGGCCCTACTTCCCCCCAGGCCTGCCCTGGTCTAAATCCTGCTGCACCATTTAATGGAGGTGTATCCTTGGGTGAGGCCCTTAACCTTTGTATGCCTCAGGCCCCATCTTTAAAAAGGAGACAAAATAATACCTTCTTTATAGGATTTATATAAAGGAAATGTAAAGCCTGTAGCAGAGTAGCTGGCAGGTAGTAGGTGCTCAAGCTGTGGGAACTTCTATTGTTACTATTATTAGTTCAGAAGAGGCAGACTGCAGAGAGTCCAAGAGCCAGTGATACTTGACAGGAGGGAGGCTGGGGAGCAGGCAGACCCCTGGGATACACTCCAATTTCCCCTCCCCCCTTCAGGCTCATTACCTAGGAGAGCACAGAGGGGACGGGGAGCCAGCCTGGGCAGCCAGCCCTGAGGTGGGGGGGCCTGACCGCTCCCCCTCTCCGCTAGCCCCAAGGACGAGCGTATGAGGAGCGGCTGGGGAGAGGAGCCCACAGTCTGAAGTGGCTCAGCGGCGGCTCAGTTGTTTCAGGCCAGAAGCCATTGCCTTCCTGGAGAGAGGAGGCCACGGCCCACCTGAGGCTGCGGGCAGGGGTGAGCGGGGCCAGACTGGAGTGAGAGTCCAGACCTGCCTGGGGCCTCCTTGCCTCCCCTTTCCCCTCCTCAGACCAAGTGAAGCGCCAAGTCCGACCCGCTCCTCTCCAGTTTGGGCAGGTTCCACACTGGCCCTGGGGGTGGGAGTGGGGACAGCAAAGAGCAAGGGGGCCCTGCCCACAGCACCTCCAACATTGATCGCACCTACTGTGCACCAGGCCCCCAAGCATCTCCTGTATACTTTGTACCCTTGACACAGCTGGAAACCAGCAGGGACCTTTTCAAGAAATTCATTCAATGATCTAGGCTGGGAGGCACAGCTTGGCAGTGGGAATCAGAGGATTTTCATATAGCGGGGTGCAGGGGTGGCTGACTGGAGGGAAGGGAGGCTTGAGACCTTGCCTGCTGGGTTTACACAGGAAGCATGCTGTTTTATGAAGATTGCCTGCCTATGTGGGATGGCTCGGGACTGCTGGTGACTGAGGAGAGGGCTAAAGTGTTAAGCCCAGGGAAAGCATTCATCTGCCAAATTCCAGGCTCAGAACTCACTCGAGCTCAAGGTGGTGATCTCTTGAGTCACCCCCAAGGTGTAAAGGGGGATAAAGATGGGCTTAGGGCCGGCCCCGTGGCTTAGTGGTTGAGTGCGCGCGCTCCGCTACTGGTGGCCCGGGTTCGGATCCCGGGCGCGCACCGACGCACCTCTTCTCCGGCCATGCTGAGGCCGCGTCCCACATACAGCAGCTAGGAGGATGTGCAGCTCTGACATGCAGCTATCTACTGGGGCTTTGGGGGAAAAAAATAAATAAATAAAATCTTTAAAAAAAAAGAAGGGCTTAAACCCTGCGCTTGGGCTGTGTGCACATTCTTACCCAGGAACAGGATCCTGTCCAGCAGATTCTTTCACAGCCCGCATCCAGCGCATTCTGGAAGGGCTTCTTTTGCCTCTTCAGGAAGAGCCTCCCACACCTTTGCCAGGTGCTATGGACCCTCTGAGTTGCGCCTGATCAGGTGCTTTTCCCAGCTGCTACCACTGAGTCCTCTTCCACTTCATGCCCTTCCAGCTCCTATCCCTGCCTCTGCTGTTTTTTGGTCTCTCTGTGCCTCTATTTCTCTCTCAGTTTCCCCATGTCTGACTCTGTCTCTCCATGGGCCTCTGAGTCTGTGTCTCTGTCTCTGTCTGACTCCATATCTCTCTCTGCCTATTTCTGTGACTCTCTTTGGCTCTTGCTTGTCTCTGATTCTCTGTCTCTGAATCCTGGTGTTTCTCAGTCTGTGTCTCTCTGTCTCTGTCTCCAGGCTTGTCTTTCACTGGATAAGACTCCACGTGGCTCTCTGAGGTCTTTATGCTCAGATTCAAAGGCACTGTAGCTGAAGAGCTGGATGGACAGGGGAAGCTGGCCTATCCTGAGGCTGGGAGACAGGGCATCCTGGATGCTCAATGTCCCCACTGGGGGGCTTTATCCTCCAAAGTCTGCACTTGGACTCAGTCTAGGTCAGGCCAGGGACACTCTGAAAGCTTTCAAAGGCTTGGCCTCCCCCTTTACAATGTTGCAAGGGCACAGCTTTGTCTCTATTCAGAGTGGTAGCCAATCTCTCTGTACCCTCCCACCTCCCTTTTCCTCTATTTTTACCCCATGAGAAGCAGTAGAGATGGTTTGCGGAATCAGACAAACCCAGGTCCAAGTTCTGGACCTGCTATTAACAAGTTCTTTGATAATGGGTAAGTTATTTGATCTCTCCCAGTCAGAGACAGCCTCCTCATTTGCAAAATGGGAGTACGAACATTTCCTATGTCTCTGGATTGTGGTGAAGATAAAATGGGATCATGACAGTAGAGCACTTAACACAGAGCCTGACTCAAGAACTGGAAATCATTTTTATTGCATTTCCCTGTGTATTTGGTTACAGAACCCAACACAGGCCTAGGCCCATAAGAGTCTTGTTGAATGAATATAGATTTCTCTGTTATTCATTTCTTTTCTTTCCTTCTATCTTCTCTATCTCTATGCTTGCAGAGGATGGGTCATAAGAGCCTCTTGAGCACCCTCCATGTACTCAGCCTTGATCCTGGCTCTGCAAATGGTGACAGCTCTATAAACGACAAGGATCTAAATGTGTAGTTTGGCTCTGCAAATAGGAACAGTTTTTGTGAAGTCTTGGGCTCTGAAAAGAGTAACGTACTCTGTAAATTGTGGTGGTATCTGTAAAAGTGACAGGCTCAGAAATCAGTGATGGGATGTGCTCTGCAGATGGTAATGGGCTTTGCAGACACTAATGAGCTTGGCATATGACTTAAGGCTCTGCAAACAATAATGGGCCTTGTAAATAGGAACAGGCTCTGCAAATGGTAATGGGCTTTGTAAACAGTGATGGGTGTGGCAAGTTGCTATGGGCCCTGGAAAAATTGGAGACTAGCTCTTACTCTAAAGGACAAGAGTGGACCTGTGGGTCCCTAAAGAGCAAGGCTCTGTCTCAGTACCATGGACAGCAAGATTCTTCGCTTCCTTCCGGCCCCAACTAGTGCTCATCTGTCCATTTATTCATTGGTATTGGGTGTGTGTTGGGGAGTGGGGGTGGAGGATGTACTGGAGAAGAAATGCGACAAGGATAAGAATGATGCTGTGTCCCTCCCCTCAAGGCTTTCAGTAGGTTGAGAAGACAGACTTCTTTTTTTTTTTTAATAATTTTATTTATTTATTTTTCCCCCAAAGCCCCAGTAGATAGTTGTATGTCATAGTTGCACATCCTTCTAGTTGCTGTATGTGGGACACAGCCTCAGCATGGCCGGAGAAGCGGTGTGTCGGTGCACGCCCGGGATCCGAACCTGGGCTGCCAGCAGCAGAGCGTGCACTCTCAACCACTAAGCCACGGGCCGGCCCTGAAGACAGACTTGTAAGTAGCCGAATGGAGGGATTGTGTCTGTGTTGACATATCTGTTCTCAGCTCAGCTATTTGTGAGGTAGAAGGTGTCTTTCCACATCAGAGGCTCTCAGAATGCTAAAAGAGTGTTTAAACCATACTGGCCTCCCGAGGGAACTGAGAAGTCAGCTTTGCAAAGCACGTCTTGCAGGCTCCAGTCGACCTTAAATTCTAGCTTTGTAGCAATTTAAATTTCTCTGTCTGTCCTTTCCAGGTCTGGCCACATTAATGGGTCTGTATCACAGGGAACATTCACACATCTCAGAGCACAGGGCCTAGGGAGGGCAGAAGCAAGAATCTCTTCAGGGTGGGCTGTGAGTAACAGTGCTGAGGATCTGATGGAGGTTGAGATTGGCATGGGGATGATGATCATGGAAGTGGTGGTGGTGCTAATGTACTAATGAAGGTGGGGAGAGGGCTGGGGTGTTGATAATGGTGGAAGTGATGGAGAAGTGACGGCAACAGTCAAAAGGTAGCAAAGAGTTAGCCCTACTGTAGGCTACAGTAGGCAAAGAAGTGGCCCCTAATGGGAGATAGCTTGGCATAGCAGCTAAGAACACGTGCTGGATTCGACTTCTGGTTCTGACATTTGTTAGCTGTGCGACCTTAGGCAAGTTATTTAACTTTTCTGTGCCTCAGTTTCCTCATCTGTAAAACAGAGATAATAGTAGTGCCTACCTCATAGAGTTGTCATGAGGATTAACTGAGTTAATATGTGTAAAATACTGAGAACAGTGCCTGGCACATGGTGAACACTATGTAAGTGATGGCTGCTATTACTATTAAGGAGGGCAGTGGAGGTGGTGGTGATGAGGGTGGAGATGGTGGTAATGAAGTTGATAATGGTGAGAACAGGGATTAGAGTAACAATGATACGATTTATGGAGTACTAACTACGTGCATTGCACTATTCTAAGCACCTTATATGTCATAACTTGTTCAGTTCTTTTAACCCCATGAGGTAGCCAATATTATTCCCATTTTATAGACGATAAAACTTAGGCACAGAGGGATTGAAACATGTGATCGAAGGTAACACAGCTAGTAATTGGAGGAGCTCCAGAGCCTGTAGACCACTTGCTGAGTGGTGACGATGATGGAGGTGGGGACAGCAAGAGTGAGTGCTGGGTACATGTGGAAGATAGTAATGGAGGGGGCCTGGGCAGTGGTGGTGGTCCTGGAGGAGGTGCAGGGGCAGTGAAGTCCCGCCCTTAGAACATCCAATGCTCCCAGTGGGGCCCACAACTGCTGAGGGCAGGCTCTGCCAGGTTTCTCTGGGCAGGTGTGAGGGTTACTGGCCTTCTGTACTGTTCTGCTCTGAAAGCAGGTAGCAGAGTGGGGACCTCCCTTTCTGCTCAGCAGCCTGGTCCCAGGCAGTGAAGTGGGATGGAAACAGGCAGACTCTCGGCGCACTGTGTGGCAAAGGGGTGGACTAGGGCTTCCCATTTGTCCTCCACCCCCTTCCTGGGATTTGGCATCCTCTGACCCATAACCACCCACTCGTGCTGCCTGCCAGTGCCTGGTCTGCGCTAATAGAGCAGAAAGCAAGAGGAAAGCCTCCCAGCCCATCACAGAGCTCTCTGGGCCTTGCCTGCCCAGTGCTGACTCTGGCCTGCCTCCTGCTTGCTGCTGCGCTGAGAGGGGATGCCTTAATAGAGAATCCGCCTCTGCGCCACCGCTCCCCGCCCGCCAGCCCATCCCTATTATCAGCACCATCAACGGCGGCAAATGACACTCTCGGAATCTTGACTCCAATCTGATGCCTGGTCCCCGGGGCCGTGGAGAGGCGCAGGCCAGCCAGGCTGGGGGGCTCGGGAGGGGCTGCGCGGTAATAGGATGTGGCCAAGGATGGTCTATTAGCAGTGCTGCAACTGCTGAGGACCTCCCTCCCTGGCCCCTTGGCGTTCCCATCCCCGCTCAGCCAGGCACTGCAAGAGGCCTGCGTGGGGGCAGGGAGGAAGGCTGCTGGGGGCGGTGGGCTGACTCATCTTTAAGCCCGGACACCAGGCTCCCTTGGGGAACCTGGGGGTGGAGGGAGGGACGTTGGAGAAACGTGGCCACTCAGATACTTCTTTCTGACTGTGTGTCTGGGGCGGAAGAGCAGTAGGGAGCAAGGGGTCCGTCAGAGGGTGGGTGACTGTTCCCATTCCTACCTGGGAGCATCCAGGGTCTCCAAGGAGCATCCCATCCAGCCTCCCTTCTCCAGCCTCTTCTTGTACTCCCTCAGGCACCGGACGTTCAGCATCCTGGCCACTTGTCTCATTGCTTAGTGTTTCCTCATTTGGTGTCACGATTGACTTTTCTTGACTCGAGGGCCCTGAGAACCCTTAGGGGCATCACCCCAAAACCAAGACAACCTCACAGAACTTGGAGCAGAAGATAGGTTTTTGTTTTTTTTGTGTGTGAGGAAGATCAGCCCTGTGCTAACATCTGCCAATCCTCCTCTTGTTTTGCTGAGGAAGACTGGCCCTGGGCTAACATCCGTGCCCATCTTCCTCCACTTTACATGGGACGCCGCCACAGCATGGCTTGACAAGCGGTGCATCGGTGCCGGCCTGGGATCCGAACCAGCGAACCCCGGCCGCCGCAGCAGAACCCGCGCACTTAACCACTTGCGCCACCCGGCCGGCCCCCCAGAAAACAGGTCTTAAGTCTGTTTACATGGGTCCTCACCCTCCTCGTGGCCACAGATCTTCTGGCCTTTGTGTAATGTGTGTGTGGAAAGATCCGAGAGGCTGGGGGCAGATGGATGGACCCACCACAGGGCCCTGGAGAGGAAGGGGAGATGGTGGGCAGAGCCCTGGGTGACTGCACAACAGCCAGGTCCTAGCCCAGCTCATCTGCTGGGTGACCATGAGAGAGTTACACACTGCCCACTGTAGCCGGCCTCTTCCTGTCCCCCTGCCACCCCCCACAAGGACCCTTGCTGAGAAAGGAGGTAATGAAGTCAGCTTTTCTCAGGAGGCTGGGCAGGTGAATGCTTTGGGAGGCAGAAATCATGAATGTGAGGCTGGACAATCTGTAAGTGTGGTCTAATTAACACCCCTCCACCCATGCAGACACAGCACCAAGGGGATGGAGGAAGATGAGGCTAAGAGTAGACAGTGAGCTTGCCCCTCCCCTTCTGTGGGCCTGGTGGTCTGTGCTGGGAGACACCTTGGGGAGGGGGCTGGAAAACAGGGTTCTGTCCCACCCTGAAGGGCACTCTGGACGGCAGGCGAGCTGGACAGGGCTCCCTTCTGGGCTTCGCAACAGGAGAGTGGGGCTGGGCCTGCCTGAGCAAGGACTCCTGGCCCAGGCAGATGCTGAGGAGTGGGAAGGAGAGGAGCCCAAGGCCGGGCTCACAACCCCAGCCCCCTGCAGGTCCGTGCCTCTGACCACAGCACTGAACTCAATCTGTTCTGCCCACTGCCCCCACCATGCCCCATAGTCCAGAACCCACAGACGTCCAAGCTATTTGGCTCTGCTGAGTGCCTGCCCTCAGTGCCCCACTGGGGGCCTGGCCATCAGTCACAGGGCTGACTGGACATGCAGTGCTAGATGTGGACGAGCGGCTGGCAGGCGGCAGGGGGCACGGACTCCTGCTCACGAGCCCCTTGGTGGCCTCCGTTCACGCTGTACCTTCCCTGCTCCTTTGCTTGTCCCCAGTTCACCTGTGTCCTCACCTGTGCCCATTTCTCCTCCCCCATCACCTGTGTCCATCTCACCTGTCCTGTTCACTACGTCCTCTCATTTGTGCCCCTCTGATCTGTCCCCTCTCTTCTCCTCCATCAGATTCCTCTCCCCTGGGCCCTCCCCAGCCTCTGGGTCACAGTCTTCCTCTCTCTTAAGTGGTTTCCTGTGTGAGTCTCTCCTCCCCCTCAGCTCTTTAGGGGATAAAAGTCAAGATTCAGCCTGTGAAACTCCATCGCCTCCACAACCAACAACTGTCCCTACCTCAGCCGGGCCATCCCCTTTTCCAGTTAGCTGCCAGTGTGGAATTGGGACCCCAAGTTTCTTTGACCCAACCAACGGCATCTGGAGGTGGAGTTGTGAGGAGGGGGCCAAGTGTGATTGGGGGATGCATAAGGATCCTGGCTGGGGCACTGGCGGGGGGGGGGGGGCGGAGGGGGGGCGGAGAGCACACTTCTGAATATCAGACAGCAGGGGGCGACCAATCCTTTCTCTATTCTCAGAACCCATAGGTGTAATTACTGGTAGCTGAAATAACCCACAGGGGTAAGTGTTGAGTACACTATGGGTGGGAACCCTAGAGGGCCTTCAGGAGAGGGTGAGCTTTGTCCTAGTCTGAATTTGGCCTTGCATTGTTAGCTTTTGTTTTTTGGTGAGGAAGATGGGCCCCGAGCTAACATCTGTTGCCAATCCTCCTCTTCTTTTTGCTGCGGAAGATTGGCCCTGAGCTAACGTCTGTGCCCATCTTCCTCTATTTTGTATGTGGGATGCCACTGCAGCATGGCTTGATGAGCAGTGTGTAGGTCCGCTCCCAGGATCTGGACCTGCGAATCCTGGGCCGCTGAAGCAGATTGTGTGAACTTAACCACTAAGCCACCGGGCTGGCCGCAGCATTGTTACCTGTTTAAAGAAACTCTTACCTGTTCCCCAGAATAACTTCTCTATTTGAAATCCTGCAAGGGATGAATGAGCTTGGGCTAGAGGGAGCTGGAAGAGGTGCTGTCGAACCCCTGCGGAGGGCCACCTCCACTGTCCTCAACCCTCAGCGAGACTGGCATTCTGCCTTTTAAAGCGTCCCATTTGGAGGCAAGAAGGAGTAAGAGTCTCCCCTCCAGCCCCTCTAAGATCTCTCATCTACAAGCAGTGTCCTCCCTCTACTGGACTCTCGCAACTACAGCAGCTGGAGGAGGCAGCAAGTCAGCCCTTGGTGTCCCCACAGACTGTGGTGGGACAGAGAGAGGGAGGGCGCTGGGAGGGATGGACCTTCCCTGTGTGACAGTATGAGCGTGTCTGTGACACATTAATAAATTGTGTGTGTGTGTGTGTGTGTGTGTATGAGAGAGAGAGTGCGAGGTTTGTCTGTTCTTTTTCTCAGTGAAATCTGAGGCAGGTGCTGCAGTGCCGCTGTACACACACACACACACACACACACACACACACACACCCTCCCACACTTTGGGAAGGGGCTGAGCCTGGGTGTGAGGTCAAAGCAAGTGTGTGTGACATTGACTCTAACTAGGTGGAGCAGCCCCTGGGAGCCTGCACCACCACCCTCTTTGTCCTCAGTGCTCACCATTCAAGTTTGATCCTTAGGAAGGGAGGCACTGCCCCAGACTTGTATAATATCATAATAATTATGGATCTGGGATGGGACAGCATGAGGGGCCCAGAGTGGCTCAGAGAGGACCGAGGTTCTGGAGACAGAGGGGGCCAGGGAGGAGAGACTTCCTGAAGACTGCTAAACCCGATGGAGAGGCTCTTTCAGATAGCCCTGTGCCCTGGGCCAGGCAGGAGGGATGGCCCGGTGAGCTCATTTCAGGGCCCATAAACACCTTTCTGGGCCTCCCATTATGCTGGGAACTGGAACCGAGAACCTCAGTGCAACACCCCCTCCTCCCCGCGGCCATGGGAGGTTGGTAAATATCGTAATCAGATTAGTGGAATGGAGATGGCAGAAGCTATGGTGGGAAAATGCTCTGGGCTAGTCTGGCCCCCACCCCTCTCCTGGGAATCCAACCCTCTTGCCCTGCCCAACCCCTCCCCCATGGGCTCCAAAGCCATCCTGACTCCTCAGTGGCCTCCGACGGCCTGGGTGACCCCACCTGGCACCTGGCTCTCTCTGGGTCTGGTGGAGATTTCCGCATCCTGGATCTCCTCAGCCTAGGGAGAAAGCCCAGCCCTGCTGACACCCCCTCCCCCAGGAAGCTAGCCCCCTGCGCTGCTTTTCTCAGACCACTGAGCCCAGCAGGGACCCTGCCTCTTCCTCTGGCCATGATGTACTCACCTGTGAGACTGGAATGAGGCCTCAGGATTCCAGGGTGAACACAGCTGGAGGGAGTATCTGGTGGGAGGCTCAGGTTTAATCAGGGTTGAGTCAGACTCATTTCCCTCTTTAGTCTTCTCCATGGCCAAGCTAAGTACAGGTGTGGGCACATGGGTGCTGGGAAGCCTGGGCAGACAGAATGGAATGGGGCAAAGATAGCCGAATGTATTCCGTGGAACAGTAGGAGCATCAGGTCAGACGGAGAAGGGAAGGGCTGGGAGAACAGGGGTTGGTGTTTTATGGAAGTGGGGAACTGGGGGATGGGAGCTGGAGGTCTGGAAGGTTGGAGAGTTGAGGATTAGGGGCTGAGAATCTGGAGAGTAGAGATTGGGAACCTGAGACTTTGGGAGTCTGGGGCTTGGGACTGGCGGTGAGAAATTAGGAGACAGAAGATTGGGAGCTAAAGGATTTGGGTCTGGGATACTGAGGATTGGGATGTCGGAGGGCCAAGGATTTGAGATATAGGGGAAATTAGGGGCTGAAGGTTAAGAACTGGGGTGTTGGGGGACTAGGGTATCAGGGCCTGGAAAGAGGTTGAGGTGTTTGGGGCTGAGGAACTAGGCGGCCAGTGGAGCTGAACATGAAGAGAAAGGAGTGGAGAAACACATCCCAGGGGACAGGGAGAGGTATCCACGAGTGGACACAGGAGGAACCGTGGAAGGACCCGGGCCAGGCCTCTTTCAGCCCCTATGGCCGAGCTGGGGCCACTGGGGCGGGTAGCGGCCTCTCCTTTTCGGGCTGTCAGAGTGGGTTAGGCTTGAGGAATTGGTTCTCTGGATCATCTCCTGGGAGCCAGCCCCTCCTGGCAGCTTTGTTTGGCAAAAGCGCAGGGATTAGTGGGGCTGCCCCCACACTACCTCCCGACCGCCAGCTCCTGGCGCTTTCATCCCTGAAGGTCGCTAAAGCCGCAGTGCTTTGACATTAGGCCCCACAAAGGGGCCCCTTGTGCTCCAGCCAAGCCTTGGGGGCAGGGAGGGGAGGGAGTCTGGAGAACTCCGTGGAGACCGAGCCCCTGAGACAAATCCTTCTCTCCTTCCCTGGTGCATCATGAAGGTCCCTCTGGCCAACGGCTGAAGACCCCTCCTGTCTCCCTGCCCCCAGCTCAGAGACTGTGTCTCCAATGGACCCCGGCAAAGGGACATTTCAGGCTGGTTAGAGGTGACTCCCAGGCCTGCCTGGGAGGCCTGCCTCCCCCAGTGGTCATCAGCTTCCACCTGTGGTCATCTCAGGGTGGAGGTGGGTGGGGGAGTAGGGCAGGGATGGGGGAGTGGGCCCAGGGTAGAGGTCAGGGCTGGTCTAGATCATAGACTAAGAGGGCCGGCCCCATGGCGTAGCGGTTAAGTGCACGCGCTCTGTTGCTGGAGGCCTGGGTTCAGATCCCGGGCGAGCACCGATGCGCCGCTTGTCAGGCCATGCTGTGGCGGGGTCCCATATAAAAAAAAAAAAGTAGAGGAAGATGGGTATGGATGTTGGCCCAGGGCCAGTCTTCCTCAGCAAAAAGAGGAAGATTGGCATGGATGTTAGCTCAGGGCTGATCTTCTGCACAAAAAAAAAAAAAAAGAAAGAAAAGATCATAGACTAAGAAAGAAGATCTGTCCAACCTGCTCACTGAGCAGATGGGGAGACCAACCAGAGCTGGGGAGAAGAAGGGGCTCGTCCTGGGTCACACCAGGTTGCTGTGCTGGCAGAGGTGGCACAGGAGTGTGGTGAGCTGCCCCTGTCACCCAGGGTCTGAGTCCAAGCTCGCAGTCATCAGGTGCTCTTGATGAAGTGCTTCCTGCATAGAAGAGAGTGATATTTTAAAATGTAGGTTCCAGTATCAAGTTGCCAGCTATTAGTTTTGCCATTTAAGGGCACCGAGGGAAAACTACCAACTGCTGTCAGCATCATTTCCTAAAAGAAAGGATATTTTAGCATCAAGAAAGTTGAAAAGACATAATCCCAGAATAGAGAGGATGGAGCTTCATATTGAATAGGTGTAGGTTTAAGAACAATTTTCTACGAAAACCTTATTTTTCTCTTTTCACGGTGTTTGGGTGAAATGCCTCGGGACCAGGTGACTTCAGTCGGGGTGCCAGCTCCCAGGGGCTGAGGCTTTTAGGTCCAATGCATGCAGGTCTCCTAGATCCTGGTCTGCCTACCTCTCCACCCCAGGGCTGGGTGGGCCATCATCATTTGGGGCTGGCCCTGGGGAGCTTGGAGGAAGAGGCCCTGAGACTGGGCTGCTCCTCAGGGGCCCTGCTGAGAGGGCAGTCTTTGCCTTGTCCCCCTCATTGCCAAGGAGACACGAGAAGAGGAGGGGGAGGGAGCAGGCCTGACCGAGGTCGATAGGGGAAAATTTCTTCCTGTCCTCTTGCTCATAAAATGTTTGCGGCCCACAGATTGCACAACATTCCCAGAGAGGCCACAAAAGGCAGTGCTGGGCTGGCAGAGTCAGCTGGAGCTCATGGAGCCCAGCCTGTCTGCTCAGCCTCCACCGGGCCAGCCTGTAGGGCTGTGGGAAGCAGGGGCCCAGGTGATTGAGGTGGTGGTGGTGGGTATATGGGGTTAGCTTGAGGAACACCAAAGGTGCTCAATAAATCTCTTGACGAAAGTGTCCACAGGGAGGGGCTGCCAGGGAGAGGGAGGAACTGATAGTGTCAGCTGATACTTAGGTGGCATTTACCACATCCCAGGCACTATGCTAAGTGTTGACTCACTTAGTCCTTATGACAACTCTAGGGGGTAAGCACTCTTATTTCCCCCATTTTACAAATAAGAAAACTGAGACACAGAGGTTAGGTGACTTGCCCAAGGTTACACGGCCAGTGGCAGATCCTGGATTTGAACCCAGGGAGTCTGGTTCTGGGGTCCATGCATTTAATTACTGTGCATGTTATATTGCTATACTGTGGTGCTGAGCAAGGGTTACCACCGAGTCCCCACCATCACCTGGCCATGACCCCCCCCCTTCAGGACGCTCCATGGTTGTCCTGGGGTTTGGAACCATTCAGAGGTGCTTGTCAGGGGGCCGGCCCTGTGGTGTAGTGGTTAAGTGCATGTGCTCCGCTGCTGGCAGCCCAGGTTCGGATCCCAGGCGCACACAGACTCACCGCTTGTCAGGCCATGCTATGGCAGTGTCCCATATAAAGCAAAGGAAGATAGGCATAGATGTTAGCCCAGAACCAGTCTTCTTCAGCAAAAAGAGGAGGATTGGCATGGATGTTAGCTCAGGGCTGATCTCCTCACAAAAAAAAAAAAAAAAAAGAGGTGCTTGTCATTTTGCAGACACTGCAAGTGTCCCCTTGCCTACTTGTGGTAGTTTTAAAAATATGTCCACAAATTCTTTGATGCTTCTTCCTTTGAGTGGTGGAGCTTAATTCTCCTCTTCTTGAGTGTGGGTTGGACTTAATGACTTGCTTACAATGACTAGAACATAGCATAAGTGATGGGATGTCACTTTTGAGGTTGGGTTATAAAAGACTACAGCTTCCATTTTGACCTCCCTCTGTCTCTCGGATCCCAGCCACCACATAAAGAAGTCCAGGCTATCCTGCTGAAGAGGCCGCATGGAGGAGAACTGAGGCACCCTAGCTAACAGCCAGCACCAACTGCCAGCCATGTAAATGAGCCTGTTTGGAAGAGGACTCTCCAGCCCCAGCTGAGCCTTTGACGATGCAGCCCTGACCAATATACCTGCAAGCCATGAGGGACCCCAGGCCAGAACCACCCAGCTAAGCTGCTCCTGGACTCCTGACCCTGAGAAACTGTGATATAATAAATGTTTGTTTTAGGCCACTTAAGTTTAGGGGTAATTTGTTGTGCAGCCATGGATAACTGATACACTTGGCCAGTCTCATTGTCTGGAATGTCACCACCAGAGGTTCACCTACGGGCGGGTTAAGTCACTATCTCCTCCATGTCTCTCCCCAGCCCTGAGATAAATAACAACTGGTAATGCTGATTTGCTGAATCAGATAATGGCTAGAGAACACCTCCAATCTGGTTAGGTGACGTCATTCTGGGAATAGTGTGTGGCCACTTAATCATTCTGAACCCACCCAGGCCAAGGGTGGTCACTGAGGTTAGGTTTTGACAGAGTTGTGTGACTTCACAGCTTTCCTATATGGCAGCTTCCAGAAAAACCACCTCCTGCTTTAGTTGACAGCAAAGGGGCAGGGCTGTCAC
Organism: Ceratotherium simum simum; assembly: GCF_057802395.1. NCBI lineage: Eukaryota > Metazoa > Chordata > Mammalia > Perissodactyla > Rhinocerotidae > Ceratotherium > Ceratotherium simum. The sequence continues at coordinate 12,500,035 of NC_141921.1, read as the reverse complement.
AGGGATGAGGACTTGAGGAGAGTGGGGCTCTGACCAGAGTAGGGCCCAGTTTCCACAGATGCCATCTTTGGGTCCTTACATTCCTGGGCTCTCTCTACTCCTTGCCCTGTAGTGGCCATAGCTGCATGAGACCCCCTCAGCATCTTCCAACCCCCATTCAGAGTCCCCACCCTTGACTGGCCACTGACCTGGAGTCAGAAGTTAGCACCATGTGACTGCACATCTCAGTGTCATGGCAGGTATGTGTGAGTTTGTGAGGGCGTGAGGTGGGAGATATTTATGTGCAGAAGTGTGTCTGGGGCCGGCCGGTGGCACAGCGGTTTAGTGGGCGCACTCCACTTTGGCAGCCCGGGGTTTGCAGGTTCGGATCCCGGGAGCGCACCAACGCACCACTTGTCAAGCCATGCTGAGGCAGCGTCCCATAGAAAGTAGAGGAAGATGGACATGGATGTTAGCTCAGGGCCAATCTTCCTCACCAAAAAAAAAAAAAAAAGAAGTGTGTGCTAGTGGCTTTTATGTAGCATGGGTTTGTGCACAGGTGCACTTGATTTGTGGTTTTCTGGGTGGGAAGGCGTGTATGGGGCACTATATTTCTGTGTGTGCCTGGGAGAGTGTACGTATACATGTGTGAGAATCTGTGTATCTGCATGAGAGCTTTATCAGAGTGGGGCCTCTATCAGCCAGTGTGTCTGTGTTTGCTGCAACTGGGATTTGTGTTGGTGTGTCTGGCTTTCCACTGGCAGGTAGCAGCAGTAGCAGGGCTCGGGCTGTGGTCCTTAAAGGGTTAAAGGAAACAGGCGCTGCCATAACTCTTAATCATAGCTTTGCAAGCTTAGCCAGTGCCCCTGTTGAAAAATGTTTCAAAAAGCAAAATAAATGATCTTTTAGTTACAGAAGTATTGATTTTGCCCACATCTAGTAATAAAGAGCAAGTCACCTGTAGCTAAAACTCTTGTAAAATATATTTTATACTCTAATAGTCTGCAGATAGAGTCACCCGCTGAGCACAGATGACAAATCTCCCCAACGCGGCCTGCGCCCCCCATATTTCACGTCAGGGACGCAGTGGTGGCGCAGGCAGCGACAGAGCTGGGCCTCCCCGCGGGTGAAGACATGGCCTGGTTGGCCAGAGGAAAAGAAAAAAGCCAGGTTCATGGCACATGGCCCATTCCCCTGCCCCCACCTGGGCGCTCAGCACCAACCTGAGGTTCGAGACTGCCTACTCTGCAGATGGAGCGCCCCCTCCTATATCCAGATCCCTCAGAAGGAGCTCCCCCAGGCTCTCAGAGCAGGCCCACAGTCTCTCCCCTCCACCCAGCCTCGGAGGCTAGCAGGGTGGGAACGCTGAGGCTGGATCTAAGAGAAAAGTGAACAACGGGGTGGGGGCACCTTTCTGGTTTGAAGTCCAGTTACTCTAGGTATGCACAGACACGTTCAAACGTGTGCCACATGCTGGCTCCTCCCAGGCCTCTATGTAGACACAAAGGGACACACTTAACCCCCAATGCACACACACACAGAATAACCCCCACATATATTCAGAGGGACACACTTGACACAGCCCCACCTGTGCAAGCACACCTGTACAGCACTTGGCTTTATCCATGCACCCAGACACACACCTAGGAGCCACCTAGTGCACATCCAGTCCCTTCACACACACCTGCCACATACCTCAACAACCAGAACCACTGTACCCAGAGAATTCTTTCAGGAAATAGCCTTTTGTCTGAAATGACCACATAGTTACTTTGCTTTTGGGGATGTGAATGCATCTCCTCTCCCTCATTATATATATTATATCTGAGTAAATCTAGCGAAACACATCCCCACTTGCATATATACCCCCCCACTGCAGGCGGGAGGGGAGCTGCTTAAAGCAGTACCCTGGTCTCTTGGCCTCCTTGACTTCCCAGAGAGGGTGCAGCCAGGGATGACGCCTGCAGGGGAGGCCACACATCTAGTTCCAGTCCCTCTTCCGCCCTCTCCTGCTGTGTGACCCTAAACAAGTCCCTGCAGTTCTCTGAGCCCCTATTTGGACCAGGCCCAACATTTTCCCCTGACCTTCATGGCCTCCCCTCAGAGAAAGTCCATGCAACTCACCTTGTCCCTGGTTCCTTGGAGAAGCCAGAGTGTCCCCCCACCTCCACAGCGACCCAGCTGGCCTTGGGCCACCCCACTCCCCACAGTAAGGTTACCTGGGGCAGAAGTGGTCAAAGGAAGCTCAAAGACACAGTAGGAGAGCCCCGTCCCCCCAAAGCTGGGAGAACATAGGGTTTTCCAATCCCTGACGGCAAGGAGTTGGGTGGAGGAAGGGAGGAGGGTGGACAGAAGTGGTGGAGTGACCTCTGGGAGTAACAAGGTGAGGGGATAAGTCAGGTAGTACGGGGAAAAGGCTGAGTGATGGTGGGAAGGGGCCAGGAGCACGTGGGGCATTTGGGGAGCAGCGCGGGGCAGGAGCCAGTCGGAGGGAGAGGACGGAACAGGTAGCGACCCAGCTAGGGGAGGAAGGAACGCACGGAGCAACTAACAGGGTGTGCGTACTTTGGGCGGTCGGAGAGGGCCAGGAATACGCCGGGTATCTTTGCGCGACGAGGGGCAGCATCCCGTCGAGGGCGGGGACCGAATGCGGAGCTGCCCGCACGGGGTTGGGGCGGGGGGAGGGCTCTTTAAGCGGCGGCCGCGCTAATAACCTGTCCAGGAGATGGCTCGTGGCAAATTGCTTTGTTAGTCTTGTCAGCGCGGCCGGGGCCGCCGTCAGCGCGCGCCATGGATCAAGATGATGAATCGCCGCGGACCGCGCAGATGCGGGCGGCCGGCGGCCCTGCCCGGGGCCGGGGGAGGGGGCCGCGGGGGGCCGGCCGCCGCCATTAACTCTCGAATTAGCTCTAAGCCGCCCACCCCCTAGCCACCGCCCCGGGAGCGCCAGCAGAGGGGGCGGGAGCGGGCCCGGCGCCCCCACCCCGAGCCAGGACTCGGCCTCCGGCCTCCCGGCTCCCTGGACGCGGAGGAGAGCCGGACCCCGGGGAAGGAGCGCCGAGGGGCCGGTCTCAGTCTCCCGGGCGAGCCTCTTCCATCAAATTGCGAGCCTTCCGAAATTTGAGGGTATCCCCTGCCCGTCTGGGAGCGCCTGGAGAGTGGCCCCATGGGGCATCTGCCCGGGAGGCTTCGAGTTCTCTCTCAGAGCATCTGTATGGGGCGCGGGGGGTAAGAAGGGGGTTGGTTTGGTATTGCTACTCTAAACGGAGACGGGAGCCAGAGACGGCAGGGCTGGGGCCTGCCCTGGGACTCTAGGGGCACCTCGGACCTTCACTGCCCAGATCTTTCTGCACTGACGGCTGGGACAAGTTACCAGGCCTGCCTGAAGCCCTGTGAGCACCCTGTTTTCTCAAGGTCCCACGTTAACCATCCCTGGCTTACCGACCACCTTGGTTCAATTTAGAAACATCTGCCCCGATACCCATGCACACAATCCACATAGTCTACACTCACATGTTACACACAAATGTAGGCGTGCATATGTGAATGTACTCATCACGAGATAAGGAATGTGCGCAAACATGCAACTGCTGCTGCCTCCACTGCCGGCCCCAGCAGCCCAGGAAAGTCTATCAGAGCGGGTCCCCGGCCAGTCTGGGGACGCCTTCCATTTAAACCCCTTGAAGGTGTCAGCCACAGCCCAGGGGCTGCGGGTGGGGAGGCTCCAGGAGCAGGTTAGGGAGGGAGGCCCTGAATCTTTTTCCATTTGTTAGCTCCTGTCTAGACGGTGGCACTTTCAGAATCATTTTGTTAAATTAGTAAAACCCACCCACATTGTGGCATGCCCAGCTCCCCATTGCCCCAGGCCTCCCTAAAGGATGCCTTCCCCTCACCCCTCCTACCTGGTTTCCCCTTGACTTTCTGTCACAGCTTGTGCGAGGGGTGGGGGTGGGGGTGGGGGTGGTGGGGGTGGTGGTGTTTGTGCCCCTTCCCCATAAGAATCCACAATCAACCCAGAGCCCAGCACTGTGCTGCAGTGTCTGTGGAAGCGCACGTGCTGGGAGTGCTGGGAATGTGACTGAGAGACGGCACTCTGCCCACGGTGTCCCCCTGTGTGGAGGCCTGTGCATCCCTGCGAGGGTGGGTCTGGCCTCCTAGTGTGGGCTTCTCCAGGTGTCTGGGAATTCCAGTCTGTGGAGGCCCAGTGTGCTCCATGAGGCTCAAGGCGTACTGGCCACCTAGCCACTACCTCCAGACCTCTGGGACTGGGACTGCTGGCATTGGTGGGGTCTTGGGATAGGAGGCAAGCAAGGATTTCCCCAGCTGGGCTCAGAGTCTGTGTGGCAGACAAGTTCCTTCAAAAGGGAGGTGCCTAGTTGGGCCTATTCCCCACCACCTGGAGCCCTCAGCCCTCAGCTCACCAGCAGAACCTGCACTATCCTCGACAGCCCTGCCCCCCAGAGTCTGTGCCTGGCACACCTGGCCCCAAGTCAGGCCCAGGCTGGGTTGAGGTCCTCACCCCTCCAGTCTGCCCAGCAGCCTGTCCAGTCTGAGGCAGGAACTAGGGAGGGATGGGTTGGAGTTGGGTCCCTGGGCAAAGAAAGATGAAGCTCCCTCCTGCTGGAAGGGGAGCCCCAGTTGAAGCCCCAATTCCTCTTGTGGGGAGTGCCCTCAGCAAACCCTCCAGGCACCACCAAGTGGGGATGGCTAGGGGCAGGAGGGACTCCCCATCTGTGCTACCATGGAAATGACTTCCGTGATCCCCCTTTGTGTGTCTCTAAATGTGACCCACCATATGTGCACCTGCATCCAGGTCTGTGTGTGTGACTGAATGACTGTAAGTGTGTGTAGGGGGTTACAGTTTTCTCCAGGACGATCTGTGTGCCTGTGTTTGTGTGTGGAGGGCAGCCAGATGGGGGCGCAGAGTCCTTCCCACCATTTCTCCGGCGCGTGGAGTGCCTGGCCGCTGTCCTGATCACCTAAGCCAGAGTCAGCCTTTGCTCCCCTTTCCTTCCCTCCCCTCCTCTCTCCTCCCTCACAGGGCCAGATCCCTGAAGGGAAATTAAAAGGTTATTTAAAGCCCCCCGCCTCCACCCTTCTTGTCCCTTTAAATGGAGCCTAAACGGTTTTGCTTTGGCAGAAGAAATCTTTTCTGGAGCTTTGGGGTGGGGGTGGGGGATCCTGGTGGGAGAGAAGGGTCTAAGCAGCCTAATCCTCTTACCGCCCCCTCCTCTCCCCTCCCTTCTGAGGCCCACCACTCCACCCCCCTGAGGCGCTCAGCCCCTAACTTTGCCTGGGGATGGACCCTCAAATCTGTCTGTGGACCTTTCTGCCCCGCCCAGGCCAAAATTCCTGAGCTCCTTGACCCAGGCCAGGACTAAAATCTATTGGCAGCATCTGTCAGCCAACACCTCCTGTCCTCCAGGCCTTTGCCCCCAAGCAAACAGCCCAGCTCCTAGGAGCCAGACCCAGGAGCTTCACTTACAGACCAGAGGGAATGCCAGGACCAGGGTCCAGCTGCTCCAGCCCCAATTGTCAGACCAGTGCCTACCCTGTGTCTGTTCTGCACCCAGCCACCTGGATTCACAACCACGCTTGAACTCACAGTTGCACAAGGATTGGTTATACACACAAAAAGGACTTATGGCCATATGAGACTCCACAGTTACACATGGACTTGTGGTCACAGGAGCACTGATCACAAGGACATGCTCCACATGCGACTCACAGTCGCTGCCACTGTGGCCAATGGCTGGCCTCACAGAATCCCAGCCATACAGGGACACACACCATACCCACTCCACACCCTACACACACTTGGACAACCGCCTCTCCAGCCTCCTCCACACAGCCACACGCAGAGCCTCAGTACAGTCACTGGCCACTCCAGCACTGCCAGTGGTGTGGGCGTTCATCTGCCCCTCTGGTGCACACCTGGACACACCTTTCAGGAGGCCGGCCTCCTGGCCAGAGCCAGCTCCAGAACGTCTTCTTCCTGTGAACCCGTGCTGCTTGGAGGGAGTGGGGTACTGGCAGGAGCGGGAGGGCCCTGGACCCAGGATTTTCCTCATGTGGGCCAGGCACCGTTTGTCTTTCCCCCTTGAGGCAGGCGCCTGTGCTGCGTGTGAAGCCGAGTCCCACGTCTGCTGCCTCCAGCTGCCGGGTGACCGGCTGCTACGAGCGCCATCCTGTGTATGGGCCGAGTGTGTGGGCGGTGAGTTCTGATTGCGGGTTGTGGGGTGGTGTGGTGGCGCGAGGGTGGTGTGGGACTGACACGGAGAGGGTGGGTGTGTGTGTGTGTGCGCGCGCGCAGCTCGGGACCAATCTTGGAGGGACGGTGGGGGTGGGAGTCAGTCAGGGCCGCTGAGAACCTAGTGCTAGGTGTCAGCCACGCCATGGCTGCTGACCCTAGTGCTAAGTCCCCAGCGGCGAGTGAGGCCTCGGAAGGGGAAGGTTTCTCAAGACCCCTTCTCGCCCCAGGGATTGGCCTGTGGCTTCTGTAGACCCGAGAGAAGCAGAGATCCCGGGACCGGGAGACCGAGAGACGGAGATTCAGAGCAGGTGACGGACGCTGGCCGGGCCCACAGACCCACCGACGGGTCGGACCGGGGCAGCCTAGGTTGAGTGCAGCTTTGCTGCACCGGCGGGGCGGGGCGGGGGCGGGAGCGGCGCGTGATTGGCAGCCATTGGGGCCATTAGGAAGCGCGTGGGCCCGCACCAGGCGCCCGGGAAACGCCGTTTAAAAATCCAGCTCCGGCCGTGGCGCGCGTAGATGGCAGCGGCGGCAGCGGCGCGGGCCGCGGAGACCAGGTGCGAGCGGGTGGGGCCGGCGGGGCCGAGCCGGGAAGGGCGCCGGGGCGAGGAGGACGTGGGCAGAGAACTCTGGGGCCCGCCTCCCCTCTTGTGGTCCTGCAGTCCCGACCCGCTAGGAGGACTGGAAAGTTGGCCTGGGCCAGGGACTTGGAGATAGACGGCGCAGGGACAGAGGAAGCGGAGGGGAAGGCCAGAGAGACAGAGTCAGGTAGAGACAGAGGGAGACACACGGTGAGACGGAGGGAGAGATACCTAGGGCTGAAAACGGAGTCAGAGCGAGCGATCAACCCAGGGAGACAGAAAGAGCGCAAAACTCGAAATTCCGAAGCAGAAAGAGAAGAGAGAGCCGCGGGCAGAAACGCGCCGAGGCAGAGACGGAAGCTCGGCCCGCGGAGACGCAGGCACCCGCAGAGAACGCTTGGGATCCGTCACGGTTTTGCCTCATTTGGAAGATATTACTTCGCCCCTGAAAAAAAATAAATATAAAAAGGTTTGGATATTAAGCGGAGACAAATCCTTCTCAGTTTGGAGGGAGTGGGGCGGAGGTGGCCGGGGTAATGCGGAGCAGATGCGGCCCGGGGCGTCGCGGAGCCCGGGGCCGGGGCTGGGAGGGGGCGCGGCCAGCAGCCCAGGTCCCTGAAGGGGGAGCGCAGGGGCCGCCCACGCCTCCCCAGCTTCCGGGCCCGCGCGGCGCGGCGACCCCCGTGGTGCTCCGGGCATTGCTCTGGACCCGGGTCTGGTCCCGCCCGCGCGGTTCCCGCTCAGTCTCCGCGGCTGGCGAGTGCGCCTTTTCTTTGCGATTCTGCACGAATTCTCCAGTTGGGGGTGTTTCGGCGCTCGATCGGTCTCTGTCCCGGTAAACGCGGCCTCGGGCTACGGTCCCCCAGGTGGGTGTTTGGGGCGCAGCGGGCCTAGTCCGCTGGGGTTCGTTGTGCCTTCCGCGGCCTTGGCTGGCGTGGGTCGGGTGAGCTCCGGTGGGGAACCGCAGGTTGGGCCAGCCCCTGGAGCGGCTCTCGCGGTGCATCGCGCGGAGCAGTCGAGGGGCTGGGGAACTGCAGGGTCTCTCCTCTCTGGGCCTCCCACTCCGGGTGGCCGTGACCCGGTCCTGAACGGGAACAGGCGGTTTCCCGGACACCGCCAGCTGAACTTTCTTCCCTGTCACAAGTTCCCCGACTCGCGCAGGGGCCGCCGCAGCCCTGGTGGTGCGCACAGGGGGCCTGAGCGGACTCTCACCTCCTCCACATTCGCCCTAGTCTGGGGCCCGAACTTTTCTCGGGTTCCGGTGTGTGTGTATGGGGGGCGGGCTGCTCAGGCTTGTGGTTTGTCTGATGAGGGGGTCCCAGACTGGGGAGTGGGAGGAGGCTGGGATCCGCGGCCTTTTCGCTCTCTGCCTCGGCTGGGAATCCCCCAAGCAGGGAACCTGCGGAGCCTCGAGCTCAGCCTCAGGGCCGGTTCCTCCCGGGGCACGGGACGGTCTTTTTCGTTTTAGAGAAGTCTGCAGAGGCCCTGGGCCGGCCGGCTGGTGCTGGTTTTCTGAGGCGGCTCGGGTTTAAGGACGTCGAGGAGAGAGGAGCACTTTACTGACTCGATAGGCCTTGCGGGGAAAGAGGCTTTTCGCACCGCGGAAGTTGTTTGCGCCGCAGCCTCAGAAATTGTTCAAGTTTCCAGTTCGCCGCCGCGCCGGCGAGGTGGCGGGTGTCTCTTCCTCTCCCGGGAGCTCGGGATCCTGTGCGCTGCAGGCGGGTTGGCCGGGCCCAGCATCTTCCTAGGAGGTCCTGTCATCTACTAGTGTTAGGTGGGGGGGAGTGTTTTCAATTTTGCGGGGATTTGTGTTTCCCTTCTCCGCATCCTCAGTCCTCCCCACAAAGGGGAAGGCACTCCGACTTAAGGATCGGTGAGTTAATTCCCTACTTCCCCTCTCTGCGAACCAGCTGTGCTGTGTGTGTAGGCGGTCAGAAAAAAAATCGAATTTACTGCCTAGTGAGAGCAAATTATCCGGATAATTGGCTCAAATTTCTCTCCTCTGTGGCCAGGGTAGACAGTTTTTGGACAAGAAGCAGGGAATCGCTACTCAGGATGGGGGTAAACACCTTTCCCCACCCCCGCAGACCGTATGCGCGCGGACTCCTGGAAAGACTCGGGAACCTGTGCGGCCGGCCGCACAGACACTGCGTGGAAATCAGAACACAAGGGCAAAGGTGCAGAGGAGTGGAAACCCGCCCTGGGCGAAGGCAGCCGCGAAGGCAGCACTCGGGGCCTGGGTATGGGCTCCGTCCCACGGCAGACTCGCAGGTCAGCTTCAAGGGCGATGGGTGAGTGTCTGGGGGACTCCTGCACCCCCGTCCCCGCTACTTTCATACGAGCCATCCCGTGTGGTCCGATACAAACATAATTTGCACTGGGAACCCGGTTTGCACACACTCGCTCACACGCTGCCTAGCGGATCTTAAGCAGGAAACAGTTTTCAGAGGACCCCGGGTCAACAGTACTCGCTGGGTCGGGCCTGGAATGGGGGATCGCCCACGGCCCTCCGCTCCAGCTTTCCCGAAGCCTGGATTCTGGGAGATATCCGATCGGAGCACCCGGAACCCTCCCTGGGGCAAGGGGAGAACCTGACCGAGGGGCGCAGCCCCCTTCTCTGAAGCTAATCCTACCCACACCGACACATTTTCGGGCGGTCTGGATTGACGCAGACACAAGGACACACATAGACACACGTGCTGACCGCCACACAGAGTCGGCCGCATGAGTTAGAGGCACCTGGGCTTTGGGTAGCTCAGCAGACACACCCGGGGAAAAGTCACACAGTTGGAGGTACACACACACATGGGCGCACACAAGCAGATCTGCTGGACGGACACTCACAAACTCCAATGACAGACACAGTTATATACACACAGTTTAAACTCAGACACTGACGGTATCACACGCAGACACCCCCCAGGGCAACGCTCGGAGGCGCAACAGCCCCACCTCCGGCACTCGCCCCTTTGGCGCGTGTACAACTCCCCCGGCCTCTGCGTTCCCTGTTCCCCCTGCTCTCCCCAGGCCTCGCCGCTCACTCCCCCTGCCGGGTCTCCGGTCCTCGAGGAGCCAGCCCCCCTCCCCCCACGTTCCTATTCCTCTCCCGCCTCCCCCGCCCCTTCCCCACGGTCCCACTCGGCCGCCCCGCAGTGCCCATGTAAATGACAGCAATAAATATCTAATCAAGGCCCCGGGCGACGCCACTGCCGCCCGCCCGCCAAAGCCCATTACCAAGCGGGCGCACGGGGTAGGGAGGGGCGCTGGGCGCGGGTGAGCTTCGAGCGGAGCGTGTGGTCCGGTCTGGACATTCGTCCTGCACTGAGTACCCCTCATCTCTGACCTTGGGCGAGTCATTGCTCCTGCCGGCGCCTCAGTTTCCCCTTTGGTAAGAAGGGCGCTGAGCTGGGCCCTCCCGCCATCCAGCGATCTCACTTTCCGTGTAGTCCCCCGTCCATTCTTTGGACAACTGATTTGACTGGGCCCAATGCTGCCGGATGGGCGGACGTCCCAGCTCGCACAGACCGGGATCCCAGCTCTGGCCCCGACTGTTCTTCGGCCTTCATTAGGGTTTCCGGTAGCGGCAAAGGGAAGAGTCCCTGGATCCGCGGTCGCCAGGCCGGAGCGCACTTCTCAGACGGGGTGACTTCTTGTGGTTAGTCTGCCGCCGCTGCGGGCGCTGCTTCAGTGTGCCCCGGGGTCACCGGAGCCCCCCGGGTCACGCGGGTCCTTCTGGCCTCTGCAGCTGTCTCCGCCCGGGTTTGTTTGCGTCCCTGCGGCCGGCGGCCCTCAGTCTATCCGTACGTCTGTCCGCGCGCAGAGCGGGAGCCGGCTCTCTGAGCCGGCACGACACACCCTCCCCGAGAGCCTCCAGCCATCCGAGGCCCACCCCTGGGCCTGGAGCAGCGGCTCCGCAGGGACCCTGCAGTCCCTGCTTCCGACCCCCGGTCCTGGCCTGGGTCTGGACGAGCCTGGAGTGGCCCGGCTCATCACCGCGGGACTCCCGGCCCGGGCGAGCCAGGCGAGCGAGCCCGCCCTCTCTGCGCCGCTGGGCGAGAGGCCAGGAACGTGCTGGTGGCCGACCCTGTCCGCTGCTCCACCGCGGCTCCATCCAAGTCTCCGCAGTCTTCATCTCCAGAGCTCTAGCAGCATCTACGCTGGAAAGGAAGCAGAGAATCAAGCAATTATCCGACAGTTCTACTCTCAGGGCCTGCGGTCAGGTCTCCCCGGGACAGCCTGCCCTCAAGAGTCGATGCTGGACGGGATTCGAGAAAAAAACAACAGAAACTGGCCTCTCTCATCTTCCCTCCCTCCCCCTGCCACATTAAGCTGCCTGGAAAAAAAATTAACCCCAGCCGCCTGATTTCTTTGCATCCCCCAACATTAAGCACCTCAGAAGACCCGAGGACGGTAGGCAGCAGGGCCTCCCTCAGTCTCAGCCCATTAGCCTGCGGGGGGCTAATTACCCCAATTAGCGGCTGATTTATAATTAATGGCTCGGACCGAGGCATAATTGGATGTTAATGGATAACGGTTTGTGTAGGGAACTAAGCCCTGGGCTCCTCTGGAGGGCCACGGGGCGGGGTCTGGCCTGAGACCCACCCCGGCCCTGGAGCGATCCTCTGGCGCCCCTCCCCCTTCAAGAGGGAGGTGAGAACCTCTTTTGCGGAGTTGATGAGCTCGAGGTACGCCGAGTCCAGCACCCCATCTGATCTGACCCTTGTAAAGCCACACAGCTGTCTGAGGTCCTTGGCGCCAACTCCAAGACCACTTTGGGGGCCCTTGGCTGAGCTGGTAGGGGAATTCTGAAGATTCTGGACCTCACCAGCAGCCCATTCCCTCCCTACAGGGATCAGGCAGTGTGAAGTTAATGGTAGCAATGTGGGGGCGTTGTGCCTGTATCAAATGCCACTGGGGGATGGGTCATGGCCTGGGTGAGGGCAGCGGCCAGAGATGTGTGTGCCACAGGGCCAGGGCTTAGTGTGTGGCAAGGTTAGGACTGCAGCTATGGCTGGGAGGTGGCTTGGCTTCTGGTGGGGACATGGGGTCTTCCCTGCTGGGGCAGGGCAGGGCAGACAGGGTGAGAAGGAGACTCTGGGCCTTGGCTCACTCTGTTCTGGGCTCTGCTGCCCTTCTCATATCTCCCAGAGCTGGTCTCCCCTCATCCAGGGCATCTGACCCTCTGCATTTCCCCTAGAATCTGAGCCCCTGGAGCTGGAACTCATTACACGACCCCAGAGTCCACTGCCTGACAAACAGTGGCTCTGTCTTTACTTGTGGAGTGAATGTCTGATGTCCCCTGTGCTGGGTACTGACTACTGGCTCTGGAGCCAGACCCTGCCCAGCCTATCAGGATAGGCTGAGGGCTCTTGGTGAGCACTGAGTTCACACTTCAGAGTTAGACTCCCTGATTCCATCCTGGCTAAACTGCTTAGCTGTGTGGCTTTGGGCAAGTGATTTTACCTCTCTGGGTCTCAGCTTCCTTATCAGTCAAATGGGAATTATGAGATTGTCATGAGGATTAAATGAGATGCTGCCTGTCAGGTCTCTATCAGGATGGCTGGTAAAAATAGTTATTATTATAGCTCGGGTGACGGGCAGCCAAATGGGCAACTATAATTTGGTGAGGTAATGCTGTGATGGGAGTTCAAAGAAGTCACCTGACCCAGCCTGGGCTGTCAGGAGAGGCTTCCTGGAGAAGGGGGTGCCTAAGTCTAGAGTGAGGGATCAGGAGTTCTTCAGGTAATGCTGGTGGAGGGACAGGCTTCTCAGAGGAGGAGGCAGCAACACGGTGACTTGGGAGAGCTGTGTCTCCATGGTGGGTGGGAGGGGGATGGTGCAGGGGGTTAGGAGTGAGCAGGAGGGGAGGAAGTGGAGATGACAAACTTGGAAATGCCTTTCAAGAAATTTGGATTGGAAGATCGGAGATAATTGGTCTGAGAGATGAGTTCATTTGTTTTAAATGGGGGAGATGGAAACAGGTTTAAATGTGCTCTGAAAGGAGCAGTGGGGCAGAAGTTTGCAACTCAGGGGCATGAGGATCTGAGGGAGGTGGATGTGCCCCAGATTCCCCAGCTCTTAGACACCCAGAAGCAAATTATGCCACATTTTCAGCCGTTAGCCCTTATATGCGTCTCTAGAACGTGTCCTTGGCCATTCCCTGTGGCCTTGCTGGCCACACTGAATCACTGAATTGTTGGTGCCCTGGCCCTGCCCTCTGGGGGGCCTGGCTGGGGGGAATCTGGCCCCTGGCAACTGGAGGAAGAGGCTGGTTCCTGGGCTTTCTGCACCTTTGAGGGCCTGATACTGACAGTGGAGTTTTAGGGAGCTTGGAGGGGTCAGGAGTGACCTGAGAATGGATCTGGGGCTCTTGGAGCTTCTGAAACATAAACAGCACCTGAGAGGGAACAGCTGGGGATATCCTCATCTCAAGTCTGCCCCAGATCTTGTGCCAGCAGGGTCCTTGGGCAGAGCAGGGCAGGGGTCTGGGTGCCCCCTTACATCATATGCTCCCATTGCTGATTCCTGGCAACCCAGGACTAAGGAAGATGTGGGAATAGAGGTACTTATTGGGAGGGGGGCTCTGCCTTCCCAATTCCCAAACAAATTAGCCAAGAGTGACTTACCTTCCTTGAGCCTCAGTTCCTCATCTGTAAAGTGGAGATAATGGTAGTATCTTCCTCATAGAGCTGGGGTAAGAAATTAATGAGGGTCCATAGTTGTGTATTTGGCATGAACCAGGCACAGAGCTTCTCCAAAAATCTTGGACCCACTAGCTCAGAGCTGGAAGACTTCTAGATCACCTTTTTCAGCTACCCCCCAACATACACATGTGTGTGCACACACATGTACGCACATGAAAGAATCTTTCCTTCTCAGCCTCCCTCAGGTGGCTGGCCAGCCCTGGGTTACACTCTTCTCACGACCGAGATTTCTCTCCCTCCTGGGGCAGTCACTGGGTCGGTGTCATATCAGAAGAGGTCAGAGATGGTGGGACCCTAGCCAAGGTCACATAGCAGCCTGGGGCTGGGGCAGGAGCCCTGGCCTGGTGCTCTTGGTTTTGTGTATTTCATGTTCTTCTGCCTGCCAAGTGAAAACACTGCTGCTCTCCAAACTGCTAGGTAGGAGGGACAGCTGCAGGGGCCTCTTCCCCCAGAGGGTCACCAGGGAACCCGGGGCTGAAGGGGCAGCAGCATTTTTCAGAGAAGGAAGTCCATGGCAGCAGTCTACCTTCCATCCCTCCCACTGCCGTTGATACCCAGGGCTAGTCCTCAGCAGGTCCTGTCTCTTGGCCATACTCTGGAAATAAATACCACATAGATCCTCAGCAAGCCGGGCTTCCTTTCCTGCCTCTACCACTTACTAACTGTGGGACCTTTACCTCCCTGAGTCTCGGTTTTCTCATTCATATAATGGGGATAATAATTCCAACCTAGTAGGGTTGTGTTGAAGCTTGCTAGAGTGGGTAGAAGAGGGCTTGGCCCGTGGTAAGTGTTTGGTAAAAGGTAGCCATCACTGTAATGAGATAATGTGTCTACTGAGCTTG